>NC_045795.1:43888423-44215964 GCF_009873245.2 Balaenoptera musculus
TCTCCACAAGCAGAGCCATGTTTTTCACTGTCCTCATGCCTGGGGACCCAAAGAGGGGGCGTGGACAAAGCAACAGCACCGATATTATTACTTTTGCTCATTTTCCTATAAGTAGTTGAAGCAGTGAAGAGAGATGAAGGCCTGCTCTCTTTTTCTAAACAAAGTCACAGAAAACCCAGAGAAGTGATAACGTTTCACAAAAGCATGCTCAACTTTCATCAGTACAAAGACCACCTGATCACTGTCATGGAAGCATTCAAGCTTTGTCAGGTCCCACAGAAAATTCCAGAGACTCACTCCTAAGCACCCCCCCTACCCCATGTCTTCCAAGCAGCAACTGCCACAGAACTGTGTTTTTCTAACAGACAGTTCTCTTATATGAAATCTTTATTTTGCAAACCACAGTGTGAAAGTGTGACAGAGTAATGAAGTTAAATCAACAGTGAGGCAGCTTCCTTCACCTTCCAGAATCAAGACCCAAGTACAGAACCACAGGTTCTTAAGCCCTGAAGAAACTGGGCTTCAAAGGCACTCTATAAACAGCAAACAACCATAATAGTAACAAAGAAGAAAAAGAAGCTACTTTGAAGTTACTTTTCAAAATTCAGTCACCTAAAAATAACATCATGAAAGAGAAACAAAGGAAAGACTTCGTCAAGTACAACGGCACAGAATTCGGAGGTCTATTTGATTTATATTCATTTCTCCTGGGAAATGATTTGTTGTTTTGCAAATTCTGTTTCTATTTGATCCTATTTGATGCTTCACGGGCTGGTGGTGGGACTCAGCATCACACCAGCCTTTACTGGGAAGTAAAACGTACCTCATGAATAGAACAGGATCCCCTGAAACCCCACAGGTTCCTGTCAGCCCTGTGCAGCAAAGGCTGGACAGCTAGGACCCTCGCTGTGCAGGTGACCCTCTCTCTGTCCCCAACGAGTTGCGAGTTCTGCACCTGCTACCCTAAGCGGGTCCACATCGCTGACCCTGGACCTGGCCCACCCTCTCCTCCTGCTCCATCGTCAGGCATCACCGGGTGCTGCCGGGCGGTACACATTTCTCAGCCCCAAGGCGCTCAGAGTCCCATCAGAAATAATTGACTCCCAATCGTCTGGGGCCAGGATTACAACAGGGAACTCTACTCTGCCTTTTAAAATAGGAACTCGGGGGGCTTCCCTGGTGGCGCAGTGGTTGAGAGTCTGCCTGCCAATGCAGGGGACACGGGTTCGGGCCCTGGTCTGGGAAGATCCCACATGCCGCGGAGCAACTAAGCCCGTGTGCCACAACTACTGAGCCTGCGCGTCTGGAGCCTGTGCTCCGCAACAAGGGAGGCAGCGACAGTGAGAGGCCCGCGCACCGCGATGAATAGTGGCCCCTGCTTGCCGCAACTAGAGAAAGCCCTCGCACAGAAATGAAGACCCAACACAACCAAAAATAAAAATAAATAAATAAATAAAACATTAAAAAAAAAATAGGAACTTGGGGAAGAAATTCAATTAAGAAGGAGGAGAAGACTATAAAAAGGGAAAGAGCAGGAAAAGACTATAATTCACCACAAAAGAAAATGCTGGGACACAAACATGAAGAGAACACACTTTTGATGTGACGGATGGGCCTCCGTGGTCGAGTTTAAAACACGGACGTGGTCACTCCAGAGGGCAGCTGTGAGTGACATCAGAAACAGACACCAACTTTCCAAGCACCCTTTGACCTCCTAATTCATCACAGGCCTTATACCATGAGGGCCCAAAGCCCCAGGAAGCTTGGACTCACCCCACGTACCTGGATATCCCCTCCGCCCACGGATGCTCATTTAAGCTCCAACACTGCATGACAATCCTACTTGAAGATGCTACAAAATAGGCCATCTCCTTCTAAACCGATCAGTAATGTCTTTGGATAACCAAAACGCAGAGTACAAAGGAAGCACTCCCTACCTTGAACACATCAAGCTGTTGGTTAATCATCTCTGTTTCCATGCCAACAGGGCCTAGCGATTCCTCATGTTCTTCAGCCTTCTGGAGTAGAGTAGAAAATTCATTGAGTTTGCTGTAGAACTCTTCGAGGCGCGTGATGGTCCCTTCCACCTGCTCTTCTCTGGCTTGTGCACGGTCCCGAAGCTTGTTGCACTGTTTGCTTAAAGCCTCCAGGTCCCGTTTGATGCCGACCAGGTCAGGAGAGGCTTCCTCCGTGGCCAGCATCATCTTGCAGGTCTTATTGGCATTGGTGTTGCTTGCGATGAGCGCTTCCAGTTTCTCCAAGAAGGCTTTAATAGCCTCCCTTTGCTTCTGCAGTGTTTCCACATCTCTCCCCACGGGGGCCATGCTGTCCAACTCGTCATCAAACTCCGCAAACTGAGAAAACATCTCTCGGATGGTGTTCTGGAAATGGCCGATGCCCTGAAGCTTGGTTTCTAAGAAGGAGCACTTTTCATCCACCTGCTGGCTGAGGGCGCTGTGCTCCTGGGCTAAGGCTTCTGCTTGGAGTAGAATCTCGGACGTGCCCTTGGAGTCGGAGGCCCCCGCCACAAGGTCCTGGGCGAGCCTCTGGGCCAGATCGACCTGAGGCTTCAAGGTCTGAAGGGCTTTCTGCTGAGTCTGCAACACAGTCAGGGACTTACTGCTGTAAGCCTGGGGCCCCAGAGAGTCGTGCATATCTAGCTGTTCCTTTGCACACTGGAGCTGCCTCTGAGCTTCTTTGGAAACTTCTTGAAATTCTTTAAACTTCTGGGCCATGTTCTCCAGAGAGAATTTCTTCCAGTGCACTTGCTCGGTGACCATGTCCACCTTCTGGAGCAGGGATTCCTTCTCCTCTGCCACCGCCTCTTTGTCCATTTCACAGACACTGAGCAGGCTGCTGGCTGCACTGTTTAGCTGCTCCACCATCCCGAAGTGCTGGTCCCTCTCCTTCTGCAGAGACTTTAACTGGGCAAGAGATTTCTCTGTCTCAGCAGGATCCAAGCTACACTTTATTTCCTTGAGGCTGTTTTGACACCTGTCTATCCATGGCCGGAGCATCTCCACATGTTCTTTATACTTGAGAGCTTTTTCCAGTGAATCTTTCACCCTGTCTTCTCTTTCTTTCACCTGCTTCTGAAATCCATCCCAGTTGGTTTTAATCGTGTTCAGTTGTAACTGTAACGCTACCTTCTCAGACCCTTGCGTTTTTAGTAACAGGTTTTCACCTTCCGCCATGGTTTTCTCATAAATGTGAGACTGGGCGGTCAAAGTTTTCCTGAAGTCTTTCTGATCTTTCATTAATGACTCCAAGACCTCGACTTTGGCTGATATCGGGGGAGACTTGTTCTGTTCTTCCTTCTTGGTGTCCAGCCAAGCCTGGAAATCTCTAGACATTTGCTGAAATTGATGAGAGCTGGCACAGGCTGACTGAAGATGCTGGACATGGTTCTCTAAAAAATAAAACCACAGACATGTTTATTTTACATCAAAATGTTGAATAAATCTGCAAAAAGCCAAGAGAAAAACCGCCAAATAAATACACAGAATAATCTAAACACAAGGGCTACTAGCACTGACTATGAGAACGACAAAAGCACTTACGTTATGGACAAAGGTGGTGGGGGCAGGGCAAGAGGTGAGGACTACGGCAAGAAAAGAGACAATGGAGGCTGGATACTAGAGCCGCCTCCATCCCAGGGCGGGGAAGTGACAACTGTTCAAAGCTCTAGGTGATGCTGATAATTAACCCATCTCTTATTAAATGTGACTTCTCCACCTGTGTGATTTTTTTTTCCTTTGGCCCTGCGACATGCAGGGTCTCAGTTCCCCGACTAGGGATTGAACCCGTGGCCCCTGCAGTGGAAGCATGGAAATCTTAACCACTGGACCGCCGGGGAAGTCTCCACCTGTATAATTTTTACCCATCACAGAGGCAATGTAAGGCAGCCCATGGGGACGACATGGGTCTGGATCCCAACTCAGCCTCTCAAGAGCTGGAGGGCCTAGGGTGAATGATTAAACCTCTGGGTCTCATTTCCCCAAGTATGAGCTGGCAACATTGATAGAAGCTGTCGTGGGGATGAGGTGACAGTGCGTGCAAGTAAAGCTCTGAGCTGAATGCCTGTCACGGAAAAGGGTTCCCAACAATAGTCACCATCACTGTAATCATCATAGCTAATGTTTGCTATCCATATCACGTCAAAATCAAGGAGTAAGTCTGAAACGGTTGCTATGATCAGTAAACAAATCCAATCAATTATTAAAAAAACATAAACTGAGTGCCTAGTGTTACTTGGCAAATGACAAACACAGCAACCAACGGGCTCTCCTCTGGCCGGCCCTTCTCAGGCCCAGGAACTGCTGCTGCTGCCTTGGACCATCCCGGGCTCAGCGGCCATAGAGTGATGGCCACAGCAGGCGAGAGAGGAAATCGTGCATAATGCTTCTCTCTCACACGGTTCTCTGGCAAAGCTTCCATGATGGAGCCAGACGAACCAGCTGTTATCAAGGAAATGACGCCAAGCCTTTTTTAATAACTGTAGTCGTCTCCTTTTCTGGTGAAACAAGACTGTCGCATAGCATAAACATTGACACCTTTAAAAACCAATTTGTTTCTTTTACTGTTTTTTAAATTGAAGTATAGTTGATTTACAATGTTGTGTTATTTTCTGTTGTACAGGAAAGTGATTCAGTTATACATATATACACATTCTTTTTCATATTCTTTTCCATTTTGGTTTATCACAGGAGACTGAATAGAGTTCCCTGTGCTATACGGTAGGTCCCTGTTGGTTATCCATTCTATATAATATCCAACGATAAACCATAATGGAAAAGAATATTAAAAAAGAATGTATATATATGTATAACTGAGTCACTTTGCTGTACAGAAGAAATTAACACAAGATTGTAAATCAACTCTACCTCAATAAAAAAAAAATTGTTTTTAATAGTTTGCATCTGCGAATCCCAAACTCCCCCTCCATCTCTCTTCTACCTCCCCCGCCCCTTGGCAGCCACAAGTCTGTTCTCTACATCTGAAAGTTTGTAAAAACCAATCTGGAGTACCTGAAGTTTCCATGGGCCTACGTGAAGTGGACTTTGCCGGCACGGGGTCCCCCTATCATCTGTGCAGAACCCCCCGCCCCTGCAACATTGTGTGTGCATGTGAACCCAAATCTACCCTCCTTGCATGCACCTCTCACTGTGAGCAGGTTCTCTTTAGGGGCCTGGTTTCCCCAACAGCTTGGAAATAGGGTGTTCACCGATCCCTATATCCAGGAAATACATGCATTCAAAGAAGACACACAAACCTGCTTTTTGTTCAAGATCCTTAAATGATTTTAAGATGCCTTCCAGTTGCCGACTAAGTTCAGCTTTCAAGTACTCTTCTTTAACCAGGGCTGCCAGATCCTCTCCCAGAGCCTGGGCCACTTTGATCTGCTTCGTTTCCTGCTCTATTTCCTGCTTCATTTTCTGGGCTGTTTCCAGCTGCTGGTTCATCGCGTCAGGGTGTGTGCTCCCGGCCACACTGCTGCTGAGTTTATTATCCAAGTCGGCCAACTTATCGGAAAGGCTTCTCAGCAGGCTTTGATACTGGGTGCTTTTAACAATGGCCTGGTCGATCCGGTCACATCTGTCCCTCAATTGTCCCGTGAGGCTGTCCCATTTTTGGGTCACAGCTGCCAGCTGTTCCTTCACAATCCCGTGGAAGGATGGGTGCTCCCCAGGTCTGTGCAGGATGCCCTGACCAGCCACTGTTAGCTGTTCACACTGAGGTTTCCGGGTATCAAATTCTTGCAGGAGAATCTAAGGTAAAGAGGTGACGAGGGCAAATGAACACACAAATGACTGGAGAATTAATTACAGAAAACACAACTTTTAAGTTTCTAAACAGACAGAAGTGGTAGTTAATTATCTAGTTTTTATTTGATTTTTGTTACTGCTTTCCTAGCTTTTATTTCAAAGGCAGTGCAATTATCGTAAACTAATACAAAGAGCAATGGTGCTTCACAGAGATTAACATTTTGTCTAAAATAATATCCCCCAAGGGAGAAAAAAGAGAATAAATATTTTTGCTAGTCTGGGGGAAAGGAACAAAAATTCATGTACAAATTTTCACACACAAAGGGAAACACTGCTTTTAGACAAGTTTACATCACACTAACACCAATTTGATTTTTTCCTATTTGCATTTTTCTTTTTACAGGATTTTTTAAATGCTCTATAGCATTTTACACCAAAGGAAATACACAGTGATAACAATGTTAGGATATACGAACTCATGGTGCATTGATTTACAAAGGTTCTTTTTAAACATAAGATCGACGTTTACAGTCTTTTTTGTAAAGATTTAGCCAATAAATCATGTCGCTCCGAGCGTGCGGGCTCACACTGGCTTTCATTATAAAACGAATGATCCCCAAATGTCCTTCTTTTAGTAGAAGATTTTTTCTATCTCTGGGAGACTATGGACAATTATTTCTCCTCAAACGTTTCTTTATATCTTTTGTTTCCATTCTATTCAGATGAAGAACATACATGCCTAGGACAGCATGTGACTCAACTACCCAGACTGTTGTGTATTTTCAGAGTACGGATCAGCTTCCATGCCCCGAAACCACCACCTGCACAGAAAGAAAGCTCACGGAGACCACAGCGGAGCGCCTGCGATTACGTCTGACTTACAATTTACATATGTTTCTCCCCCTGTGGATTTATCTGCTCATAATTAGATGAGTCTAACTAACCCTGCGGGTTTCAAGGTTCCTCCTCTTCTTCCCTTCTTTCTCTTCTTACTTTGTCTCCCCCACTCAGGGATGTTTTGCATGAGCTTTATAAGTTTCATTATCTACTACCACAATCAAAATGAATAAAACCTCAAAGGAGTCATTTCTAAACAATATACTAGCTTCTCATAAAAATGTTATTACTTATGCAATCATATTAATACTTCAAAGAAAGTCCTCTTTAACAGGGTCTCTACAAACCACAATATGACTGAAACGATCAAGGGACCTGACCATACTCGTGGGCTCGGTGGACCCCTCAGGGATGCTCCAGGGATGCTCCAGAGCTTTGCTTCTCTGGGGGTTTCCCGCCAGCCTCACGACGGTACCTCGTGGGCATCTGACACATTACAAATACCCTCCGAGACAGGCAGAGCACATACCATCCAAGGTAATGTATTTCTAATGAAAACATCTGTCTTGTTAAGTCAGGTAGGACTCACCTGCACCTGCTGCCTTTGTGTGTTCAGCATATTTGGGTCAATCGACAAGGGCCCAAGGACACTGACCATCAGTTCTTTTTCCGCAAGCCACTGTTTTAACTGAGCCTCCACCGTCTGGAATTGGGTTAGATTATTTGAGGATTCTTCCAGTTTTTGTCGTCTATCAACTGTTAACTGATTGAGTTCTTGCCACTTAGAATCTAGAAGAAAAAAAGATAGAGGATGAAACAGATGCTTGTTTTTTATACATTTAATACAACTGTATCTATGAAGATTGTAGGACAGGACTCTCCTTACATAGTCAATTAAAGACTAATCTGTGAGTTAATCGCATTTAACAATACAGATTTTATGGTCCCAATGGTTGTGTGTCAACTGAAGTGTAAGAAAAATAGATTTGAATCTGATTGTGGAAGATGCTATAGATTATGGAATATTCCTGAGAACCCTCATTCCTTCTAGAAGTCCTACAGAGTCTGTTTATTCAACTAGAACTGACCCACTAGAACAATGAACATGTATCCTTTTCTTTAATAGCACACCTTCAACGACCAGATGGAGGTAAGTGACTCCCAAATGTGTGTATCTACACCCAGCCATGCTCTTCTACGCAAATCACACATCAGCAGCCAGCTGCTCGGAAGTTACAACAGGAAATCTCACCAACCCTTTAAATTCAATGTTGGGGAAAAAAACTCACGATATTCCTATCAAAATGGGTAGGTTTTTGCGACTTCTAGACTTCTTTTGAAGGTTATTCTCATGCACGTCATGAAATGCCATAATTCAGGATGTTCTTTCATGACTCTCCTATATTCTCAATCACAAACCCTTAAACCCAGTCCTTCCATTCCCAATACCCAACTCCATGTTGGTCCTCATCGTGTTTTGCCAAGACCAGTACTTCTCAAGCTGGAGCTGCATCAGAGACCCCTAGAGGGTCTGGTCACACAGGTGCTGGGCCCACCCCCGGAGGGACTGATCAGCAGGTCTGAAGTGAGGTCTGAATGTGCGTTTCTAACACGTCCCCAGGGGATACTCCGCTCTTGCTGCCAGGAGCACCCTTTCCAGAACTGCACACCTAGACCAAGGGCCTTCTAACCAGCTTACCTGCAATTCGTGATCCTCAGCTGCAATGAATTTGGTTCTAAAATAACTTCCCTTAAACGTCACTGAATATGTCACTTCTGGGCTCAAACCCCTCAATAATTTACTCGTCACCAACTAGACGGCAAAATCTGATGACCTCTGTTTTACCTCCAGGGTCTCCCACAAAAGGGTCCTCGTCTGCTCATCCGAGAAGGTCTGTCCTCCGAGAGGAAGCCCTCATCTGCCCACTGATCACACGTCCTCATCGCAACAGGCTGGGCGCACAAGGGCCCCACAGCCCACATGCTCATCCCTCCCCCTCTGTCCCGCCCCATCCCGCTTTCATGATCCACTGGGTCTCACCCTCCGCTAGGACACCCTGCCTGCTCCTCCCGCCCTGAGGACGGCATGCTCCCTGAAGCCCAGAATTACAGACCATCCCTCAACACATGAGTCACTCAACACTGATGGTGTGAAGAGCTGATCTGACAGAATTTTTTCACCCAGTGTAATGCACTGAAGATCTGCTTTTCATAGAGCTCAGCCCCTGAAACCTTTACCTAAACAACGTCACACTATACGGTGTGTTCTAGTCAATCACAATCTGATAACGAAATAATGCAACTCAAACCATAAATGGATAAGAAGAAATATCAAAATCTTATCAGGAAGCTTTTCTGAAATATGCATTCCTCGCTCCCTCCACTATTCTAAGATGCCTTGAAAATATTCCTTCGAGTAATTCTGATATTCTAGGTGAGAGCCACTGAATTAGGGCCCAATTAATTATAATGCAACAGGAGTCTCTACTGTTGGATTAAACACACCTTTCAACATTCAGATCTCTTAGGATGACTCTTTCTTTTACTGGAGTATAGTTGATTTACAATGTTGTGTCAGTTTCAGGTGTACAGCAAAGTGAAGCAGTTATAGGCATAAGGATGACTCTTATTAAACTAAAACGTACTTAGAAACTTCTAAATTTATCACAGCATATCTGACTCTAAAGGAAGGACAAGATTTAGCTAAATATAATGGAACAATTCAAAGTAAAATGATTCTTGTGATAGTCATAGTAAACACACTATGTGCCAGATACTGTTTGTCTGAGATGCACACACATTAACTCACTGAATTCTCCAAATACTATGAAGTAGGGAAAAAGAGTATCACTGTCTTACACTCACTCCCATATCATTACCATAAGGAAAAGGGGTGATAAGGTAACAGGGCTTGTGAAGGAAATTCTGCATCTCCGAGGAACAGTTTATATAGGGACAGGATGGAGATGGGAGGAGGACTCTGGGTAAAGAGCAAACCCCCAGACTCCTGTGGGGGAGCAGCCTTCTCAGGCTGGTTGGGAAAGGGACCAGCAGCATGAAACAGGGGCTGGCGGGGTCCCATCAGAAACTCCATGGTGGAGAAAGGCACCCACCTTTTCCAGACAAACAAACAAAAAGGACTCTCCACACTAAAATATAACAAAACATAAAAAATTAGAAGCACCCAAAACCTAGTAAAAAATAAACCATAATAAAAACATGTGACTCAATACACAACATTCTATTACCTGGTATCTACCTTCTTCATAAACATAAATTTCGTTACTGTGTTTAGTGAGAAAAACACAAGATCTGCCAAGGCCTAGCACCATGTGAAATGACACTTTAGAATATGCAAAGATCGATTCTGAAACATGAAAGCAAATCCCAAAGTCAGTGAGATTGTTGGATAGATGTTTTCTGATAGAGATTATGATTTTTAAAAAATGACTGTGCTTCTGTGCACGGCCTCTGGTGTAAGTGGTAACATACCTATTTCCGTCAACATCTGCTTCCACTTGGGGGCCTCCGGAGTGTCTGGGTTCTCCTCCAGCAACTCCGTCAGCTTGTCTTTCAACTCCTGCACTTTGTTTACATTTTGCTTCAGTTCTGCCTCAAATGACTAACAAGGAAATAAAAAAAGTAACTTCATTAAAGTATGTCAACATCAAAAGACAAAAACACAATTTCAATAGAGCACTTTTTTCTCCAACATGGCCATAAGAGGGGAAAAAATCCACTGTTAAAGGCTGAAGTGAGTGAGGACCGGATTCAGCAGTGAATTATATTTTCTTTTCCTCTTCATAACTATTCTTCGACTAGCTGATAACAGAATCCCAAGGAAGAATGCTAGAGCTACAGAGATAATGACCCTCATCCCATCACCTAGGAAGAATTTCAAGGTATTCTCAAATCCCTTTGGAAAAAAAGGAAAATGACATCAGTAAGATTGTAATTAATCAGAAAATCAGTCTTGATAAAGGCTGCAAGATTTGAGACTACTAGCAAATAAGCACTTTTCTGGACAACACGTTACAGAGTTCAAAGATAAGTTAGTCATCTGGAGACATTTTTGCCAGCATTGCCAGAGTGCAAAACCGTTTTCCCAACCCTGACAGCTGTAGAAAGAAATACCGTGTATTAAACAAAGGGAAAGCATGAGCTCCCCTATTTTATACTGGACAGAACAGATTCCTAATACATTTAGCCCTTAAATACATCTTTTCCAATAAGTACTGGTTAAAATCCAAGACTTAAACTAATTTGAAGGTGGCAAAGTTGCTTGCACCCAACAGCTCACTCATCTTTATTACATCTGCGTGTAAAAATAAGTGACTATTAGCATCAATCTCTACAGAAAGTCACGTTCAACAAAGCTGGTGAACTATTTGTTGAAGTTTATAGAGCAAGAAACCAGAACGGGGTTCCTGACACGCAGTGCTCAGTTCTGAGCGCTAATCTGTTCTCTCACGTCTTCGGTAAATGGACCCACAGAGGATACCTTGTTCTGTTCAACTTGACTCTTCACAGCCTCAGTGTCCGTAGGTGTAGGTGCCTGATGCCATTTCGTGGCAGTTTTGTTCATCGTCTGTAACCACTGCATCATGGCACTTGATTCTTCCTGAGCCTTTTGCAATCTGGAGAGTTTGGTACTCAGTTCGGCTATTTTGTCTTTAAGTAAGAGGCCAAGATCTTCATAGCCATGGCTTATGTCACTCATATCCTTTTTAATGGATGTTAATCCTAAACGTAAGAAGAACAATTATATTGACACATTTTCAGGGTGTTAAGAGCTCTAGAAATAAAAATTTGTTTCACGTGCTATTTCCTTCTATCTTGTCAATATTAAGTCTACTATGATAAAGTCATAGAGTTTTTAGAACTAAAATGTTACATCATCTTACAATGCTACTTAATGACAAATACTTTAGGTACATTGCATAATACAAGTGAAATGAGATAGCTATTTTAAATGGAATAAAAAACCCAGATCATGAAATGATGCTTATTAATTCCTCAGGCATCAAATTAAAAAAAAAAGCTCAAATAATGTTATCCCAAGTGAGAAAATATCTCAAATTAACCCGAAAGAAGGAAACATAAACCAAATGCCAAGCTGAATTACTGGATTTCATTAAGCTCAGATGAACAAAATTGCATGGAATGTTATATAAACATGTTATTTATGGAGAACATGACTATACTCATACCATTTTAATTCAAGTTTGAAATTTCGATATAACTACTTCTCATCCCTAAAAAGATTTTCTCTCTCTCTCAAAAAAAAAAACCATACCAAGTAATTTAATCAATAAGCACTTAAAGTTACTATTTACCTTTATTTGCCAAAATATCCTGAGTATCTGTGGCTGTTCCTTCACCATTTAATATTACTCCACCTGCAAAAATATTGAAACTGAAGTCATCATAGATTTCTATTGTATTTTATATATATTAATAGTAGGTGGCATTAAAGCGAATGCCATAAACAGTAATTCTTTTAAAATGTTATTACTATTTGAAAATGTAAAATACTGATTCAATTTCAAAATCAAATGAAGGTCTGAAAGATCAAGCTATATCCTCTCTTTTACATAACATTTATTCTTAAAGTCATAACATGATCAACTTAAAGAGCAGAGTTTCAATAACTTTAGATTATATACATTAATCATTAACTGTTAATTTATAAGAAAATTTGGGGATAAGGTTGCTTTAAAGCTTAAGTTATTTTAGTGATACAGTCCCTGAAGCACAGAAGCTGGTCACTATGTGTGTTGCTTGAAGCATAAATGCCTGACGGACAAAAGAATGTCTCAAGTTAAGAAACTGAAAATTGTCTGCTGTAGTTACAGTGTTTTCATGGGTTTAATGGAGGCGGAATAAGGTAAAAAGACATGAAAGAAAAGTTAAAAGTAAAAGAAACCATTACTGTATCAACATAGAGGAAGGAGGTACAGTGGCTGGGGCACCTGGGCCCTGGCATATGTCTCACCTGAACTTAAACCCCAGCCCCACTAATGACTCCCTAAGGTGAATCCATCCCACCAAACTGCTGGGGAGAATAACACCTATCTCACGAGACCACTGTGGGAATTAAAGACAGTTACCCTACTGCCTAGCAAATAGGAACTACTTGGTGAGCTGTAGTAATTATTTCTCTTTAATTCCCTAAACACCTAGCACCGGTTCCTTTTTCATAATCAGAATATTAAAAAATCAGTTAGACCTTCTCATGTTAGTATGCCTTGGCTCTCTATCCAAAACACAAAAACATTTCCCCAAACTAACCACACGAGAACAAGCCTAAACAAAAACATTTAAATATCTGAATCTTAATCTAAGTTTTGTCCCTTTAAAAAAAAAAATCACACACACCGTGGCATTTCAGATGGAAGTGAAAATACCCTTTAGATACTCGAGATTAATTCTTACCATGCTTGGGAGTTGTCAAGAGTAGGAAAAAAATACTTTTTACTTATTACTAATATAGAATGGGCATGAAGAACTAATGTAAAACACCACAGAATTCCTTTCCTTTAAAAAAAAACAAAAAAAGCCTTGACTTTTCAGGAAATCTGATTAGGAGATAAAGGAGAGATCATCACACACGTATACTACCAGGATTGCCTGAAATGGGATTAATAGAGCAGAACAAACGGTGGGTGGAGAGGGGCCCAGCTCAACATCAGCCTCACAATGGGAACAGCTGGGGGCTGAGCAGGGCAGATAAACCAAAGAGAATCATCAGAAACCCTCAGAATAAAGATATGAGATCTGCCTTCAGTCTACTCTTGGATTATTTTAAACCTGATAGTGACAACAATATAAATATGTTTTAAACTTAAAACTCTATCCACAACTTAATTTTAGAACCATTATTTATACATGACTCTCCCCTTCTGTTGAGAAGCCTGGTAAGATTGTGATTCAGACATGCTGGCTAACACAGTATAGAACTGTTTTCTTTGGGAATAGTGTAAGGAATAAAGCAGATGGGAAGAAATTAAGAGAGGTCCACTCGACAGAAAAGAACCTGTTTCCTTTCCTCCTTACTTCCTCTTTCCCAGGAGACCAGACTCATTTCTTTATCAAAGATTTCAAATAGAATTTCTACATCCCCATCAATTAGGTAAAAACAAACTGGAATCTGATCTTTCCCCTTCCCCAATATAATGTTCCTTATTCTTACAGATGAATTTGGTTACATTTTAAATTGTAGTATTTAATAAGATAAAACCTAAGAGATCTGAAATTTGACCAGAACAGACACTTTTCCGTGGCAGCGTTTAGGTTGTTTAGAGATGCCATCTTTCTTGTCACTTTCCCTTCGTGTTTCTGAGGTTATTTTACGCATTAATTTTTAAAAATAACATACACAAATAAAATCAACATGGGTGGACCCAATTCTTATGGGTTTTACCACAAATGTAAATAAAGCACTTACCTGACTTAACTGCTGCCATGGCCTTTGCAGGGGTCATCACGGCACTTATTAGGTTACATAGTGAGATCCCACTGTTGTTGACTTTCTGAATCTCGGGTGTTTTTAAGCTCCACTTCTCTTGTAATTTCTTGAGATATAAAAACACATTATTTTTCAGTCTTTGTAATCTTTTCCAAGTTACACATTATAATTCAATGTCTTAAACATATCTTAAAACAGTGATGATTGTGGGTTCTGACTTATGGGATGGAAGAAAAGGACAGCATCTCTATTTGTTCCAGCAGCCCAGGTGACTGTTAACACTGTTAATAGTGAGGAGTGGGGTGGGGTCCATCCTGAATTCTGCTCCCAGCCACAGGGGAAGCCAGGCTAGTCCCAGCTGCCACGGGTTCCAAAGTAACTGTCAACTGTAAGTCTGCAAAACTGTACTAGGTAACAGTCAAGTTAAAAAAAAAAAAAGTAGTAGAAACAATTTTAAAAAATGGAAATTCAGAATTCCATTTAATAGTGAATTTTAATCATCAAAACTTCAATGAATTTTAAAGGACACACAACTCCACAAATTTGGAGTGGAAAACTTGCCATAACTGGTCCTAAGTTTTATGACTGAGTCAGATGACAGAAGACTCACACACTAGAGATTCAAATAGCTTCCATCTTCAAATACTGGTTAGAGTGATATATCTAAACTAGAGCAAAATGCTGAGTTGAAGAGAAGGATATTTTACTAACATTACGAAAAATGGTATAAAAAATAAATTAAGTAGAGATGTGGTGGGGAAAGAAACTCGGACCAGTCAGCAACTCACAAATACGTCTCTTTAAAAAAGCAAATTAACTGAAAGTCTGTGTCCTTCTTCGAAAGGATCAGTTAAACCCGTCATGATTTCCAAATATCACCAAAATACACTGTACATACATGAGGTTCTAACTTATGTGCTATTAGGTAAAAGGAAACCTCTCACTCCTAACACAGGCAAGTGAGAAATTCTTATCAGACACGGACAAGGATTCACCTTAGTTTCTTCCAAAGATTTCCCTAAATCCTCTGCACCAAAAGAAGGCTGCACAACAGGAACTCTTTCTGTGGTTTCTTTTATCCACGACTTTAATGATTTAACCAGAACTTGAAAGGCATCCATCTGTTCTTGACAAGAAGATACAGCTTCTTTTCTAGATCACAAACATCATTGACAAATTTAAGCCACAAAGGGAGACACTCCAAAGGACTAATTACTAAAAAAATAAATTATTATTCCCATTTCAAGCTTAACATTAAGAAAAAATCTTCCCCCAGGCACACTCCAATCCTCAGATACAGGAGGAAAGGTGTCATAGGTGGCAAGTGAAATCAGCTAAATTACTCCTTGTCTATTTCCTCAGTAAAGTCTGTAGATCAAGATAGGAACAGTTAAGATATTTGTAACCCATGTGTAACGGCTCTCTATAATGCTACGTACACTCTAAAGCCATATATAAACAGCTTTAACATGATTTAGAGTCAGTGAGCTTTTATCTGTCCGCTTTATATGGTGCTAAACGCCAGCAGGCTGAGAACCAGAGGGGAAACACAAGTCACTAACATGAGGGAAACACAGCTCCACCTAGTGTCACTACAGTCACTTTAGTGGATGGGTAAACTGGGTCTTTACAGAGAGAGAGGACAGGTTTGAGTTTCCAAAAACGAGGTGAGACCTAGTGATGCAGAACTTAATGTGCACCTCCCCCACGGATACTCAGAAAGCTCCACAGTGAACTATACGGATCTCTCTGTACACTCAGCACCACAGAGGGAGGGCACACGCCTGGCACAGGTACAGCTATGAGGACAGTTAGATTTGGTAACTGGATACCATGTAGATGGCATGTGCACGTGTGCAGGTGTGTGGATTATTAGCAGAGAGTACATGGCTGGTAAACTAATCACCGATGACCACATGGTTTGATAATTGGACCCATCTGACAGAAGAAACAACCTAGAGTTTACCCAGGGAAACCAAGAATATTTCTTCTGTGTCATGTGAATTAAATAGGATGGAAATGATAGCTCTGTGAGTAGTCCAGACAGGACTCAAAAGTTTTAGGTAGACAATTCCAAAGAAATGAAGAAGAATAGCTGAAAGAGAAATGACTACTTTCTGTCTTTTGGGGGGCTTCTGTATGAACTTTGGCAAAACCAGATGTATATTCTCAACTCGCATGAGATCAGAAATATAAAACTCAATCACAAGGCTCACACCCCTGTACAGCTTTTTACCTTAATTTAGGTTCATTCTCTTGTCTCTTACCTTGTTTGTTCGTGGAATCATGTCTGATCTACAACTCTTCAAAAAGGAAACTATTTTACAAAAAAAAAAAACCAAAAAGCCATCCAGAACTATCCAGAACTATACTGGAATGATGTATTGTTTCTGAATTGAGCCCAGAAAGCAGTGAACCATGGGCTATCTTTCAAGGTTATTTCTGCCTTTGCAAATAAAAATGTAATAGCCAAAGGCTTCAGACTACAGTGAGTTTAGACTACTTTCAGTAAAACACTACCACCACCATTTTCCTTACACAGTGCCTTCTATAAATACTTTCATGTAAGAAGTAGTGAATTTCCCTCCTAAATACTTTAACAAAAACTATACTTAATTTTAACAGCAAAAAAAATATCCATATTAAAGTACTTATAAAGTAGCCCTATGCTTATTCTCAAGTTTCCAAAAACTGTTCCAGGTAGCTACATAACTAAATAAAAATCATGCATTCCAATTAGTATCAAGTAGAATAAAATCCAATTTCTTAAGTGGTGCTTACTTTTCTTTGACAGTATCCTCCATTTCCTTGAATTTCTTTGACAAATTATTTGTTTTTTCAAAAACCAGAGCTTTATCCCCTGGCAAGCCATGGCTGGAGATCTCCTTCAAGAGATTCTGCAAAACTTCTAGATCTTTCCTGCGTTCTAGCAGTTCAGAAGTTGATTCCTACAAAGCATTTAGATATTTCATCAATATAAGATGTTGCTACGAACATAAAGAACAGACTGGTGGTTGCCAAGGGGGAGGGGCTTGGGGGAGGAATGGAGTGGGAGGTTGGGGTTAGCAGATGTAAGCTTTTATATATGGAATGGATACGGAACAAGGTCCTACTGTACAGTACAAAGAACTATATTCAATATCCTATGAAAAACCATAATGGAAAAGAATATTTAAAAAAGAATGTATATATATATATATGTGTAACTGAGTCACTTTGCTGGACAGCAGTAATTAACACAACATTGTAAATCAACTATACTTCAATACAAAAATTTAAAAAAATATAAGGTGTTGCTAGATCTTCAAAGGGCATCCCATCAAGATGTAGGTATGGGACCAGAATGGCTCCACTCAGAATTTCACAGAATGATCCTGCCTATGGTCTAAGTATAAACAAACATGTAGGCAGGCTGTTTGAAAGAGAACAGTTTAATTTAATTTAAATATGCACTTTACATTCTGCCTCTGTGGGCTCTGGAATAAGATATGTATATCACCTATGATATACAGAAAATGAGAGATGGTGTTCACTTCTGATTAATGAGCAAAGGCTTCAAGGAGAAGATGAGCTTTGAAGTTGTTAAAGGAGGAAAGCATAGATCTAACCAATCCATCAGCAATTAAAATGATGCTTGTTAATCATAACTCTGCCAATAAATGTATGTGCTTGTCTTAGCTGTTGATATATTTAATCAGCCTTGTGAATTCCATGGGAAACATACCTGCATAAACTGAGACAACTCAGTAACATCCTTCTCAGGCACGTCTGCCTCAGTAAGAGCCTGGGTTTTGGTTTCTAAGAATGTCTGGAGCTTTTCTGAGAGGTTCTCAAACAGCTCCACTTTGGTTTTGAGTTCCTCCATTTGGGCAAGTTTTTCTTTGTGTTTGCGACTTGCTTCTGAAAAGCGAAGGGCTAAGTCCTTCATCCTGGCCTGCAGCGAGGATGCGGTGGACGGGTCTGTGGTCTCTGTGAACCTCTTCACTTTCTCATTCATGGCATTTATGCTGCCCTGCCGCCCCGCGATGTCCTGGTCCAACATCTGAAATGAACCAAATACCGCACACGTAACCTAATGATATTTACAAATAATGTCAGACTTGTAAAAATTACTATTCAGAACAACAGAAGTTTGAGCCACCTGTGACTAAGGAAGCTAATGGGAGTGACAGACAAGCTGATTGGTCCCTGGAGGAATCCCATCCCCAGTCCCCGCAAGGAGACTGGAGAACAGCTGGCTGGCTGCCCTGGCGACGCAGGAGACGGCCGCCACTCAGCAACCCCGGGATCTCCTGCAGCCCAGGGATTATCCACGGTCCTGATTTTTCAAAGGCTAGACAACAACAAGGCTGATCTGATTAACCTCCTAGGCAGCTGGCTGAAGCCGTGAGGAATAAACAGGACCCGGTGTGCGGGGGTGCCCTGTACCATGAGTGATGTTCATGAAAAGTACACAGAGGGAAGTCCCTCTGTGCTCCTTCATGGAAAATCGCTTCGCACACTTGTCTCTATGCACGCGCTACTTTCCATGTTCTTATATTCAGGAGACATCTCTTTATGCCTTAAATTTCTCTTAAATCTACCCATCCTTGGAGCTTACCATATTTTTTTTCGATATATTACAATTTTTTAATTGAGATATAATTGACATATGTATAACTAACTGTTATAATAATGTTATACCAGTATATTAGTTTCAGGTGTACAACATAATGATTCGATAATTGTAAATATTGCCAAATGATCACCACAATAAGTCTAGGTAGTGTCCATCACCACACACAGTTACAATTTTTTTTCTTGTGATGAAAGCTTTTAAGCTCTACTCTCTTAGTAACTTTCATACAATTATTTTTAATTTATCCAATATTCAGTGCTGTTTTAGCAAGAGAACCCAACAGTATATACAGTTCAAGTTCCTGGGAAGAATAAGTCTGTGTTTTTTCTTAAAGAGAATTATAAGGTTCTGGTCCCTGCCATCTAGAATGATGTTTATAGCCCACGATTCATATGCTGAGAAAGATACACATACAAAAGAGCAAATAATGTTACACTAACAAGAACATTCAAGTTCTTCATATATCGGTTTATGTCTGCACACGGAAAAACCCAGGATATATGAATTTTAGGGATGAAAATGTGTAGGGAGAATCAGTGAAAGGGTTTGATATGGGCAGAGCATGAAAACATCCACACTTTTTGAATAACCTGAGACACTGGGGTTTTTTTTTCATCTAAAAGTGGTCTGTTTGTTGGAAGTCACTTACGATGTTTTTACTGATGACGTCCTGCAGAGCGGCGGAGTTCAAGGGCACGGGACGCTGCTCTTCCAGCGAGCGCTCCACACCCGCCATCCAGTCCAGCATCTCATCCAGGCCGTCCTGCACACTCAGAGAGCGGGTCAGGGTTATCTGCAGCTTCTCGTTTCGTTCACTGACAGACTTGGACAGGTCATCGTATCTCCCGACAATGTCACCTAGTCCAAAAGGATCGGGAAACTTTAACCACTAAGTTCTCTTTGCGCCGTTCCTATGCAAAACACACTAAGGAGAGTCATAAAAATTCCTACACTAGAATTGGAAGAGGAAAAAAGGGTGAAATGATAAATTCATAATGCATCATCAGAGCACCACCAAAACCTGAAAAAAGAAAGAAAAGATCCTAGTGGAAAATAAAAACCTAAAAATTTTTAAATAGTATATATGTGTAAATATAATTGTGTGTGTGTATGTGTGTGTGTGTGTGTGTGTGTGTATATATATATATATATATATATAATCTTCATTTGAAAAAAGTATTTTTGGATGCATAAACATTTGAATTGTCCAGAGAAATGAAAGTGATCCAAACAGCCAATCTTTGGAATAAATATTGGTTCTCAACCTGACTTCAAATTAGCCACACTTGATAACTACATGGAAAAAAAAAAAAGGTGACAGTCTTACAGAGCTAATCTCAATAAACAATATACTCTTATAAAGATTTATTAAGAATTAACCTTTACGTATAAAAATTATTTCAATCTTTCTTGCTCGTGCATGCTCTCTCTCTCTCATGTACACACACACACACACACACACACAGATTTAAGTTTTTCTCATCCTTCACATCCTAAGCAAAGTACTCAAATGCACAGAAGTTAGCAGATGCAAATGTACTGAGAAAATAGACAACACACAATGAAAATTCACATAAAATACAGAAGGTTGAGATGATGCGTCTAAGATAACACAGATAGAATGTATTTGATAAGTTTAATAGCAGGCAAAGGGAAAAATAAACAATGTTAGCAGGCTGACCTGTCTCAGATAAGATTAACTTTACTTTCAATTCTAAAGACTTAAGATGCTTTTTAAAAAAACCTTTCTAGCTAGTTTTCATTCATATATAAAGCTCTATATTTTAACAACCTACATCTATACTGCAAGACCAATGAGAAGTTCAAAGAACAGTGGTTTTTAATGTATTCACCTCTCCCTCCCCCCACTCCACCTCTCTGGATAACAATGTTTTTAATCATCAATTTATCACCTACTGTCCAAGAATCTGAAAAGAATTTTAATTATTTCTGATACACTGTAAAATGTTTCAATGGAAGAAAATATTGACATCTCTATAAAAATGAAATCTCTTACATGCTTATGTTTAGCTCATGGTACATAATCCATATAAAAAAAACTATTTCTTTTTGCTTGTTCTAATATTATATCATGAGAAAACAGTTTGACAAATTTTCACTGAATTGAGAGGTTAAGCTTGGATGATTGAAAGAGACAATCATGCTCCTTTCACGAAAACACAATGAAGCCCCTGAGAAGGGTAACAGGGAGGGGACAGAGTTTAATATGCACCAAGATGCTGAGGGCAGACAAGCAGCAGGTTCAAGTACAACCCTGATTTGAAAGTCACAGAGCAGATCATCTGAACTGCAGGCTGCGATTGGCAGGTGAGTTGTTTCTCAAATGGGTGGTTCTGTGCTTCAATAGGGCACCATCATATCTGTTTAGCTATGGTAAGTGATTTCCCAAGCAAAGTGAGCTACTTTAATAAAATTAACACACACAACATTGTAAATCTACTATACTTCAATAAAAAAATTATTTTTAAAGTAACACATTGTACTAGTTTACTTTTGGACTCCTTAGTAATAAAATATTGCCACTGAAGTAAATTCTTGATTTTAGTAATTAAAAGATATTTTAGAAAAAGGTACAAACAAAATTTACTTTAAGAATGTTACTTTTTTAAGTGGTTGGTTTTCTTAGAAGTCAAATAGATCTTAGAGAAACTCTTCTATATCTTAAATATACTTTCACATATTCCTAAAAAACTATGCCAGAGAGAAGCTTTAGTCTTAAAATAATGTAACATGGATTTTAAACAAATGAAAGTGAAATTGTGTAAAGTTAAAAATGGGAAGGTGTCAAAATGCCTCTTCAAATACCAGAATTACATATAATATCGTCTTTTCTCCCCCAAGCCCCTGTCCCAAGAGCAGTGGTTGCCAAGGTGGGAGGTGAAGACAGTGGTCTGGGACACAGGATCATTCGCGGTTTTATCTTCTACTTTAACATTTTATATTTTGGGGTCTTATAATGTACATAATATGCTAAGATAGCAATAGGTGTATGTAATTTATAAATATGTGTGCATCTCTGAGCATCTATATACACATGCTGAAAATTACGTGACAAGGTGCATGATCAAAAGATTCTGAATGTCTCTAGAGAACAGACTAGTAGTTGCCAAGGCGGAGGGGGCTGGGGTAGGGATGCAGTGGGATGTTGGGGTTAGCAGATGTAAACTCTTATCTGTAGGATGGATAAACAACAAGGTCCTACTGTATAGCACAGGGAGCTATATTCAATAACCTGTGGTAAACCATGATGGAAAAGAATATTAAAAAAAACCGTATATATATGTACAACTGAATCACTTTGCTGTACAGCAGTAATTAACACAACACTGTAAATCAACTATACTTCAATTAAAAAATATTGATAGGGACTTCCCTGGTGGCTCAGGGGTTAAGAATCCGCCTGCCCATGCGAGGGACATGGGTTCGAGCCCTGGTCCGGGAAGATCCCACATGCTACGGAGCAGCTAAGCCCGTGCGTCACAACTACTGAGCCTGTGCTCTACAGCCCGCAAGACACAACTACTGAAGCCCGTGTGCCACAACTTCTGAAGCCCACGTGCCTAGAGCCAGTGCTCCGCAACAAGAGAAGCCACCGCAATGAGAAGTCCGCGCACCACAACGAAGAGGAGCCCCCGCTCGCCACAACTAGAGAAAGCCCATACGCAGCAACAAAGACACAATGCAGCCAAAAATAAAATAAATTTATTAAAAATATATATTGATAAAAAAATTGCACTATATCAGTGTTTAAATCCATGATGAAATATTGTAACAGAAAATGTATATATATATATATATATATATATATATATATATATGTGTATATATATATTTTTTACATTTTCTTGAAACAGTGCAGGACTTTATGTCATATTACTGATATTTTGCCTCCAGGGTTTTTGCCTCTTTGAATACAAAATCCCATTGGGCAAAATAAGATGAAATATTTTTCCTGCAGGTTAGAAGGAGCATATCATACACTGCTGGAAATAAATCATCTGAAAATAAATTTTAAAAAAAGATTCTGAATGTCTTTAAGAAAGAAAAAGGTTTGACTTCTACAGAGTGGTTTTAAAAGAGCAAAGCTTCATCCTTCTCTTTACCTACAATTTCAACTCAGATTTTAATGCCAGCTCTCTTGGGGTGAAAGGTATGTTAATCATTTGCTATGTTAAAGTTTTTTATTTCACACTGAGAAATATTTAATAACCTGAAACCACACATTAAATATAGGAAAAGTAGCAAAGTCAAAACAAAAAATATAATAAGACAATAAACAATGTTAATTGATAACCCACTGTGCGTTTAAACTAAATACTGTGAGTCGATACAAAGGTAATATACAACAGCTCTTTCCTCAGGAAAGGCACCACCTAATGTGAGAGGACGCAAAAGCATCGCTGTAACTGTACAGGGTTTCTAGGATCACGGAAGAACCCTGTGAGGCCAAAGACCCCACGAAAAGGAGAAGCAGGAACATCTTAACCTCTTAACCCCGTGCTCCTGCTTTTGACAAGAAGATCCCTCCAAGAGTCTGTTCTGGCCTTAGGTTGAGAGTCTAGCTCGGTCCAATCCCATCAAACAACAGAAACTTGTTAGGTTCTACTTTCTGTGACTGTTGCATACATAAAGAGATTTTTGTAAATCAACTATACTCTAATATAAAATAAAAATTTAAAAAAACCCTAAATGTAAGGCTGGGTATTATAAAACTCTTAGAATAAAACATAGTCTTCTGAATGTCTGCAAGAATGAACGATTTATGTCTTTGACATAAATCGCAGCAATATCTTTTTGGATCCACCTCCTAGAGTAATAAAAATAAAGACAACAATAAATAAATGGGACCTAATTAAACTTAAAAGGTTTTGCACAGCAAAGGAAACCATAAACAAAATGAAAAGACAACCCACAGAATGGGAGAAAATATTTGCAAATGAAGCAACCAACAAGGGAATAATCTCCAAAATATGCGAACAGCACATGCAGCTCAGTATCAAAAAAACAAACAACCCAATCAAAAATTGGGCAGAAGATCTAAATAGACATTTCTCCAAAGAAGACATTAACCAAAAGCACATGAAAAGATGCTCAACATCACTAATTGTTAGAGAAATGGACATCAAAACTACAACGAAGTGTTCACCACACACCGGTCAGAATGGCCACCATCAAAAAGTCCACAAACAATAAATGCTGGAGAGGGTGTGGAGAACAGGGAACCCTTCTACACTGTTGGTGGGAATGTAAATTGGTAAAACCACTATGGAAAACAGTATGGAGGTTCCTTAAAAAACTAAAAATAGAATTACCATATGACTCAGCAATCCCACTACTGGGCATATACCCAGAGAAAACCGTAACTCAAAAAGACACATGCACTCCAGTGTTCATTGCAACACTATTTACAATAGCCAGGTCATGGAAGCAACCTAAATGCCCATTGACAGATGAATGGATAAAGAAGATATGGTACATATATACAATGCAATAATACTCAGCCATAAAAAAGAATGAACTAGTGCCATTTGCAGCAACAAGGATGGACCTAGAGATTATCATACTGAGTTTAGTAAATCAGGCAGAGAAAGACAAATATCATGTGATATCATTTATATGTAGAATCTAAAAAAAAATGATACAAATGAACTTATTTACAGAATGGAAACAGACTCACAGACTTCGAAAACAAACTTATGGTTACCAAAGGGGAAACGTAGCAGGGAGGGATAAGTTAGGAGTTTGGGATTAACAAATACACACTACTATACATAAAATAGATAAAATCAACAAGGACCTGCTGTATAGCACAGGGAGCTCTACTCAGTATTCTGTAATAATCTATATGGGAAAAGAATCTGAAAAAGAATGGATATATGTATATGTGTAACTGTATCACTTTGCTGTACACCTGAAACTAAACACAACACTGTAAATCAACTATACTCTAATATTAAATTTAAAATTTTTAAAAAGTTTTTGCTACATTTTCTAAATAAAAAATTAAAATTTAGGTATGCAAACCACAAAGCCCAGTCCCCACTCCCAAGATCCTAATACACCTGCCAAGAAGGGCGTGCCTCTGCCCTGACTGAGAAGGGCCATTTCACAGTGAAAGGACAGAGTGACGCAGAATATGCTAGCGAGCGACGTCTCCGTATCTACTATGAGACTTTCATTTAGAACGGACATGTAAGACCAGACACGAGGAAATGCACACTCACCCAGTGTTTTCTGGATGTCGTTCTTGGCGGGAAGTAAAGATCCCCTGGTGTCTAACAACACTTCAGCTGTTTTTTTCAGTTTCTCTACAGCCACCTGCTGACTTGATATCTGTCCCTGTAGAGCCTGGAGGATTGAATGCCTCAATTATATTCAGTAGGACTAAATAACAGATTTCCAATATGAGAAAAAGATTCACAGTAAGATAAATTAGACAGAGCAGACTTGTCATCAGTAGAAGCTTACTCCAGAATTCTTAGAGTAAGTCCAGTTATAAAGTGACATTAGCAAAACCATCAGCCAGTCGGGAACATTCAAGTTCAGTCCTGGAATAAACCCTCAGCATATGCTCATGATAACCGGCCTGATTCCTGATCCTGAAACCCTCCACCCTCAGCCTGAGTTCCCCTCAATCCCACTCCCAGACTCTATACAATACCCCCACAACCACCAGAAAACAAAGACAAATAAAAAACACACAAGCAGCAGAGCCCCTTTGAGACCATTTCTGACTCCAGGGAAGGAGATAGTTAAGGACTTGCACATCCTGACCCAATGCTGAGTCATATTTATTTCCGTTAATGCAACAAAAGTTACTTAATATCTAACAAATTCCAAAAAAGCTTGCTACGTTTTGTGAAAATACAAAAATCAAACAGACACAAAGCTTACCCATGGGGATCTTCTAGTCTAAGGCAGGAAGTGGTAAGTGCCAAAGATGAATAAGAAAAAGGTTGAGGGAGGAGGACCTGGGAAGGGAGGAGGGGCCTCCTCCATGGGGTGGCCCTGGGGCAGGTCCTGGGGAAGGTGTGGATTTGGGCATCCTCCTGAGGCTGCATCATCACCCAGGTGGTACTTGAGCCTCTTCCTTCCTTCCCACCTGCAAACCAACCAGCAAGCCCTGACAATTTCACCTGCTTAATATTTTTTTCAAATCTGGCTCTGGTTCTGTATTTCTGAATCACTACAGGACAACCTCTCACTGAACTGGAAAAAGCCTCCTAACTGTGCCCCTGCCTCCAGTCTCTCCCCTGATACAGCCCCTGATATGTTTTATGGAAGACACATACCTGACTGCATCACTCCCCTCTTAAAATCTTTCATAGCTTCCTCTTTCTTCAGAATAAAGGGGATACTGGAGCCTGCCATCAATTGTCCAAGGGAATCTATTCCTTAATTCTGTCTTCAATCTCATCTTTCTCCCCCTCCTGTTCCAGAAGCATCCCACGACACAGCTATCCCTCAGCGATTTGCTCTTGCTGGACCCAAGGCCCTAGCATCTCTACACGCAGACCTTGGGAGGCGACCCTGAGCTTGGCTCTTACCTGTAACATTCAGCTGGGAGGCCTTCCCTGTCTCTCCTCACCCCGAGTTGGAGCACTGCCCCCAGAAGCTCCCACACATGCCCTGTGAATAACACTGCACCGACTTGTCTCTTTTATCAAACTGGAACCTCCTTGAGAACTAGGAATTGATAGTATTCGGCTTTCTATTATCACTGCCTAGCCCAGTGCTGGGTACATGGCATTAACGAAAGTTTCTGGAATAAACAACTGAATGAATAAGTAAATAAATGAAGATATCAAGTGTAAGGTTTTAAAAGATCCCCCTCTATTTCAGCCTTCAACAACAACAAAAAAAGCAAATGTCTAAAGCCAATGGCAAAATTTTCCTCAATTAATTCTCATATCCAAGAAACTGTGATAATATACAGGCAGCTGTGCATATGTCCAAAGGCTCAACAATCTATGACCAGCATGGGATCTGTGATCTGAATACCAGATCCTACAGTTGTTCTAAGAGGCCAAAGAATCTGCATCAGAGTGATCAGTTTGGGAAATTCTCCCACAAGTTTAGTTGCAGTTAAGTGTAAGAAATTCCTCAAAATAGGAACTTTACCTATAATGGACTGAAGCCTAAGCCACACGTACAACTTATTTGCATCACACAGTTATATAGGGAATGAAATAAATTTAAAGGCACCTCCAAAAATTATTTTTTAGAATGTGGGTTCCCCAAGGACAGAGATAGGGTTTTAACCCCTTTGTGTCTTCAAAAAACCTAACAGTGGGCCTAGAACATAAATGTCTCTGAATGAATAAATTTATGTAAAAGTGATCATGGTTTTATAAAACATCCAGTACCAAAGATGGCCCTACCTACCATCCTAAAACTTAGAAATGGATTACAAGAAAAGCATTTCTTCTTCACCTCTTCTCTTCAAAACATCCCATGCCTTTTCTCTTCATAATTATGTTCAAGAGAGTCAGTAGTTTTTAGTTCCTAACATTATCAGGTTTTAGTTTAGCTATGGTAGTGGTTTATAACACTACTTTGGGACAAAACTGCAAATTAAAGTATTCAAATGGGTGTCATATATTGTTTTTAATGGATTTCAATGAAATCAAAACATGAAAGGAGCATCTGTGACAGGGAACACTGCAAGATGATGACCTTGGTCTCCAGCCTGGACCAGAAAAGGGTGAAGTTTACAGAGCCGTGGGCACTCGTCCAGCTCATAAAAGTTTCCCGACACTCATCACCCTCCCAGAGATCAGAGCAAGCCTGGAAGGTCGATGTTGTCAATGTTACCTGGCCCCATGCCTGGCTCCAAACCCAGGCCTCTAGAAGGGTCCCAGGATCCTGCCTTTCTGTGCCTCGTATGAAGCTAAAATCTTGTTTTGTCCACTGATTATGAAGAGCATCATTCTAGCCCAGGGGTATCAGACTGCTGACAACACAGCCAACAGCCACTTTAAAAATAACGCTAGTAGCAATGTGTTATTGGCCAAAAATATTTCAAAGGTACCCACTGGGTGCCCCAAATTACATTTATCATACAACAGAATATAAGTAGAAGTTAGTATTGTAAATGTACAAAAGACTGATTGTTTGGTAGTAGTCTTATGTGTTTGTATTACTGTTAAAAAGAAAAATGATTGTAAGATGTCGGTAATAAAATGAAAGAAATGGAGACTCCTTAATCCTCATAAAAATGTATCCTCTCTACCTGCTGAGATCATCTTTGAGGAAAACACGTCCATATGCCAGGAACAACTTTAATCACGCATTTAATTCTAAAATTATGCTGTGGCTTAATTGGAATTAATTCTCCTTGGAGACGCTGCACTCTTTTTCTATTTCTTTGGCTGCCTGAGGACTAGAGGAGTCTTTTTCCTCAGCACATACCAAGGTAGTGTTCCAGTTCTAGAATTAATCCATGTTTCCATTTCATTAAAAAGCCATAGCATTCATTTCATTTTTTTGTTTGTTTGTTTGTTTGTTTTTGCTTTAGCTACATTAAAACTACTTTTACACAGGATGCAATCAGTTTGCTAATACAGACCTAACTTAAAATGTGTTATGTCTATTTCACAGTTTCCGATGCTAAAAATACCTAACTTCCTAATTAAATGTAATACAAGCAACCTTAATAATTATGCCGCTCCTGGCATTTCCTATTAAAATAATGGCCTTTATGTCACAACATCTCCTCTACCAACATATACTGCCCTTGGACCCGTCATCCCGTGGGGACCAAAAGCTTCATTAAGACAGATCTGTTCTTGGGCTTGTCGGAAAGAGAGAGAAAAAAACAAACCAAAAAAAAAAAAAAAAAGCCTCAAGACTGAAAATGCACCCCTGAAGTGGGGAAGTTGCATCAACGTCGGGGCTGACCTGGCCCAGGACACGGCCCTGGTGCCTGTAGCCCTGGGTAAACTCCAGCCCAGGAAAACACAGAGCTCTCCACCCTTTCAGCCCCAGCCCCTCCTCCCTCCTCTCACCCCACGCTTCCTCCCCCTTCTCTCTGTTTGGCCTTAACCTGCCACAGTTCACCTCAGGGTAAGACAGCTTTCTTCCAGCCAGAAGACACTGGTCTCAGGCAATACCTAACATTAAGCTAAGTCAGTATGGTATCTGTTTCCCTTGTTAACGCACAATAATGATTTCTGACTCTGTAACTAACAGATGCAACCAAATTCTGAAAGGCAGTAGTTTCACTGGCATTACAGTGTTTGCTTTCTATCTAGGCGGAAATGAGCTATTGCTACCCACCTGCTAAAAGGAAGCACAGAAAAGATTTAAGACATGAAACTTTCAAACTCAAAATTATTGGTCACATGGAAGAAGAATAAAATTTTTCAAAAATTCTCTCCCCTCACATGAGGATTTTAAAATATGCTTGGAATGTAAGAAATGGCTAGACTCTCTCTGCCACTGTGGGTGGGGCTGAGACATTTACACAATTCCCCCATCAAGTCTGAATGTTCAAAAGGGCAGGCGGCCTCTCTGAGAAGTGGGCAAGGTGATAACTGAAGTGTGTACCTCTGTGAATCGGGGGTAACCCAACAGGAACCCACACAGAGTGTGACAGTGACACCCCCGCCATCCCCCAGTCCATTCATGAACAAATGTTCATCGAGGACCTACGAGGGCCCAGGGATACAGCACTGAACAAAACAGACCAAGCATCTGCCCTGTGGAGCTTGGTGGTAATGCAGGAGAAGACAATGAACAAGGATGGGAGGGGAGTCTGGGGGAGAATGGGTACATGTATATGTATATGTATGGCTGAGTTGCTTTGCTGTGCACCTGAAACTATCACAACATTGCTAATCGGCTACACTCCAATATAAAATAAGAAGTTTTTTTAAAAAAATAAGTGTAAAGATCACAAGTGGCCCAGGCAGGACTGGTCTTTGTCTGGGGATGAGGAGGTGGGGAATACGAACCATGACAGCAATGTCAGATCAGCTAAACCACAGTAGAAGAAAGAGAAACGAACAGACATCAAGTTGTAACTCCCCCCAGAGGGAGACACACACCTTCCCATCCCTTCCTCCCCTGCCCTTGGGGGAATGATCACAAAAGTGGGGGAGAGCGGAGGGCATTCCATGGAACTACCTTGGGGCTGGATCTCTCTTTTCCCTCTTTTTTTTTTTACCTTCATCTCTTCTAGTTGCCTCTGCAGATTTTTAGGGTCCACAGCAATGGGCTCAGATAAGTGTTTGCTCGCCGTGGCCTCGCAAGCCTGGAGCCCAGAGAGAAGCCCACATGAAGCATCTTCATAGTGTTGGTATTTATCCACCAGATCTTTGAGGTTATTCCCAAGGACATTGCACTGAAAATCGAAAGAGAGAAGGGTGGGGATTAAAATCCACTACTTTATATATAATCCTCAGGACCTATGGGTTATGCCACCTGTAAAACACCAGATTTCAACCAAAGTGAGTAAAAACTGTAGGGCGAAGATTTTCTCCTTTATAGGAAGACGCTTCCTCTAACAAGTCAAAAACTAACCAATTCAAAAACATCTGCACGAGGGCTGGATCTTAATCCAGAATGAAGGGTTTAGGTGTCAATCATCAGAAGGGGCTCGTCTCCATGGAGTTTACACACCATGTGTATAGTATGCATCAGATGGAAAGGTTTTCAAGGTGCTTCATAAATCACTTCTATATGCTGCACAAGACTGATTAACACAAGGAGTGCAAATAATCTAGACCAGAAGGAAGCCAAGGCCAACAGCCAACGATGCTTTTCAAGACATTTGTGCAGCCTGGTCAGCTTATATTCTAAACAGAAACATGTTTTCTCAGTTTCGCTTTTTTTTAAAACAAAACTCTCTTACTGGTCCACGAGAATAATAAAATTGAAACAGTCTGTTAGCCATTAAGTATTAAAATAATACACAGACCAAATATATGTGTAAAACGAATTCCTTGTGAAGGGAATTATCTGAGAGGAAGCTTCAGTTCTCAAGCTTCAGAGGCTGCAAAACAGCAAACCACTCTGTTTAGAGTCAAAATATACCCGCCACCTGCTGGGCAAAACAGGTAATACAGAGTTTTACAGCTAGGGCTGCCTGGAAATCACTCCAAATGAACTTAATAAATAACTTTACGTTCCTAATCTTTAAACATATTTTTCAGAAGTAAAGTAGATTAATAAGACTGAGGGAAGTAGGATGAAAATACTTTATTTTCCCTGCTTCAGTTTTCAGATTTCTTGCTTCTAATTCCAAAACTAAAGAGGACAGAACGAAAACTACACGCACAGATCCCTCATGCCTTAAAATGAAACTACCTTACTGCACAGAAAAGGAAACTATAAATAAAATGAAAAGACAACCTACGGAATTTGCAAACGATGCAACCGGCAAGGGCTTAATTTCCAAAACATACAAACAGCTCATACAACTCAACAAAAAAACAAACAACCCAATCAAAAAATGGGAAGGAGAACTATAGACATTTCTCCAAAGACACACAGATGGCCAAGAGGCACATGAAAAGATGCTCAACATCGCTAATTATCAGAGAAATGCAAATCAAAGCTACAATGAGCTATCACCTCACACTGGTCAGAATGGCCATCATCAAAAAGTCTACAAACAATAAATGCTGGAGAGGGTGTGGAGAAAAGGGAACCCTCCTGCATTGTTGGTGGGAATGTAAATTGATACAGCCACTATGGAGAACAGTATGGAGGGTCCTTAAAAAACTGAAAATAGAGCTACCATATGATCCTGCAATCCCACTCCCGGTCATATACCCAGACAAAACTATAATTCAAAAAGATACGTGCACCCCTGTGTTCATAGCAGAACTATTTACAATAGCCAGGACTTGGAAGCAACCTAAATGTCCACTGACAGATGAATGGATAAAGAAGATGTGGTACATATATACAATGGAATATTGCTCAGGCATAATAATGAACAAAGTAATATCATTTGCAGCAACATGGATGGACCTAGAGATTATCACAGTAAGTAAAGTAAGTCAGAAAGAGAAAGACAAATACCATACGATATCACTTATATGTGGAATCTAAAATATGACACAAATGAAATTATCTAGGAAATAGAAACAGACTCACAGACATAGAGAATAGACCTGTGGTTGCCAAGGTGGAGTGGGGTGGGGAGAGAAGGATTCAGAGACTGGGATGAGCAGATGCAAACTACTATATACAGGATGGATAAACAACAAAGTCCTACTGTATAGCACAGGGAACTATAGTCAATATCCTGAGAAAAACCATAATGAAAAGAATATGAAAAAGAATATATATATGTATATGTATAACTGAAACACTTGGCTGTACAGCAGAAATTAACACAACATTGTAAATCGACTGCACTTCAATTTAAAAAAAATGAAATTACCTTCGTGTAGAGGGACCTGAAGCGGTCAGTGGCGCGGTCCAGCCTGCCCTGGACTTCTCTGTGGGTGGCAGAGGTGTCCAGGTGGTCCCGTTCAGCCCGGCCACCTCCCTCTCTCCTGCTGCAAGACTTGGCTGCTTCCAACACTCTGTTCCCAGAGATCGTGATGTACCTCAAGTCTCCTTTGTGCGAAATGACATCTTCCGAGAAGCTCTTCTGCCTCTTCAGTTTGGCTGCCAGACCACCGAGGTCGTCGGCACCTGCTTCCAGGTTCTCCAGCTCTTGTTCCGACTGCTGCAGCCACTGCTCAAACTCGCCGTAGTCGGCGTCAAACTTCTCCAGCTCCTCCTGCAGGGAGTGGGTCAGCCGCATCCTCTTCTCCGACTCGGCCAGCGCGCTTTCATAATGCGCCTTCAGCTCCTTCACGTTCCTCTGCAGCTTCTCCTTTTCTTCCGGGCAGAGGTGGTGGCCCTGCTTCTCCAGCAAGGCCTGGGCCGCCTGGGTGGCCACAAGGACGGCCTGGTGCTGGGCCACGAGCTCCGCGTGCCGGGCCTGCGGGAGAGCAGAGCAGGCATCACGTGGATGCAGGACCCACAGACCCAGGACCCGCAGGCCTGCTTCCCATCAACCTGCCTAGGGTGCCCACTGTTTCCCTCTTAATGGTGAACTTCCTAAAAGCAAACGCTGCTTTGTGAGCAGCTAATTTTAAAATCTAATTTTAAAATTTCCCATCTTCTCTGGAAAGTACTGTTTTTGAGAAGTTTGGAAAAAATGGAATAAATTTCTGTTCCAGCCTTAAAACAAGCACCTACAATCTGCTCTCATTTTACTCATCCCTTCCTTACGAGCCCCCTAAAGGGACTGTCAATGTCTTTACCTAATTATTGATCAAGGAAGTACAATATTTTTTCTTAGGAAATGATCCTGAAAAGATATTTAATAGGAAAAAAAGAATCTATAATTTGAAACCTATAAAAACACTACGATAATCAGTAAGCAAGAACAACATACATTCGGAGAAGCCCAAAGGAAGTTAGAGGGACACGTATAATAAAGGAGCATCTTGGAGCTGCTCAGCTGACTGGGTCTCAGTTTCCTGCACGTGGAAAATGGGACAGTAACCCTACCCATCACAGGTTTGCTGAAAGGAGCACAGGAAACCGCACACAGAGAACACTGCCCGTGGAGCCTGGCACATGTCAGGGACCAAAGTCCACCCTGGAGGCAAGAGCAGAGCGTCTGGCAGGTCACAGGTGTGGGGCAGAAAGGTCACAGGTGTGCACAGCTACCCGCCCTCAGCCCTCAGCCGTGTGGGCCTCAGCGGCTAGAGTCCCTTCCTCTCCAGCCATAACCAGCTTCTTCCATCCATCCCAATATGCCATTAAAATGTGGTAAATAGCGTAATGGAAAAGAATACAGAAAAGAATGTATACATAGGTATAACTGAATCACTTTGCTGTACAGCAGAAACTAATACAACATTGTAAATCAACTCTACTTCAATTAAAAAAAAAAAAAAGCGTAGTAATCCTTTTGGGCCATTTTCCACATTTCTTGTAATGGCTTACGTGGAGCCATACAGCCTGATCCCATCACCTCCGAACTTCCCTCTCCGACCTGGCCCTCCCCCTCCCCACACCACACACTTGGCCTCCCACCTCTACCCCGCCCCCACCTGCGGGCACGTCTGGACCCCTTTCTCCAGCTGTTCTCTTGTCTAGTTCCAGCTCTCCCCTCAGACGCCTGCCTGCAACCCCTACCTCCTCTGAGTCTTTGCAGGAATCTCATACCCCCCTGTGGACCTACTCGGACAAGCCTATTAACCCTGAAAGGTGGTCCCACCCCATCCGCCCACCCGTACCTAACTTGGCAAAAAGCTACCACCTTCCAGCATCCCACAGAATTTGGATGTTTACTGCCTGCGCTATCATCGTCACCCCCCAGCAGGCAAGCACCAAGACAGGGAATTTATTTTGCTCACTACCTGGAACAGAGCACTCAGGGGCTGAGAAAATATCGCTCTATGCCATCAAGTGCAAAGGGCCAAGAAGCACTGCTGTGGGACAGCTGTTCCCGCGAAGTCTGATCCCAGCCGCCAGCCGAGAACAGACCCATCAATCCTTGCCCCCTTGTCTGTGACAGCACCTGCCACGCAGTGGGCACAGGACAAATACTTCTGTCTAAATAACTTCTCTCCCGCAGGCTTTTCTCTCTCTTCGTCATCTGAATTATAGTCATACGCCATCTCCATCTGGTAGGTTGGACAGATGTATATAGTACCTATAAGTCACCTGACCCATCCCTTCCTTTTACAGATGAGGGGAGACAGGCTGCAGGAGGAGAAGCACTGGGCCCAGGACACGTAGCACAGAGAGTTAGTACCAGAACCCTCGTGTCTCCCGAGCCTGGGCCATCTCTCCACTTTGCCAGGAGAGCAGGAATTTGTGAAGCACTTTCAGATTCTCATACTCTTCGCAGTGAAAAGTTCAGAAGGCAAAGTTCATGCTGTGGCTAAAAACAAGTGTTTCCGGTAAGGCACCTGTATGTCTGGGTCCACCCTGGTATTTTTCACTCCTTTGGTCAAGTTACTAACCTCTCCTGACTCCTTTGTACCTGACTCACAGGTTCCTTTAGGAATTCATTAGATTTTTCATTTTAAGACACAATTACAGTCAGGTTCTGGAATAGCCCCTTGAAATTGTGATGTAATAAATATCCCAGCTCTTCTGGTTTCCTTTCTACTTCCTGTTCTAGAAGAGCTTCACAGAGAGCATTCTATTCCCAAGACTCCAAAGACAAAGACTCGGAGGCAAACAACAGAACTGCAAATGTGCCCGAGGCCCAGGCATCTGCCCATCAAAAGCCACACGCTGAAATAAAATGATCAACTATGTGACTCTTTAAAAATGGCTTTCAAATGTTCCCTTGGCTCCTGTAGCAGTATTAATGTTAGCCCTAGATTTTTCATGCAGTGAATTTTCACTCCTCTTCTCAGCCACAGCCTTCACCAAAAAGATGACCTGAAGTCTGGAGAGAACTTGAGTAAACTCAGGAGGGCACAGCAAGCCCGGGCTGGAATTTAGCAGAGGGACTGAGCTCACAGCCTAGTTTAAAATCCCAACTCCATCCCTTACTAGAAGTGTAACCTCAGGCAAGACACCTCATTCTGTAAGTTACAGTTTCCCCATCTGTAAAATAAGAATAAGAATAACATTAATGATAATAATTTCATCACCATAATAATGATATTCTCATTTGACAGAGTGGTGGGGAGAACTAAATGAACAGAGTAATGAGTCACGATGGGAAGAGCTTTGAAGCGTGCCTGGACCACTGTCACTGCTCTACGAACATTAGCTATTATTGTTATTTCTATTAATTCCTTACAACTCTGCTTCATGGAGAAGAACACCACATCCAATGGTGTATTTCCCACTATTTTTCACTTGCTTAGAATTCTCACCATAACTTACACAGACATACTGATGACCCTAAAACAAGGACTTTACTCTCAAGGGTCCCTGAGGTTTGAAAAGATAACTCACCTGCTAAGTGCTTCCTGTCTTTACAGACCTGAAAATAGACTTTAACAAGATCATCTGTTTAAAACCACTCACCTTCATCTTCTGGTACTGCTGGTTCAGGTTCTCCTTGGTGGTCCCTACGTGCCCGTCAACATCCATATCCAACAGGTTACCATTAACTTCATCCTCTTCTCCCATCACCGACTTGCCATCACCCTCTTGAAAATGAGTCCCGTTCTGTTCAATGACCTGTTTCTGTTCCATCCCTGCCCTTCTTGAGTCTCTGTCAACATTTGCCAACCAGTCCAAAAGGTTTTCGATTTTGGTTTTGCTCTCTTCCAGCTGCTTTACAGCTGCAACCTAGACAAGAAAGGTCACAACAGATAACCTTGAACGTGGGCCGAGGCAAGAGTGTTAAGACTTTCCAAAGGCAAATACTTAGATCATTGAAAATCAGAGTAGGGAAATTAAACCAGACCCATAATGAAAACTGAACACACTGAAATTAAGCCTTACAGCGACAGGCAGTTACCCTGAAGTTTCCACTGTTCTTAAAAACACATTCCAAAGTTTTAACTGTAATTAATGGACCTCACACATTTCACAAGTAGAAAGCCTGACAATCCCACTTAAATTGTTTTTAAAAGTTTAACAAAGCCTACAAACTACTATGTATAAAATAAATAAGCTACTAAGATATATTGTATAGCCCAGGGAAGATAGCCAATATTTTATAATAACTCTAAATGGAGTATAACCTTTAAAAATTATGAATCACTATGTTGTGCACCTGACACATATAATATTGCACATCAACTATACCTCAATAAAATTTTTTTTTTTAAAGTTCAACAAAGCCAATTCTTCAAACTTTGTAGTATTTGGTCAATTGCATACATGAAAACCCAGAATTCTAGTCTCTGGTGCTAATCATCACTTATGACCACCTGATACCACGTAATAAATCAAGGCGCTGTTACACTCATCATTTTCAACAAAGCCGTAAGAACAGGGTACCACATATTTGAATAAGGACCTTTTCCGTTTCTTCCTTGATTGCTGTCGTCACAACTTTATCCAGCTCTTTTTTCGACTGTTCTGCCCTTAAGTTAAGCTGTTCATACTTTATCTTAGCTTCATTAAGTTTCTGTTCAATCAGAGCCTTATCTTCTCGTGACAGTTTTTCACCACTCTCTTTTAAGAAGTTCTCTGTGTTCTTCACTATTTCTGCCAATGCCTGTGCACTTTCTTGCATATCTTTCTGCAATTCCTTATAAAACAAAAGAAAAATAAAATCTTAGTAAATTACTACCTATTTAATTCTTCCACAATTGTAATTCTAAAACAGGGCGGGGTGGGGGCAGAGAAGAATCTAGCACATACAGGTTGAAAAAGCATATTCAATACTCTGTTAATTTGAGTTGGTTTATTTAAATCACAATATTTAATATAATTTGAAACCTCAAAGAACATTAAAGAAAGGTATGAGATTTGCAAGTTTAACAAATGGATGTGGTTTGTAAAACACTAAAAACAAGTATTTACAAATGTAATCTATACAGATTTGCACATACCAGATTTTTTTATATTATGTGAGTACATTTATAAAGGCTTTTAAATACATGGTAATATTATCTATTCTGTTTCTAAACATTTAAGTTTAACATATATCTACTGCTCAGGATAAAAACAAATAGTTCTCAAGGTTATGAGCTAAATTATTCCTAATGTAATTTCTATACTAAGATGATGATGACTTCTAAATACCAGAGCTCTATAAAATAAAATGTTTGCTTCTTTGCCCTAGCTGCTAGGAAGCTCAGAGTAAGATCTCTCCTCAACAGTTACAGCTTTCCTTTGTCTAGAGTTCTCTATGTAATTTTTCCTCCTTTACACTTTCATTCTCTATAGAGTACTATGTTTAACTCTTCATATTATTTTTCTCCATAGTTTTATTTTAAGCCTCCCCAAATTTTTCTAGGAAGTATTTGAATTGAAAGAGATACTGTCCAGTTTTCCCAGCACCACTTAGTGAAGAGACTGTCTTTTCCTCATTGCATATTTTTGCCTCCTGTGTTGTAGATTAAGTGACCATAGCTGTGTGAGTTCATCTCTGGGCTATTTATCCTGTTCCATTGATCTCTGTGTCTGTTTTTGTGCCAGTACCATACAGTTTTATTACTATAGCATTGTAGGATAGTTTGAAAGACAGGAGTATGATAACTCTAGCTTTGTTCTTTCTCAAAGTTGCTTTGGCTATTTGGGGTCTTTTGTGGTTCCATATAAACTTTAGGATTATTTGTTCTAGTTCTGTGAAACATGTCATGTGTATTTTGATAGGGATCACAATGAATCTGTAGATTTCTTTGAGTGGTATGGACATTTTAACAATATTAATTCTTCTAATCCATGAATGCTATGTATAGAATACAAAAAATACAAGGATATATTGTACAGCACAGAGAATGCAGCCAATATGTTAGAATAATTTTAAATGGTATAGCATCTATTGCGTTGGCCAAAAAGTTCATTCTGGTTTTTCCATAAGATGTTACAGGAAAACCCGAACGAACTTTTTGGCCAATCCAATATTAAATGTTGAATCACTGTGTTGTACATCTGAAACTAATATAATATTGTAAATCAACTATACTCTAAAATAAATAAATATTTTTTAAAAAAGAAAGAGACACTCTTTACTGAGTCACTACTATATGACATTAACTGTGCTGGTCATTTTACATAAAATATTTATTTAAGTCTGACAATAACATGATAGTGGAAATTTGAGCAAAGGCAGTGAGGCCCAGAGAGATTAAGTTACAAAGCTGACAACGTGTAGAGTCTGGGACGGGAACCTGAATGATCTCCTTACAATGAGAATGTTCTTTCTCCTGACACCAAAATAAAACTTTCTTTATCTGTCATTATTGTTTGTTCCTTCAGCGAAAAAAAACAAATTCCAGAGAACAATGAAAGGAATAGGATGGGGCTAAGAAAGAAAAAGAACCCAAACTCATGGCTATGTCTCCTGATTTGCAAGTGAGTTGGGCTTCAACAGATCCAGATTCTAACTCATCACACAAGCTATTTCCACTATCAAATCTCCTTTATATCGCCTCCACTCGATGTCTCACCAAAAATAAAGCCAGGAAAATTACCTGGCTTGTTGGAGCTGAACATATGACTCTTAGTATAAAGTTTCAAGCTCAGGTCTGGGGGCGTCTTGGGTGCACCTTGCCTCCGAAAAGCTAAAATGATGACTACTTTCCAATAACCTGAACTGCTTTCCAAATACTAGTAATCAGTCTTAACATCAACTCAACCCACTAATGCAAAGCTAGGTTCTACCTCCTGCTTGGACTGGTACTTCTTTAACTCAGCCGTGCCATCTCCAATCATGAAGGCTTCTTGGTGACCAATGAGGCGGTTTTCGGTTTGGGTGAGGAGGTCACAGATGCCCTGGAGTTTCTCTCTGTACTCCTGCTGACGCTCCTCCACCATCTGAAGGGGGCAAAAGCAAAGCCTCGTGAATGTGGTCACCAACCCACTACTGTCATAGCTCTTTACGAGAACACATTTTGCAAGTTTCCTCTACATAAGCTCTCCTAAGTATGCTGTAAACATGATAGCAGTGGGGTACACACTGAGCAAGGGACACAGAAAGTGAGAGCATGTCTCATGTACAAGGAAGGAGATCCCATTTGGATGACACAGCTCAACAGAACACTGGCCACGCATATGTGTGAGAGATGGAGCTTCTGACCGACAGGAAGAAACATCCCACTTTCTGAAGCTCTTGAAACCTGCGACACACACAATTAATTCTGCAAAAGGATATCAAAACAGAAGTTAGTCGTGATTTGTCTGTTAAAATACTCGATACGTGTAAACAGGTTACCATGCTGGAGACCATGCTTGTGCTTCCAGAAGTGATCAAAGGAGCCTTGCACGCAATATCTCTCCTTAATCACTGTGGCTAATTCCATCCCCGCCTCTGCTCATTATTGCTATTGGATGGACCACCTCAATATAATTCGTTAAATCACCCTAAGAGATTAAATCAGCCATTACTTGCATCTTTTGTTTTCCTTTTATATACATACTAGTTATTCATTCTATAGCCATAGATCATGTTGACTAGGAGCCTGACATGTGCCAGGCAAGGACCTGAGGGTTTTAAATTCTTTCTTTCATCAGTGCCCACAATACTACCGGGTTAGCACTGCTACGATTTCCAATTTCCCAATGAGAAAACTGGTTCAGTGACTTGTCCTGGGTCCCACAGCAAGTGAGTGGTATAAATGGGGTATAAACTCAGGTGGCCTGGCTCCAGAGCCTGGCCCTACCCTGCCGTGCCCGCCCACCTCCCAAAGGGAAAAGACACCCTTAACCTTATCTATCCACATGTTCATCAATTTATCCCTGGAAATTTCTCAATGCATCCACATTTCTTCCTCCTGGAAAAAAAATCAAAACTCTCCTCTGAAAACAGTAGTTTGAGGGAGGTCATGAAAATTAAAATCAACTAATTATAGCCTTCTTACAGCACACAGTACTTTTATATATTGTAGGATCGCTATATTATACCCTGTTCACTCATTGCCATTCCAGAAAATCTCTTCTGTCTTCTCTTATCCACAACCCCTGGGGTTTACATTACAGGTTTCACACTGAAGACCTAAATACCAAGAATTCCCACTCCGCAAAGAGAGGCAGACCTTCTGACGATAGAGATCTTGTTCTAGCTGTAACTGAGCCTCTAAATGTTCCACCTGGGTAGTTACTGATTCCTGCACGTCAAGGAAACCCTTCTGAGTTGTATTTAAGAGCCTCAGCAGTTGTCTGCTTTGGGTGGGAGACAGATCTTGTGCGTGTTCAGAGATGAAGAACTGCACATCAAAGGCAGTGGTCTCCAGCTGCGTTTTGGTGTGTCCGAGGTCTTTTAACACATTCTGTGAACAAAGTCGTATGAGTTACCAACAGCGAGTTAAGCCACAATAGAAAGTTTCTATTAACAATAACATTTATTATAAAATATGCTTCTTCTATCAGGGATTCAAGCTTTTATTGACATTTTTTCACAATTCACTGAGTCAAGCCATTCATTCATAATGAATGGTAGTGATGAAATTATTTCAATACTATGGTCATTAATACATTAAAAAATAATCCCTCTCAGAATATATTAACCTTGTCTGGCAGAGTTACTTGAAATGTAACTCCGCCAAAAGGTAAAGATCTAACTTGTGTACGTTTAGCACATTGAAGGGAAACGACATTAAAATACTGAATGGATAAAGAAGATGTGGCACATATATACAATGGAATATTACTCAGCCATAAAAAGAAATGAAATTGAGTTATCTGTAATGAGGTGGATGGACCTAGAGTCTGTCCTACAGAGTGAAGTAAGTCAGAACGAGAAAAACAAATACCTTATGCTAACACATATATATGGAATCTAAAAAAAAAATGGTTCTGAAGAACCTAGGGGCAGGACAGGAATAAAGACGTAGACATAGAGAATGGACTTGAGGACATGGGGAAGGGGAACGGTAAGCTGGGATGGAGTGAGAGAGTGGCATGGACATATACACACTACCAAATGTAAAATAGATAGCTAGCGGGAAGCAGCCGCATGGCACAGGGAGATTAGCTCGGTGCTTTGTGACCACCTAGAGGGGTGGGATAGGGAGGGTGGGAGGGAGACACAAGAGGGAGGAGATATGGGGATATATGTATACATATAGCTGATTCACTTTGTTATACAGCAGAAACTAACACAACAATGTAAAGCAATTATACTCCAATAAAGATGTTAAAAAAATATATTCCTTGCTAATATTTATAATATCCATGTAATTGTGGCAGCACATACACGAGACCATGGGAATTTAAAACATAAATCCAACAGGCCAGAATTTCAGTTTTCTGACTCGCAGGCCAGGAGTGTCACTGCCCGCCATTCATGAGGGAAGCTGTTCACTTAAGAACTTGGGGAAGAAAGGCAGGACAAAAATGATCAATACCATGAAGCAGCTACAGGACTGATTTAAATGATTATGTCTTTATGTGACTGATACATACATAAATACATAAATACCAGCCTCAACATGCAGTGGTAGTAAGAGTTTTATAAGGGCTGCAGGGACCTCATCAGAATGACATCTGTAAGGTTGTGATTATTTTATAGCCGTGTAGCTGTGAACAAACACCTCTTAGAGAAAAAGGAAATAATCCTCTATAGCTTCAGCAAAGTCACATTTTTTCTAAACCTTTGTTACATTAAATCCACAGGTTTTCTGATGTACTTGGTCTTATTGACTTTGACACTTGCCTTGAGAAACTCCAAGCTTTGCTTTATATGTCCAGTATCTTGAACCATCACCACCTCCACATCCTTCACAGATGTGCTCGTCTCTGATATCCAACGTGAGAACAACTGAAGTTTGTGCAGAAATTCTTCATGGGAAACTGCTAGTTTAGACTAGAAAATAAAATTGCGTGTTCATTTCTGTCTGTCCCCAAATTTCAAATTCCTACAAATAATGATCCTGTGTTAAGAGCTTAACAGTTTATCATCTTATGACTAAATTTTCAAACCCTCAATTTTCTCCCAAACACTAGTTCTGACTCAACGTGAGACGGTCTGGTACCTACCATCTCGGAGTTGATAGCCAGCGTGATGTGGTTCATTCTTTCCAAAGACAAGGCGTGGAGGGAAGAGAAGGCCGTCTGCAGACTCTGGAGGCTTACACTCAGGTCCTCGAGATGTCCCCTGGGGAAGTCACCTGGCAGAGACTTTAAAAACTCCTCTGCCAGCGTCATGTCTTTTCTTAAAATCACACCAATTGGAGCCAATCCCAATTCAAATGTCTGCAAAAAATACACATCCCAGATATACCTAGTGAGAAACACAAATATAACTAATATTCAAAATATAAAAATGCTCTTTTTAATTTTCCAAATTAACATCAGCTGACTACCCTCCATAACTGGCAGCAGACAATTCTTACCTCTAGCTGTTTAAGTTGGTTCTTCAAAGCTTCTAGATTGTTATCCAGAGACTTCTGGTTACCTAAGGGAGGCCTCATATCTTGAAGCAAAGCCAAATACTCGCACATCTTTGATCTGTGCTGTAAACACTGCTGTAGCTCATTGGAAAACTAAACACAAATGTGGACATGTTAATTCAATAGGCTTCATGCAGATTTTTCAAGCAAATAAAATGTATGGGATTATTCCCAAATGCAGCCACTTCCTTATAAAATGTAAAGTCCACTTACTTGTTCCATCAAGTCGTCTCCAGAAGCCATGTCTTTTGACCCTGAAATACATTCCAAACGGTTTGGGGATTCAGCGCATAGCTCCTCCAGCCTCCCGTCTCTTGGCAATGCTGATGCACAGAAAGGAGAGTTTTCTGGTCCATTTTCTTTCATATTTTGTAAATTAAGGGAATGGGGGTTTTCTCTCTTGCTGTTAAGATCATCAAGAATGTGTGGCTTTTCATCCATCATCTCAGAAGCTGTAGATGATTTTTGATTCAATTCTCCACCCTGTCCTCCTTTCTCTGAATATCCATCAGCAAGCAGCTTGCAGAAAACATTTTCAAGTTGCAGAGGAAGAACTTCAGATGTCCTACCTCTTTTCTCTAGATCACACTCCATCTGAGTTAATTCTTTCATCAGTTCAAATGCTCCTGTAATTTTCTGGCTATACTGATTTTGCTTAAGTATATCGAGGAGCAGCTCAGACTTGAGGTTTGCAGTACAGAGCGGATCCTCTCTGCCCTCTGCTTTTAGTTCTGGCGAGTTATTCATGGGGGAAATGCCATAGTCACTGGTTTTAGAGTCGCCAGACACACCAGATGCTTCATTTACCAATGGTGATGAGTTAACTCTTTTAATTAAGTTTTGAATTGAAATGTTAGTATCTGCACAGGCTGAAGGTTCTCCAAGCTCTTGAGGATTCATATGACCTTCTTTCAATCTACCTTTTAAGATGTCCTTGACATCCTCAATCAAGACCTGAGATAACTCAGGAATCTGAACCTCGTTTTCCTGGACTCCTGGAGATGAGGCTGGTTCTCTTCGTGCCTGTTGCTCAATTACTCCTTTCTCACTGTTAATTTCTAAGGATGAACAGTCAGTGTTTAAAGTGTTACTGGAGTTATTTCTCATTGCATCTGCACAGAGTTCTGACTGCACGAAATCCGTATGTTTCCCAAGGCCTTCCGCATCTCTAAGAGGGAAGATTGAAGGTGTGCTTTCATCTCTTTCTGGTGTGAACTCAGGAATTTCTGATCCTCCTTCTGAGACACTTTCTTTAGTAGGAAGATCCTTCTGTTGGACCATCTCCTTTGGAGGTAAGTCTTCTTGGGCAAGAGCTGCCTTCTCTTTTGCATTATTAACTCCTAATTGCATGTGCTCATTCCTGGGAGGGGAAGCTACTAGAATACAGCTTGGGGTATCTTCATTTGGTTTCAGCATGTCTTTTGCTTTCACATTTTTAGCACAATGTTTTAAATAAGTACACAGATCAAGCTCTTTTTCAGGTCCATCGGTGAATGAATCTTTCTCAATCCTTGTATTCCTTTCAGACAACGTCATGTCTGAAGTCATGTCATCAGTGATCACTTGGGAAACTGAGGAATCGAATATTTCTTCATGATTCTCAAATTGAACGGGACTTCTGCTAACTATTGTTGGCCGATTCTTTGGTTCATCTTTAAGAGCTACTGTTGCTTTTTTAAGGCTTCCTTCCTGATTATGTTCTTCACTGTGTGTGATTTGTGGGAATGGAAACGGACTATTAACTAAATCAAGACACTCCCTTGAACTTTTACTGGGCAAAAGCCTGAGACATTTATTAGCTTCTACAGGACCTTCTATAAGCACTTCTCCTTTACCTGCACACATTTTATGAACCAATGTTTCATCTTCTATTAGTATATTGTTTTTGTCAGCTCTCCTTTTAATTAGATATTTTCCATTGCCTTGAGGATCTTTGTCAGTTACAGAGACTCTGGATGACAAATGGCTTTCCTCCGCAGGTTTTACTATTAAACTGGGCTCAGAACAAATGTCTTTATCAGAAGATGAGTCACCCTGAAGTGTCACATTCTCATAATATGGATTTCCACCTTTCACAGAGTCCATATATTCTGGCCCTTGAATCAACTTAACCCCTGTGTTCTTTAGATCACCCGCTAGTTTAGAAGTTGAACTGACACTAGTATTAGGTAAAACACCAACAGGGCTTAAAGTGTTTTCCGATTCAGTGTCTTTCATGACAAATAGCAACTTATCCTTAAGGACCATCTCATGATTCAACAGATCTTTGCTTTTTCGAACAACCTCAGTTGTATATTCTGGAAGGTCACTTCTTTCAGGAACCAAGCTACTTTTACTACTTGATTCTGGCTGCAAAACATTTACCCTTTGCTGTTTCTCCAAAGAACTACGATGGTGCTTTTGATCCGGGAGAATCGTTTTATTGCTACTTTGACTCACATGGCTGTTTCCCGGTTTGGGTGCAGTGGTGACACACACGGGGACATCCACATCCTCAGCCTCGTCCTGGCACACGGGCTTTCCATCCTCACCTCCTGCTCCTTCTTCTTTGGCATCACCACCACCATCGTCATCATCGTCGCCCTGATCATTACTGTCACAGTCAGAGTCCCCGTAACTTTCTTCATTTTGCACAGAATCTAAATGATCAGGATCAGATTTAAATTCTTGTCCAGTTACGTACTCTCCTCTCCCTCTCCAACAGCCAGCATCCTCAGGATTTAATGGAGTCCTGAAGCTCCCTTTTCTTCCTACAATTTCATGGTCAGTCAATGAGTCAGACACATCACCTTCAAGGTCATCTGTGCTGTCCCTTTCTGATACGATTTCCATCAACCGTCCATTCACCTCATAGGAGGCAAGTGAATTTAAATGGATTCTTTCACCAGCATCGAATTCTGCTTTCTCAGCAACTATGAGAAAATCCTGCAGAGACTGTGCTTCTCCCCTCACACCTAAGCTATCAACCAGTCCCCCTTGGGTCCCCAAAGAATGTTCATCCTCTTTAGAAACATCATAAAAAGCCTCTCCAGGAGGAGCGGCCCAGTCATCTTCCTCTGGCAGCGTGTCATAGTCCTCGGGCTGCAGACAATCATGGTCACCACCTTCCAGAAGCAGGGAATCATGGTCACCATCTTCAAACAAGGGCATGTCATAAAAGTCAGCATCGCTGTCTGTGTCTGTTTCTGTGTTGCTCTGCTGATCATCCAGCAGTGATGTTTCATAGTCACCAGCACTGGCGCTGACAGTTTCTTCAAATGATGGGGTATGAATGTGAGCCATGTTGATGTGATGACCACCACCCCTCAGGGGCAGGGCACAGGAGGACCCTTCCACCGTGGACTCACTTTGCTCGTCTTCGGGTTCCTGATGAGAAGCAGCAAGCATTTTTTCATCATTCTGATCTTGTACCTGAGGATTACTATAACCAATACTGAAAGATTTTTGTACAGTGTGTTCTCCCTGTAAACTGATGTTGATAGCTGCAATTCCCAGAAACTGGTCTTGAAATTTTTCTCTTATTCTTTGACCTGATAACATGGTTTGGTCATTGAATGGCAATGTAGAGGCTTCACATTTATTTCCATTGTTCTCTGCAGCGTGTACATCATGAAAACTTCCCTGACCGGTCCTCAGTTTATCATGACTTAACAAGGCACTCAGCCTGGGGGAATAGTCAAAGAGAGTTGAATCCCTGCTAATATTATCTTCATTCACCGTTTCATTCAAATCACAGATTCTACTAGTTTTTGATTTTACTATAGGACTTATCAAATCACTTGCAAAGTTTTGAAGGTTTTTAGAATGACTACATTCATCTGCATGTTCCTTTGTTTCTAATTGGCTTTGATTTTCACCGTTTTCAAGTCTGTTTTCAGAGTCTTGTCTGAGCACGCTAACTTCAGCAAGTTCAGGCTCTGTTAAATGTGATATCAAACTAGGAACACACAGGCTGGATGAATTCTTAACTTTATAATCAGTTGCTAGTCTATCTGCCACGTTTTCTGACTGGCAAAATTCACTCCTGGTAACATTAGTTCCCAGTTCCTGAAACTCTTCATCTATGGCATTTTCAGAGGTTCCTTTACGTTTAGGTTCTCTGCAATGACATTTATCAAAACTACTTGGTGTAGCTGTACTTTCACTCGTTTCTTTACTTGCAGCATTATTCAGAAATACGCCAGGGAGTCTTATGACATCAAGACATTCTTTTACAGGCGTGTTCTCATCAATTTCTGCACCACAGCCTTCCAGGAGCATCCCAACAGCGTCATTCAAGTCTCCATCATACAGCAAAAGCCTCTGCCCTGTGTTTGCATCCATATAGCTATTTATCATCAAATAAGACAGGAATAATTTTTTAGTGTGTTCTGAGCTCTGAGTCTCCACTGGCTCTTCTCCATCAAAAACATCTTCTTCTTGCCCGTAATCATGGACCACGGATGGTTGGAATTTACAAAAAGAGAGCCATCTTCTGGAATTTTTACAAGCTTCGAAATCTCCCAAATCTGGCATTTTATCGGGCAGTGTTACACTTTTTAAAATCGATGCTGTGTGATTATCTATGATTCCGAGTTGCGCGGCAACGTCCAAACCAATGACTTGAGATGTTTCTGGAATGTAAAGAGCAGCGATTTTCTGTCTGCCGTTCAGGATCTTAGATGCCAATTCATTGGTAATCAACTCCTGCTGCAGGGAAGAAGATGTAGGGAATATCTCCCCAGAGTGAGGCCAGATGAGGCCCACGTAGCCTCGCTGAGCCTCGAGGACCAGAAGGGCACTGCTGGACGTTATCAGATCACACTGGACCGCCTCGTCAACAGTTAAACGCTTGGCGGGGTTGCACTGGATGATTCCGCCTGTTTCCACCTGGTAGGTGAAGATACTGTTGGCAGTGTCTCTGTCCATCACCCCCTCTGCCACGGCTTCTTCTACAGTCAGTCTCTGACCAGACTTGGAATTGATCAGACCTCCTGAAAGCAGCTGCGCACCCAGTAACCTGAACATGGTCTCACGGTCTATGAGGCCTTCGTGAGCTGCCCTTAAAATGCTTAAGTTTCTCCCACATTTTAACGTTATCCTGCCTCCTTCTTGTGGCCTCACAGGCAGAAGCCGCACCCCTGTGTTTTCCTGTAAAATACTTCTTTGCATGATATCTATTAAAGACACCTTCTCAGAGGTGGAGGGGTCGATAAGATCTTTACATAGATTCTGCCGTTCCAGGATTTTAGAAAATAAGGCAGAGGAAACCAGGTGCTGCTGGAAAGCCTTCTGCAGCGTCAGCTGTTCTCCTGTGGCCGGAATAACGAGAGAGCCCGTGGAAATCAGGATCTCAAGAACTCTGATGGCCATGGGTTCTGAGATCACACCTTCAGCCAGAGCATCCAGCACTGGAACTGTGGTGGACGACACAGCAGAAATAATCTCCTTCGTTTCACTGAGTTCTTGGAGTTGGCTAAGAACCTGCTCATCAATAAGGCCATGATTTTGGGCATCTTTGAGGTCAAAGCATGTTCTTAATTCTGGTGAAACAAGCCCAGAAATCATGAGCTGGGTCTCAAGCAATCGGATCCCCGTGTCATAATCAATGAGGCCTCTTAACACGGCCTGAAAGACAGAAAGGACTTCTCCCGTGCCCTGATCAATGGTGCCTGCGATGACTTTATCCAGCTGAAAGGAAAGCATGAAGTCTCAGTCAGTGACATGAGGGTGGGCAGAGCGTCATGAAACTTAGTTTGCATTTTCTTATAAAAAAGACACTTCGACATAAAAATCCTCTACTTACCAAGACGCGGCAAGGCTGTGAGTGTTAAGCAGCTCAAATGCACAAGTGATCTATGTCAGTGATCTATTCGAGAGCACAGGATGTGATAAAGCTTTGAAAACAACATGCATCTGTGAACTGAAAACTTCATATCGTGTACATTAAGAAGGTTAGTGAGGACACAGGAAACGATGAGGGTGAGGAAACAGGACACACACCTAGAAGGCAAACCATGCTCTCTGCAATCGGGTGAGATTAGTGTCCTGACACAAGAGAGAGTTTCAAACCCCATGCTATTGATGTTTACAGCATACAGACTTCTTCACAGATAGCCAAAACCCATGAGCCAGAAAAATCGTTACATACCCTCAAAATACGACAAATAGTATGTAAAGTACTCCAGGGAGTGAGGGAATTGAATATAAAGATAACTTTTTGAATACTGGATTTTGTGTTGAATATGTGTTGTCAAGTTTTAAAAGTTTAAGGATAGGCCAAATTTTAAGCTATTTCTGTTATATTTTAAGAAGATGCTAGAGCATCCTCGCTAAAACGTATGGCCCAGTATTTCTCAAATAAATCTCATGGATATCTCTGAAAATCAGACAAATCCCCTAATACTCAAATGTCACCTTTAGAGGTGACTCACAGACTATTTTATACCATCATATTTATACAGTAAAATATCTATCATATCTATATAACATGTATCTATATAACAGTAGAGGAATGGCTTTGACAGAGAAGAGTTAGAAAAATGAATGATTCTTTCCTTTTACCATGCAAGGCAGAGATTAAGATGTCACAGAAACTGATGACAGCAAGTGTAAGACTGCATTTAATGAACAACACTGAAATCTCCTAGTACTTAAATAAACCCCACCCATGTTTCTTCCATGTCCAGAACTCAAGGTCATTTCTTTGTCATTGACATATATTTCTACAATCATGCAGTTAAACTAAGAGTCTTAAAACAGCCTCATGTTCTAAATAAATAACATTACCTTCTCCTCTACCTTTATATCTCCTAAGGTTTGTGATTGTTGTAGTTGTTTCAGAGATTCACTAAAGAATAAATTATAACTTTCTTGGAGAGTTTTCACTTGTTTTTCCAATTCATTTCTTTCTTCGTCTGTCATTCTAAAATAACCAGAAAGTATGAAAAGACGAATGTAAGTCTTCAAGTGATAAAGATGACACACTAGCCTCGATGATTTTGTAAAGAATACTTTTCTAAATTAGCATAGGGTCATAAAATATAATATAATCTCATATACAGATTGCTCAGGTCTTAGAATGGTTGTATATGAAAATTAAGGATGGCCCTTATGACCCTAAAAACATCCAGGAATCCTTCTCTTGCCTAGAAAAGGACTAAAGGAAAAGAGTGTAAACTAATATATCAGTACCTCTCTAGCATATACTAATTTCTAAAATAACAACTGCTGTTATCTGACAGAGGGAAAGATCCCATTGTTAGTTCCAACATGGAAAAGGGACAAGTAAGGTACCATGACTCAAGATGAAACTTGTTCAAGCAGAAGGATGAATAAAGAGGAAATTTATAAGGAAATTAACCCAATTTCCTTATAAATTTAACCTAAGGTACAATATAAAATCATTCTAGAGTAATTCTAAAGATGACAGACAAAAAATATTTAAGAAAAGGGTAGATTCCTTCCCTGCCTGAGGCATTAGCTGAAATATATGAAGTGCCTTGTTGCAAAAAGTAGGACCAAACCACGAGAAATTAAGTTGCCACAGTTCTCAGCTAAGAAAATGAAGAACGTATTTACACACATTTTCCAAAAGGTAGGTCTTGGAGAGTAAGTACTACTCAGAATCAAGACTTGGCTTGGAATCTTTATAACTCACTAGCTACAGATCCTAAACTCTCTGAGCCTGTTTTCTCATCAGCAATATATGGGGATAATAAGTACATTTCAGGGTTTTGGTAAAGACCAAGAGTGACGAAAAGTGACAATTAAATAGCTAAGTTTATAGCCTTAGGTTATTATATTACTGAGTAAACTTGTGATTGAGTCCCATTTTTAAACTCTACATTGCAATTTACCATCCTCTACTTTGCTAAGAGTTTTGAAGACCACTCCCCTACTTCAAATAAAAGACCTAATGAAAACCAACATACTTGTCTCCGTGTTTAGCCAGAAAGAGCTGCATAGTTTGCAGTGCTTCAGATAATTGTTCCTTCTTGACTGATATTTCCTCACTGGAAATCTGCGAGGTAAAAAAAACACACTCAAGCTCTTCCTTCACAAAGACGAGACAACAGTCATTTTAAAAAACTCCAAGTTTTCATCAAGACCCACATGATGGGAATATTTTCAGGTGATCTGAGTCAATAACCCATCAGTTATTACTGGTTTGCAGGCCTGGAAAAGAAGACTGCTTTATTGAGAATGCACGATGAAGGAAAGTCCCGCCCTCTAACCCTAAGGCCATCATTTCCACGAGGAAATAATAGTACCACATGATATGGTTCTTGCATTTGTCCCGGCCCAACCACGAATAGGGAATGCCTTAATGACACCCCAGGTGGCCAGATGTTCAGCACTGGAACATCGCCATCCTCAAAAAGATACATGAACATGAACAAAAACCTTCCCTTCTTTCCCCCAAGCTCCTGGATACAATGCTCCTTTGGAAAAAAAATTCCTCTCTAGAAGTATTCCTCTCTAGGTCTGCAGGTCAAGATTAAATAATTTCTATTACTAGGACTTCACTTGCAAAAGTCGCCTGTGACAGACAGAGAAATAAAATTGACCTGTTTACTTTCTCCTAATTCCTCTCTGTATCATTTCTGAAGACCTAATATCAGAAAGTAAATGCCATTCTTTTAAGTGAGCAGAAATGAAATGATGGGACAATGAAAAGGTGTATTTTCCCCAGACGTATTCTACTGAGAGTCAACCTAAAGTCTGTTTTTCATGGCTATAGGTAATCATGAGGCCACACTGATTTTTTGAAAGACACATTTATTACTGACATCAAATTACCTTAAATTTCCTTCAACAGAGAGACCATCGAGTGTTATTCAAGATTTATGACTGAGGCCATGATCTGCATTGCAGAAGTATCTGTCTACTTTTATGTCTGCTAGGTCTAAAACTAAAACTGGTTGGTAAAATTTTGGAGAATTTAAAACTAAAGAATGAGGAAATACCAAGCGTTTATAAACCACGTTCCTGAAAAGAAACTTGTTCTCTCAAGAAATCCTTGCTAAGTTTGTGTCCCTATTTTAGCTCTTTTCCTATTTGACAGGGGGAAAATGAAGAAGATGTTTTAAATAGTCGCATAAAATTGTTTTGAAGGTTTTGGGTTTAAAACACTACATGTAATTTTCCTTTCCAACTTATTTCCCCCACGCTCTATAAAATGTAGTTTGCTAGACTATGAGCTAAGCTGGCTTTATTTCAACTGAATGAGAATTCAAGTAAATACTCAGGTCTATAAACCTCTCCTGGGGGAACCTCAAATAAGGTTCACCTGCCTCATACCATAGACGAAATTAGACAAGATGCTGAAGCTCTCTGCTATTGGATTATGTCAAAAATGTCTGTTTCAAGTGATGACAAGTGTGTATGGATGCAGAGCTGGAAGGGAAAGCTAATGATCGCCTCTGTAGTTTCCACAGGTCAGGCAGGACCAGGAGGGCAGTGCAGGAAACATAATCGAGAAAAATACTGCTTACTTAGTGGGAATTTATTTTTTAAAATATAGCAGCAATTCCAGCGTTATCAGTAGCAGCAGCAAAACTGCTTAACTCAGTGCCCTAAGAGCTTCAGGTGGGACAGCCCAAAGGACACCTCGGAGCAGTAACATCTCTCGAAATGCAGCCACTCAACTTATGTCAAGTAGTGGGGTTCAGAACACAGCCTACAGAACCAAGACTTCATTTAGGGAAGGGAAAGGATCTAGAATTTCCAGTGGATGATGGAGAACACTTCTTTAGGAAATAGAAAAAGACCCAGAAAAGCACAACTAAGTTCGATCCTCAAATGTTAACATCTTGGTCTGCAGTTTGTTGTTCTTGAAACTTTTTGTTTCTATTTTAAGAAAGAGCTTGCAACTCTTTATGACACAGAGTGCATGAATGTACTCAGGGCACAAAACAGAGTGACTCTGCTCTCCTGCAATGCTCATCAAAACGATCAGGAAGCAGATCTCACTGTGAGGAAAAGCAATCCCACATATTGGTTGACTAACAGTGAGACTAATATTGATGAAGTCCAGGTTTTGGAAGCCGAGACAGCTTCTTCTGCCACATACTGTGATTCTTTGGGCAAGTTACTTAACGTCTCTGATCCTCATTATAATTGCGTATAGAAACGGGGGAAACTAAAGAATTGAAGGGTTTTTTTTAGGTGGACTGTATCAACTCGGTAAATTCTCCCCGCTATAATTATTGATATTATCATTATTATTAAACCAGGACCTCGGTGAGTACCTTTTGCTTAAAGAAGGAAGACTTTTCAGCCTTCTCTCCATCTTTCAATGTCTTGCTGATATTTGATACCCATTTTTGTAATTCTTTGGCTTTTTCAACGTGCTCTTTCTTTTCTTCTTCCAGTGACTTCTGAGAGGTGTGAGTGGTTAAAAAAAAAAAAAAAAAAAGATATATTCCAGTAAATTACCGAGCCATTAAAGTGATCTCTCCACAGAAAACAAGGATTTAAAAATATTTTTTCATCACACACAGGTTACCGAGACATTTTATTCATTTTTTACCATACTCAACACGTCACGTAGCAGATGTATTTCCAAAATGTTTATGGTAGCAAAGCAAGCTGTGAGAAATAGTCTTGAATGATCAGCCTAACCTCCCAGCTAGTCTATTAATATGACACATTTAAAAACTCAACTTTATTCATGAAGCACTAGAAGAAATCTGACTTGCTGCCTTTGCATTAGCATTACAATCATAATTGTAGTGACAGAAAAGTATCAGACAATGGAAAGCTGAAAGAATAAAGTCTACACAAAACAAAAAATACATAGAACGAAGAAAGACCTTCCCTCTCCTCCAACACGTAACCCATTCATAATGCTGCTTTTAATTACAAAGTCGTAACTAGAAATGGGAGAGGGTGGTAAAAGATAATATGTAAAGAAGATTACGACATACAGAAAAACTAAAAATGTTCATTTTTCAAGGCAATCTGGAACACTACAGCCTCACGGATGTGAGAACAAGTTTACATTTTCCTCTGTGATTCCACGGTTCTTGTTTAAGTGCTCTTTCAGTGAGTGTAATGAATCATTTAATAAATGGGAACCCTGACACCAGGCTGGATCCAGGCAGTGATGCAGAGTTCTGAAGAAAGGATGCTGTAAACTCGCTGGAGTTCCTCAAGCTTATCCCACATTCCAAGTAAAATACTTTTATTTTAGTTTGGGTAGGAGTCAAAAAACGAATCTCAAAGCTAAATGGAACCATTATGAAGAGCAGTAAATCTTTTGTTATTTTCCATTTTAGAAGTATTCTCTCTAGGGCAGAATGGAGTCTAAAATCCAAGCCTCCTGACTTTTAGTCTAAAGGAGTGATGCAAATTCTTCCAGATCAGGAGACAGCAAACTTTGTTCTGGAAAGGACCAGAGAGCAAATATTTTAGGCTTTGTGAGCCATATGGTTACTGTTAGAACTAGTCAGCTCTGTCCTTGTACCCAAAAGTAGCCAAAGACAATATGTACACAACAATGTGTCTGCATTCCGATAAAACTTAATCTAAAAAAATAAAAAATTTTTAAAAATTAAAAGTATTCCCTCTTCTGAGCAGTCAGGTGTTTCCAGCCCTCAAGAAATTAACAGTGCGTCGAGCATGTCACACAATTACTAGGCCGTGGATCTCATACCATCAAGCTGTGGACACAGCAGATGAACTAGACAGCATCACCCCTGACTCTGGTTCTATAAACAGGTCCTACTGTGAAGAATAGTAGAGGCTGGAAATCCCTGTCATCAAGGGTTCAGATACTTCTAGGAGTTTAAGTCCTGTGTGGAAATCAAAATCAGCTTTTTCTAAGGCTTCTTTATATGTCAACTTTCTTTTCGTTTGAGGACAGAGGATATTTCTGACATAGGACTTTTGATCTTTGAGCTTTGTAGCAATGAAGGCATCTATAATCCCTACTTGGAGGGCTTCTTCAATCGACAAGCGGGACTGGGCCTGGGGCTCAATCAGCCCCCCTGTCAAGTACTGAAATTCCAGACAGCGGATTCCCATGTCCTTACTTATGATATTTGCACTCACAGCTTCCACCACTGACATCACTTTGTTACTGATAGGGTGACTGATCCCCGTGACGACTAACTCACACTGCCGCAGCTGCTGCGCAAACCCCTCGTCCACCAGGCCTCTGTGCAAGGCCTCGGCCACCCGGTACCTCTTGCCGGTCAGAGGGTCAATGATGCCCCCGGTACTGACTTGGGCTTCAAGGCATCGGAGGGCGGTGATCCGATCAACCAGATTCCGACGTGTGGCCTTCAGCACAGAGATCCTCTCCCCACTGGAAGTCAGCCAGTACCCCGCCACTGGACTGTGCGTGTCCTTCTTGGGGACTAATCTGCTCAGCAAGGAATCAGCGAGTTCTGTGAGTGTGAGGAAGCCTTCCTGATACTTTTTGATGGAGGCTTTGTCAATGGTTCCCTGCTCTATGGCCTTGCTGATACTGAACTGTAATCCTGTCTTAGTATCAGTCAGCATACGACAGGGATGCCCATAGGACTCAAAAAACGTGGCTTCCTTCCACTGATACTGCTGCCCCGACAGCTCAAGGTAGGTACTTTTCTCAATCAGGTTTCTCTGGAAAGCCTCGTAGGCAGTCAGTTCTGCTCCTGTCTTAGTATCGACGACAGCAATCCTGTGAGTTTTCGCTATATTGAGATTGGAAATGTTCCTCTCCCCAAATGGAAACAGAAAGCACTGCCCGTCTACGTCAAAGACACACATGCGCAGTAACTCTGAGTAATACAGTGTTCGCGTGTTATTGGGATTGGGAAAGATTCTGGTGTTGCTGGATGGCTCATGTAAAAACTGCAGGATGGCGTTATTTAGCAGCCCCTGCTGCAGGGCAACTTCTGGAGGAACCCGAATGCCCCTCACGGGGTCGATGACGCCCCCACTGGCAATCTGCACCTCCAACATGTGTTTGCCCCTTTGCCTGTCAAGCATTCTATTTTCCATGGCTTGAAACACTGACAGTGTCTTAGAAGAACATGGATACCCCAGGGCCGCCTTCTCTGCCTCAAGGAGCCTGATTTTGAATTCGGGGTCAACCACACCTTTAAGGATTGCACCCTCAACAGAATAGGTCTGCCCTGAAAGGGGGTCAATTATGAAACCCGTGGCCGCCTGAGCTTCTAAAAATGCTAAAGTCATCATCTTATCAATGATGAGTTTCTTGGCAGCTGAGGAAAATGAAATCTTTTCTGTTGTGGATTCTAGGTAAAGCCCTGCGATGGAGGTGGCTTTTGTCAAAAACTTGCTCAGAGTTTTCTGAACTTCTTCAACAGTCTTAAGGCCAAGTCGCAGCTGCTCAACTGTTTTCATGTCCAGAAGCTTAACTTCGACCAACTGCCTGGCCGTCACAGTGTGCCGGAGCCCTTGGAATTGAAACTCATCATCCCTGACCGAGCATGCATGACCACCACCAAGGTTCTGAGAGGTCTCTGGTTCTGAGCCCTTCTTAAGAAAATCTCTTTTGGGTCCACCCAGTGCCCTGCACCCTTCAAGCAGCCATTCATCAGCACCGGGCACTGGGCTCTTTTCTTGCTTTAATGCCGTGACTTCTGTGTGCATAGCATACTGCTTGTTCTTAGCTATCTGTAACGGGAATTTATAAGACGTTAAAAGTCATCTAAAGAACATTGTCATGTTACCCACTCTTAATCCAAATATAATTCCTAGAATAACAAAGATGAGATCAGAGAAAAACACTTTCAAGCCCAAGAGGGTTCAGGAACAAGAAATATTATTTTGACAGTCTGAAGTTTAAACTTTAGATGACAATTAAGGTATTAAAATGCTATGTCTAAAAAAGACAGGAGATAAAATCTGTCCACAGAACGTGTTAGAAAGTAAAGTTAACTGCTTGGTTTTTCTGGTTTTTTTTTTTTTTAGGGTCAAATTTTTCAGAATAGAATCCCATAGATATGACAGGATAGCCAGGATCTCTGTGTTTTTCATCTCAAACATTTAAAAATTGAAGACTGTAGTTTGTAGTAAAGATTCAAGTAAATCACTAGAAAATGATAGCATGATTTTCTGTCAGACTACAAAGAGCCAATCACATTCAACACGGTTAAAAAATGTAGCCTAGCAGAGAAAGGAAACGAGAGCGGAAACTTGACAGAGGGTAGCTGACAAGGGTCCAGAATCCAGGGTATACCTCTAAGGGCGCCAGAAGCATCACCAGGTCTACTTCACACTTGTCATCTTGACACCTGACAGCGGGTCTGGAATTGTACAGACCTTGATTTCTTAGCTTCTCGATTTCTGACGGTCTTCCAACAGGGTTCATCTCATCAAAAGTTATCTGTAATTCGGTGCTTGTTTGAGAAAAGTATTCAGAGTAACACTGCTCACTTTTCTCTTTCTCAACCGGAGCCCCCGACGGCCCGCCCTGGCCCTCCTTCTGTATCTGTTCAGCACCTCGATGTTGCCATCTTTCCTCCGAAGGCTGTGGTTCCTGAGTCCACCTCTGTAGAGGGGACCCGGCCCCGGAGGGAGAGGAGGAGAAGTCCCCTGGGCGCTGATACTCTTTCACTGCCATCTCAAGATGTGTCTTGAAGGCTGGGTTCTTTTTCTGGATTTCACACTGGAGCACCACTAACTGATGCTCTTGTTCTTTTATCTGCTGATCCATCTTTTGCTTCAGGTTTTCCACCTCCTTTTTCTGGGCGACCAGCTCATCTGTGAGCTTCCGACATTTCTGGTAGTGATGTGCCTCCCCATCCTGCCCTCGGTGCATCTGCTCACGATATTGCTGGAGCTGCCTCTCAAGTTCTCGGATATTTGTTTCACAGAGCCTCGCGTTCTCTTGCGCCCTGCAGTTTTCCCGCTGGAGAGACACAAAGTCGAGCTGGATGCCTGAAATATCATGTTCCGTGATAACTTTGGAGTCCATCAATTTTTCCATCTTTTTCCGAAACTCCTCTGCAGAACGTTTGAATTTCTCAGATTCCTCCTGAAACAGAACCATCTTCCTGTGGGTCACCTGCTCCTCTAGGATCTTTAAGTGCAGTTCGTCTTGCACCTTTTTCAGTCTGTCGTTCAGGTCCTGCACCTGTGCCCACTGCATCTGCACCGTCTGTTCCCCAAGGCGTTTCTCCTCTTTGGATGCACTTAGCTCGGCACTCAAACTTTGCACCTCCTTCTCCGTGTTCTGGATGATGAGGTCCTGCTGGTCACACTTCTGCTTAAATTCACTTACTAAATGTTGACTTTGCGCCAGGTCTTCTTCCAGGCATTTGATTCTCCTCTGGAAATCCTGTTCCGTTTTCGTCTGTTTGTGCAAGTGTTTGTTTGTGGCACAAAGCTGGTCTTTAAAACCATCCGCCTGGATTTTCAGTGCTTCACATCTTTGCTGGATGGCTTGTTTCTCTAAGACCACGTTTGCCGATTCTGCCTGAATTCTCTCCATCATTAACTTGGTTTCGTTATTCTGCCTGGTGAGCTCATCCACTTTGTGCTTTAGTGTGTCTGCACAGTCATTACTTCTCTCCAATTCCTCTTTAAGCTTTTGGATTTTCTCGTTAGTTTCCTTTTCGGCTTGAATATTTTGAAGCAACTGCGCGTGGCTTTTCTCAAATTGTTCTTTCAGGTGATCTGACTTTCTCTGGCAGGATCGTGCTCTTTCGCCAGAAAAGTCCTTGTCATCCTGCAAAGAAGTAACTTGTGAATTTATATGCTGGATGCTCCTCTTGGTGACAGCCTGTGTCCTGGTGATCTGGTCCACCTCCCTCTGCAGCTTCCCTTTCTCCTGCTGCAGAGATTCCAGTTCTAGCTCATAGCTGTGCTTTATACTCTTAAGGTAATTGGCCTCCTGCCTGACCTCTTCTGCCTTCCCTGTGGTCTGGCTCAGCTGCCTGCCCAGCTCCCGGAGCTGCCGAGAGAACCCCTCCTCCGCCTGGTCCTTCCTTTCCAACTCCAGCTTGAGGCATCTCAGTGCATCGCTGGTTTCACCCAGTTTTTCTTTGAGCACGCGAGCCTTTTCCTCCGATGAAGTTTTCCTGAGCTGCAGGGCGCTGAGTTCATGCTTCAGCTCCCTCCTATCCTTCTCAGCCTTTCTATTGGCCACTGTCAGCTCATCCACCTGCTGCTTCAGTTCCTCAGCCTGGGTGCTCGTACAAGCTGGCAGCGTGTTTTCTTTGTACGAATACTGCACCTCGGTTATTTTTCTTCTGGCTTCCGATTCAATTTTCTGCTTTTCCTTCAGCTGTTTCTCTGCCACCTGTTTCTGGAACGTGAGGTCTTTCTCCATCTGCTCGACCAGCTTCAGGAGCTCCTCTTCGTGGTCCTTCTTTCTCCTTAGTTCCTCCATCAGCTTATCTTTCTGTTGCTCCACCTCGTGGAGGCTGGAGTCCTTCCTCTTCAGGTGGCTCTCCAGGGCCCTCCTGGTGGCGGTGTGCTCCTCCAGCTGTTTCCGGAAGCCACGCAGGTTCCTCTCCACGGCCTCCCTCTGGGCCTCGGCCTCAGCCGTGAGCCTCCGCACGCACTCCAGCTCGCGCTGCGCCGCCTCCTTCTCCCCCTCGACGGCCTCCAGCTCCCGGCGGTACCTCTGGGCCTCACTCTCCGCCCGCAGCTTCTGCAGGGCGATGTCCGCTGCATCCCTCTGCTGCTTCCTCAGCTCGTTCTCCGCTGCCTCCCTGACCTTTGGAAGCTCCTCCTCAACCCGGGACTTCTGCTTCTCAAGCTCAGCCAGCATCCTCTCCAGCTCTGTTATCTTGCCCGTGAGTTTGCGATTCTCCAGCATCGTCGCCTCCTGCCGCTGGAGCAGATCTGAATACACCCCGTGCTCAGAAGCCTCCTGACACCTTTTCATCTATGAGAGACGTTCAGAAGGGTCAAACCCGTTCGACTCCAATCTGTCTTCAAGAATCTGAAGCCATGCTCATGAAAGGACTTACACAGACCAGTGAAACCAAAGGCAGAACAAACCCCACCACCAACACCACCACCATCTGCAGAGAAGAAGCTTCAGGAAGTCAGTAGTCGGAGAAGACGAAAAACCCTGCGTGTCAGGTTTTCTAAATCAAGGAATCTTTTCTTTTTTTTTTTTTTTTTTGGTCTCTTAGGAATAATTATGCTTTTAAAATTAGCTAGCTCAGAATTTTACAGCAAGAAGGAACCTTACAGTAAGACCCTCACCCCAGATGAGGACACTGAGGTCTAGGGGGAGGTTAAATAATTTTGAAAACTCACACAATAGGCAAGTGACAAAGTAGGAACCAAAATTCTCACAACAGTCCTCTTTCTGCTGTCACACACAACTCAGTCCTATGGGCTAAGAAGAACATACAATGTATAGGAACTGAATGACATTAGAGAATTTCATTTTCATTTTCTAGCCCAATGGAAATTTGCAATGATATTTACATTCTCCTGTCTTACAGTGAAAGAAGCAAGATACAGAACTTTGGAACAGAGAGCCAATTGAGGAAATAATACTTAACATAAGGAAGGAGGAAATATATAAAAATCTGTAATTTCTACAATCAAATGCCTCACTAATTTATATTTGCCCTACTATGATACTTACAACAGTCAGAATTGCTAATGCAAAGGCACCTATAGTCCCTGGTGGCTTTAGAAAAGATGTGCTTCATATACTCACTGATTTTGTTGTCCTTAATGACATGGCTCATATGAATCCACCTTGACAAGAACCTTCAGATACTCCATAAACATAAAGATATTTGTTAAATATAAATGCTTGTAAAAGTGTACTTAGGGATTCAGCTCCAATTAAGAAAATTTGTTTACTCTACTGACTACAGAATCAATCTCAGCTGGGAGAAATACACTTGACTACAGACCATGATCAGGGCTAGTTTATAATCACAATTTAATTTCTCTTTATTAATACCATAAGGTTATTAGTGTCATATCATCAGCTCAAAATCATCATAGTTAGAAATAATTTAAACAGAAAGAGGGAAATTATTCTAAACAGCAGATTTTATTTTCATTGAAAAGCCCTGGTAAATCTCAAGAATTTAGTTTGTATTATAGACCATGCATCTTATTTTTCTTCCTCTCATTTCTTGATCCCCAATAATTTTGATGAGAATTTTAGATGTTTCCTTTGCTAACCTAAATATGATTTTTAATAAGAATTCATATGAAAACAAATCTCATCACAATATTTAGTGTTCTATTTTCTTTATTTTCTTATCAGGGTCAACTCTCAGGGATACTGAAGCATTTTATCTGCTTAGACATTAGGTGTTCAACACATTTTGAGCAGGTGATTTCTAAAAGGGTCTTTCTCAATTCCTCATCAAACTTTGTTTAAAACTTAGCTGTTGCTCTGAAGTTTTGAGTCCCTCCCTTTTTTTCTTGGTCATGTTCTAAGGTTTAAAAAAATGAAAATTCTCTCAGAAAAAAATGTCTGTTGTTAAACTCAGTGTTTTGGAGTCATTTTAGTGACTGGTAATAATCTCATGTTGCCTGGATAACTCTGAATTTTTTTAGCAACTATTAGAAAAATTACTAGAAACAATTTAGTCCTATTGCTGATTTGCTTTCTTGTATATCTCAAAATTATTCAAATAAAAATAATTTCAAGTTTTATCTAAATGTTCCCCAAGGAGACATGCTGTCCTTTAATCTCAGCAATTAACATTTAATATATTTTGCGATCAACAAAGACTAGAGAAATATCTTTATCCATCTATCTATTACAGACACTCTACTAATATTTCTGTAACTAATTTGGTATTATCTTTGAAATTAACTTGAATCCCTCTTTGATTTCATGTTTATCATGGAAAATTCTGCTCTCTGACCAAGATCTCTCATGTGAGTCTTTACAGACCCAGTTTCAGAAACACTACTCTTTGGAATTGAAAACTGAGCTATGTATCTTTTATAAGATATTCCATTATTAATATCCTTAAGTGGTGAATTTTTAACAAGGAATTTTAAAATCTATTTTAAATTATAATAATCTTTGCATGGTCTTCCATAAGCTACATTGTTTTGACTTTAAATTCAACATAATCTTTTATATTTCAAAGGATGACAAGCATAATTTTGGATATATTTCAGGCTTTTTGAAATATCTTTTGGTTCTATCAACTTCTATTATTCTACTTCATCAGATACATTGAGCAAATTGGCTCATATATGTGCAGACATACACTGTAAGAAAGGGAAGGGCTTAAATTATTTATATTACATTTAACTACAAAATACACAATTTAAAAGATCTGTATACCATTTTAAATGGAATCATATCTCTTAAAAACTAAGAATGTAAAAAAATTATGGACTTTCCTTCATAGATGAGAAGTGTATGCCAATTATCTGAATGTGAAAATATTCTGGTTCTCCTTTCTAAACCCAAAGGAAGTTAGTTATAAAGACTTGCAAGTAGCCATGTTAGTGATTTAGTTGCCGAAAACTATTAACTCTGAACAGACAAAAGTAGTTTACAAAAGCGGTCATAATTTTAGAAACTAAGAAAGCAACATCTGTTAGACATTTACTCCCATTTTGGATCTCTCATTATATGAATGGAGTTATACTAAGTACAGTCACCTACAGAATTTCAACAACGTTCTAATTTAAATGGCTAATGCCCCACAATTTACTTACTACAGCATTTGGTTTACTATTTTTGTCTGTTCTGAGGTTAGGAACAGAAAGCATATCAAGATAATAGAGCAGAGAATACTTTCAAAATTAGATACAATAGCCTTTTATGAAAATATATTTCCATAAACAACTCCTTATTCTTTCTGTTTCTGAATATATTTTAAATGCATAATCAAAGGCACTGAAGTTCTCCAAATTAGAATGGTACTTAGTCTTTTTAACATACACCATATCTTTTTGGCAAAGCTAAAAACAAAAACAAAATAAAACCCCCCACAATTCTTAAAAAGTACTACCATTTTGTATAAACACCTGCTACTTCTAACTTAATGGCTTTCATGTTTTAAATCCTTGAAGATGTAAATTAATTTAAAATGCATAAAACAAGTGTGTTTATGTAATATTTCTGCAGATATCGTAACAGTAGTAACTATACTTCAAAGAACAATACTTCTCAACTGTGAGAAAACTGAAAAACATTCTGCTAAACTGCCAACATTCCATAATTTAAATAGAACCACTTAACGACATTAATGCTCTCATACTAGAGCCCTAGAGTAAAAATAAAAAAATTTTTTTCCAAAACAGTTGTTCCTTTTTTTTCGTAATGTTTTTCAGTTCGAGAGAATCTTAATAACAAACCAAAAAATCCTAGGCCTCTACTGTTTTTCACTGTAATTTTATAATTAATCACTTATACATCAGCTCTCAACCATGTGAGTTTATCATGAAACCGTCTCGTGGCTCCTTTTCAGTAACCTGCCCATGGTTAATGGTTACCTCCTCCTCTTCCAGACGCTTCAATGAGTCCCCAGCAAATTTAATATATTGTGTCATGAGGGTGACCAGAGCCGTATACCGGGTCCTCAGGTCCATGAACTGCAAGTAAGGAAAAATAAAAATAAAAACAGAATCTCCAGTTGCCCTAAATGAACTGAAAGAACACTGAGTAATAATTAAAATATTAACTAGTCTTTGGGACAGGGAAGTTCACGACTCCCCAGCAATGATAACCGAGTAGGAACGAGATTACTGCTGTGCAAACCACAGTGTTGACAGTCCTCTTCTAAATTTAATCATGATGCACATTTATTATTCTCTGCAATTCATTCATCTGGAATGAAGATTTTCAAAGGTTTTTTAAAACCCTTAATAAGATGCATTGTTATAGGTAGAGAGCATCTGTTTGGGATGATGGAATGTTCTGGAAATGGATTGTGTTCAAGGTTGTACAACATTACGAATGTACTGAACGCCACTGAATTGTATGCTTAAAAATGGCTAAAATGGTGAATTTTCTATTATGGACATTTTACCACAATACAAATGTATAAAAGTAAAATTGCTAAAGTGTTGCTTCTCTCTTTCACACCCTCCCCATCTCTGGACGGGTATCACCTCTTGAATGACGAGGTCTGCCGAGCTCTGCATTCTCCGACGTTTCACTGGAGACTTTTGTTGTGAATCCACCATAGCCCGGTAGGTCATCGTTTGTAATTCGTAGTCCTGTATAAAGGAAATGGTAAGATTAATTAAAGCAAAGCACTAAACCTTCATTCTATAGTGATTTGATGCAGAGAAAGGGCATCTACTTTCACTGAATAAGTCAAGAGAATATTGCAAAACTACATTTTCAAGAATCAATCCAATCCTGACATGTTTCCAAGGTGGTAATAAAAATGAGAAACATTTAGGGTGGCCAGGAAACTTCCTAAGTCTCTTTATGAGTTCATGGAGACATTTAGGGGCAGTGTGCCAGTTATTTTCAGCCTCCCTCTCCTCTAGTTAGGAAATGGGACTGCAAATCCGGATGGGTGAAGCTGAGGTGTGGTGGGCGACTTAGAGCACAGGGTAGACGTTCTTCCATGGAATATTCCAGCAATACTTGCATGGAACACTCCAGCAAGGAGGGGAGGGGGGAAGCAAAGTGGTAAGAGGCGGATTACAGAGCTACATTTTATTCTGGTGCACATGGGGGTGTGGCCAGGCTGTGCACGTGTGTGACACAGAGAGAGAATGAAAGACCCAGGGGTCGTCACGTGACTCACACTTTCATAAAGAATTAACAGATAAGTGACAAAGAGTGAAGATTCTCTGTTTCGCTTTTTAACACAGATTGAATGACCTGCAAAGGCTTTAAAAGTGCACCATAGAAGCACCTCCCTGAATACCTGAACATGAAATCTGAGGCAAGGAACTGGTCTTCTCACCTTCACCGCAGTGGAGTACTGTTCTGCGTATTTCTGACACTCATCCATTTTGCTCTGTTTCATTTCTATTTCAGACACCAGCATCTATAAACACACACAGGTTAGGAGAAAAAGGACAAGGAACCCTATGCTATCCAACAACTTGAGATCTCAGGCACTAAGAAATATCTACATCACTTAAGACTACAGCTCTCTACCCCACTGCACTTTTTTTTTTAATTGTAGCCTTTATTTATTTATTTATTTATTTGGCTGCACCACATGGCTTGTGGGATCTTAGTTTCCCAACCAGGGATGGAACCTGTGCCCTCGGCAGTGAAAGCACCAAGTCCTAACCACTGGATTGCCAGGGAATTCCCTCTACCCCACTGCACTTAATGTCATCTGCTTCATGGGTGAAGTCCAACCTTTCAAGATTAAGCCACTGTGTGACACCCCCTCATGGGGCTTCCAAAGCAGAAATTACTAAACTCCATGGAAACTATCCACAAGTAGACTTGAAACCCTTAGCCCCCACCTAATCCTGATCTAAAGAGAGCTAGAAATTACTGGCCCCTCAAGATGGAACAAAAATCTCAAAGCATTTAACTCTTGGTCACATGTGGCTGTTTAATTTTCTATGACTAACCATTTTTTTTAAAATTTAGGATTCCATGAAACTACTGCAACCAGCAAAGTACCAAAGAGATTTCCATACCTACGATTAAATGATCATTAGAAACTTGAACTGTCCCAACATGCAACTTTCTTAAATCAAAATAAGGGATGGATGTAGGTTTGAGTGCAAATTTTTAACATTTGTGATTTATTCCCTGCCTTCCTTGAAATAGTTGCTGACTTATCATACTAACAAGAGAAAGGAAGGTCAAGGTCTGAGTGACCAAATGCAGACAAAACCCTAGCACAAGGAACTGTGTTTACACACCTTCTGTTGATTCAATTGTGTGGCTAGGGTTTTACTGTTTTCAGGCTGGTTTTCCTGAATCTTTCTCTGAGTAGTTTCAACTTGCTGGATCCAGTCATTTAAAGGGTGATAGGTATCTCTGTAGTACTTCAGCGACTTCCCAATGCCTTCCAAGTCCCGTAACCTAAGAGGTTAACACAGGAATAGTCACGGTTTCCAAGAGTAACCAATAGGAAGGTGGAAGGTATAGAAAAAAAGGGACGGACAAAGTATTACTGTCCTAAAATGCACTAAGCACAACAACAGGGGTGTGTCGAGAATTCAAGGCCACAGCATCCCAGGCCCATCTCCAAGGGCACCTACACTGCCTTGGGTTGAATACAAATTCCTTTTCTCCAGGACCTGCGCAATTTATTGGTACTGATTATTCTAGGGACAAGCCCGAGAGACTGAAGCTAAAAAGCAGGAAAACTGGAAAGTTAACCATAATAATTATCAATCAGCAAGTCTTGAAGACCCAAAGTTTGCAGCAATGGCAGTTCACTTCTGAAAAAATGACATGGTAGCAATGAATGGTTCAACATGGACTCAGCGGGTACCTTCTAGGAGCTGTGATTAAACACGCCAGTTTCTATGATTTTAAAACCACTACATTAAACCTACAGATCATGTATTTTAAAGATTAGATACTATATATTTAAACATAATTTATTTCTCACAAATGGCACTACATCATAAAAGCATTTTAGTTGCATTAATAAAAACATAAAAAATGAATGAGAAGGAACACTATTCCATTTCTTTTAAGATGAGCCCCCAAAACCATCCCATTTCTTTTCACTTTTTTATTTCAGTCAGTGGGCAAATGATTTTGACTTTCTTGTATCTTCGATTAAAATGAGCATTAGGACATTTCAGTTTCTTTACACTTCCTGTCTAGTATAGATGCTACATCCGGCCCTAGGAAATGCATGACCCACCCTCCTCTTACTAAGTCATGGTTATTTTGATATTATCAGTGGTAATAATTAGAGAACTACATTGTTTTTTCCTTCAGAAAAGGCAAGTAGATTAACTATATAAATGCCAGAGTACATCAACAGTTGTAATAACACAGAACTGAAAAATAACTTACTTGGAAGTTAAATATCTTACTAAAGGCCACCCTATAAAAAAGAAATGTAATTGGACAGAGCTCTTGCAATTAACACAATTAACTACATATGGAAATTAACTCTATGGAATGAATTACATAGGGAAGTAAAAAGCCTAATACATTTAGACTTTACCCAGAATACAGAGATTAAATCTGAGCTAAAAATGAATGAAAAGGGTACTAACCTGTTGTCAATCTGAGCATGAACATTCTGCCACCTCTCAACCAACTGATCTGCTTTTTCTTTGTGCCAGTCAAAGTCAAGGTCACGTTCTTTGTAGGTTTTAAACATCTCATCACTAATGGTCTTTGCTCTCTGTAGCTCATCCTCCAGTGCATGGAAGACCTCTCTCTTTTCATCCACTTCAGATCTCCATTGCTAAAATACATCAATTTATAAAGTTACGAAAACGTATCAACCGCTCATTGTGTAAACACATTATTCACCTAATTTTACAATTCATTTACAAATGACTGCTATAAAATCAGACAATGGAAAGAATATCTTTCATATACAAAATATTACATTAGCTTGAACCTTATACAATTGCCAATATTTGACTGTACTTTGACCTAAAAAAACCAAGTTTTATAGAGTTCAGTCTAACAAAATTTGCATATCAATAAAATAAAATATATTTCATAATTAAGTCTGCTACTTCAGTAAGTCTTTTTCATTGTTTGTTTTTAAAATATCTACTGATCTCAAATGAACACATGCATTAAAAAAATCACTGAGAAAACTTTTCACAATTGTTTTACAATATCTTTACTCAGGGCTTTATAAATGGAAGAAGAGAAACAGACGAGTATAACTATCAGCCTTTTTCCTTCTTAGATTAACTACTCTACTCACCTCCTTGATTTCTTAAAATAATTGCCTCTTTCCACAAGAGAATCTATTACCAATAATTTACTTTTTAGCTTCAACTCCTCTTGCTGCCAACATGAACGGACTATAAAAACCTACCGTCAAAAAGATCCAAACTTCAAATGAAAAGAACTTACCTCAAACTAAAAATGAATGAACATACTTATTTACAGTAAGCCATGGTACTACAGAGACAGGACATGGAATGGACAGAAATGTATTCAAGTTCAGATATTTAATGCTTGATGTCTGAAGACCTGGGCCAAGTGCTAGAGAAATACTTTTAAAGGATAATCTTAAAAAATAGCCAGCAGTGAAATGCATACCTTTAAAGTGCTCATTAGATTCTCAATGTTATTCTTGTCAGCTGTAACTGCTTCCTCTTCACACAGTTTAGTTTCATAGAATTTTACAAGGGCTTCTGCAGCGTGAGTGTTTTTTAACACCAAGTTGACAATTTTCAACCTGAAAAAGAGAATTAAACAACACCCCCTTTTGGTAAGCGTTTATTTTCCCGCAATACAGTCCCAAAGCACCATGAGGGTGCATGATGTAGCATGTTCTTCATCCCGAGACACTGACACTTTTATTACAAGATTAATATCCTACTAAGTAAGTCAGACAGAGAAAGATAAATGCCATATGATATCACCTATATGTGGAATCTAAAATATGACACAAATGAACTTATCTACGAAACAGAACCAGACTCACAAATATAGAGATCAGACTTGTGGTTGCCAAGGGGGAGGGGGTTAGGGGAGGGATGGAGTGGGAGTTTGGGGTTAGCAGATGCAAGCTGTTATATAGTGAATGGATAAACAACAAGGTCCTACTGTAGAGCACAGGGAACTACATTCAATATCCTGGGATAAACCACAATGGAAAAGAATATGAAAAAGAATGTATATATGTGTATAACTGAATCACTTTGCTGTAGCAGTGACTCGGCAGGAAATAACAGTAAATAACACAACACCGTAAATCAACTATACTTCAATAAAATTTTTAAGAAAGGATTAACATCCCGCTGTCTTCTAACAGAACCCATGCCCTGCCCCCACAGTGGTCTTCAGCAGGAGATTCCAACAGCAGAGGGGCTTCTTTCAAACCTAATTTAGACCAAGCCTGGGAGGAAAGTCCTATAGGTTACAACAGCTGAGCTACCAAAACTATAGGCAACATGTGGGAAGATCATTAATGCTCTAGTCTCTGAAGCTCACATTCCCTTTCAGCATGAAGATGCATCGTAAGGCCACAGAAATATTTAATATATTTGTTATTAAGAAAAAAATTTTGTATTCTTAAAAATGAACATTTTTGGGGCTTCCCTGGTGGTGCAGTGGTTGAGAATCCGCCTGTCAATGCAGGGGACACGGGTTCGAGCCTTGGTCTGGGAAGATCCCACATGCCGCAGAGCAACTGGGCCCATGAGCCACAACTACTGAGCTTGCGCGTCTGGAGCCTGTGCTACGCAACAAGAGAGGCCGCGACAGTAAGAGGCCCGCGCACTGTGATGAAGAGTGGCTCCCGCTCGCGGCAACTAGAGAAAGCCCTCGCACAGAAACGAAGACCCAACACACCCAAAAATAAATAAATAAATAAATAAGTTTAAAAAAAAAAAAAAAAGAACATTTTTGGCTAAACAGCCTATATATATAAGTGGCACTTTCATGAAGCCAGTTTAGATGATTTCTATTAAGGCAGTGGTTCCATACTTCTCTATGTAGGTGGAGGACATGGAATAGACGTGGTTCATGCTCTGGACGACCACGCTGAGCTCGGATCGCAAGGTGGGAGCCGTGGAAGAGGCGGCTGCTTGACTGAAAAAGTCGTCGCATTTACTCGTGATTGTGGCCAAATCGCCTTTAAGTCGCTCCAGCTCTTTCTTTAGTTTCTACACAACAGAGAACAAACAAGGATTAGGCTATCACTCCAGATGGGGTCTCTTTCTTCAAACACTTTAAAAATACACATTTCCCATTATGACCCTTGACTTAAACATGTACGTATTCTTTTTTCTTAATTGAAGTGTAGTTGATTTACAATGTTGTGTTAATTTCTGCTGTACAGCAAAGTGATTCAGTTAAACACATACATACATTTTGTTCATATTCTTTTCCATCACGGTTTATCACACGATATTGAATATAGTTCCTGTGCTATACAGTAGGACCTTGTTGTTTATCCATTCTATATGTAATAGTTTGCATCTGCTAATCCCAAACTCCCAGTACTTCCCTCACCCACCCCCCTCCCCTTTGGCAACCACAAGTCTGTTCTCTATGTCTGTGAGTCTGGATCTGTTTTATAGATAAGTTCATTTGTGTTGTATTTTAGATTCCACATATAAGTGATAACATACGGTATTTGTCTTTTTCTGACTTACGTCACTTAGTATGATCATCTCTACTTGCAAAACATTTACATACTCTTTACTTTTTCTTTATCAAAGAAATGAAGCCAAAGCAGTCAAGTTTCATAATCAATCATTCCCTCACTGTCCACCTCCTCGGGCCCAAACATCTAATTCAGTGCTTGTGCATCGAGCAGGTGAGAAACTGTGAGAAGCCCTCGCAACCTCCACATAAATGGGTGAGAAAGTACGTGTTCCTGTGTTTACCCAAGTGAGAGGCGGAACTGAATTACAGAAGCCTCAGCTGCCATCAGCGGTAAATACATAGGCAGACCTCACCAAGTGACCCCTGGCAAAGGGAGCGTGTGAGAGGTCGCAGAGCCAACAGTAAAGGTCATTAAGATGGTAATCTGTGCTAATCTTGTCCCCACGCGCTTCTCAGACTCACCTCCTGCTCTGAGATTCTGAACACGCTTTCGTGAAGGTCGTCTCTCTCCAGGGGGGTGCGGATCTGTCTGATTAGACGGTCTTCACAGCTCTCAAGCCGAAGCCTGAGGTTTCGGACTTCAGAGATGTAGAGATTATAAGCTGATTCCTCTTGCTCCTCTGTGAAAATAAATGCAATGTTTAGAAAATACCTCATTTTCTATCTTTTGGATGTTCTCGTTCATGATTTAATATGGCAGTTTTACTACTACTGAAACACAGCTAGTCAAACTAATGTTACCGGTTATCACCACAAACCCACCCCAAGGATATAAACCTTGAAATCGTGGACATTACAATTTACGAAGATTTAATAAAACTTCCCCAATGCCACTTAAAGTACCAATATCTGATTTATGATGTCTAAGGAAAGTAATATATTGCTCTGTCTTGTGTTCACAAAAATGTGAATTATATTAGTAGCAGATTAGTAATAAAAACTAAATTAAAATCCTTTAAAATGAAAGGTAAAGATTATGTTAATGTTTAAAAATTTTTTAAATAGAGTATTACTACTAAGTTTTTTTGGTCTCTAAGTTATATCAAGTGTTTGGAATAAAATTTATATTTAACAAAAGTTAACAAGACAGAATCTTTTCCTTCAACCCCTGTATAAAATTCAGGTTTGGTTATAGGAAATCTCTGCCCTTTGCTCTCAGTTTTGCTGTGAATCTAAAACTGCTCTAAGAAAAAGTCTTTAAAAAATCCAAGTTTGCTATACGGAAAAATAATTGAAACTTTTCTGAAACTAAAAGATCATCATTCTGAACATTACACTGCAAAATAGTGAAAATGTTTAACAGTAGATACACTAAGAATTCATTGTCATACGACTTGGTTGACATCTTTTTATTAATTCATCATTTGGAAATAACTGAGTCCCTCCTTGAATCTTCCTACCTCAAACATGCATTTAATATTCCAATAATTATCTCTACCTATTACAGGTGGAGTGACAAAATATACCTAAGATTGAGATTCCCACCGATAGCAGAAAATAGCCTGGACTAAACACCCATGGGGGAAAAAAGGCAAGGATTTCCATGCTTTACCTCTTTCTGCAGATTTAAGAAGTTCTTGATAATACTGCTTACACACATTAACCTCCTTTTCCAGTTGTGTTATATCTGAACCTGAAAATATTTGGGATTCCTGGCTATCTTCGAGAAAATCTTCAAAACGAGACTGTAGATTACTCAGGACTTGCTGATGTTCACCAGGTAACATTGTCTTTATCTAAAGAAGACCAGTGATCCATTATAGTACTAAGAGTAAAATTTCAAAAGGACAGATCTCAAGTGGGTCTCATGGGACATGAGTTTATGTTAATAGTCATAAATAGAAAACCACTGGAAATTAATCTTTTCTTCATTTACAATCTTAGGTTTTAAAAGATGAGAAAAAACAAGACTACAAAATTTAATAAATGAAATCAAACTACACCCATCTCTATATGCCCAAACACTATACCGTGTCTCCCAATGAAAATGTAAGCCCTGAATGAAGTATGGGATTTCCAGATCCCCCAGTTCTTAGAAAATGCCTCGTATACAGCAGGTATAGGACAGATATTCATTGAATGAATGACTGTTATCATGGATCTGCTCGACTCCATCTTACCCCAGAGAAAATACAAAACCCACCCCTCATGACAAGGGGCCCCACATCTTTGGACAGGTTAGGTGGATGTGTAAATTTATACTTACTGAAGCCACATTGCTAGCTCGGATTCTGTCAATTTCATTGATGAGATAGTGCCAGGAGACCACACTCTTCATGTTTATGTGAGACTCATGCCAAAGGGTCAGGACGTTCTGATACTGCTGCTCGATTCTGAAATATAGGTAAGAAAACTCAGATTCAGCCTTTCCACTCCCTCTGAACACATGCTACAATTTTTCTTTGTGTTTGTGACATATACTAGGTTTCCTAGTTCTAGGTCCTCCTGATCCTATGAGCCTTGTCAAAGCACTGACTGTTCTTTTAACTTTCAGAGAGTTCCACAGCCAGGCCTACATCTGGAGCTAGTGCGCACAAACCTGTTTGCAAAGTCGACCGCCTCTTTATTTGGAGGAGGGACACTGAAGCACACAGACGGGACCATGGCTTCGTTCCCGGTGGGGCTGATGACCTTCCACTTAGCACGATGAGAGTTGTTCGCCAAAATACATTCATCATCTTTGAAGATGGTTATCTGGTTTTAAAAGAAGAACAGAATAACAAGATGAGGTCACTGTGGTACTCAGCTTTTTCCACATCCAATCTTGGGATTTTTTTTTGTATTTTTGAGGTGGAAAACTTTACCACTAATGAGCAATATGACCTCATTTTTTAACTATATGAATAATGTCAGAACCTGGTCTGTTTCTAGGAGTTAAAGTACCTCAATTTGTCTGTAGTCACAGATGGCTTTGATCGGAATAGAAGTTTTGAGTGGACAGTCAGGATTTCTTGGCTTCAGCTGAATGATTGTTTTTGCTCTCCCCATCAGGCTTGCGACTGTGCTTTTATACTGCAAAAGCTCTTCTTTCTCTTCCTAGGGAATAAATCAGATGGATTTTAAAAGTAAAAAACGTGTGCACTCTGTTCTTTTAGGGCTTTGCCTAAACGAACTTCACCAGAAGAATCTTCCCTGACCACCTGGTCTAAACGTTCAATCCCTCCCCACCCCCGCTGGCACCTCTCTTGCCTTGTTTTGTTTGGTTGTTTCTTTCCTCCTTCGCATTTACCATTATCTAACATACTACGTATATTTTACTAATTTATCATGTTTATTGAGCCCCATCCCCAGCATATAAGCAGGATTCTTGTCTGTTTTGTTCACTGTTCTATCCCCAGCACCTAAAATAGTGTCTGGGATACAAAAATGCTAACAAGTATTTATGGAATGAAGGACTAAACACAGATACACACAACACAGTGAAAGCATTTTAAAATATTGAGGCAATCACATGACAAACACTTTTGTTGTATTTGTTACCAAAAAACACTAAAACTGAATGTTTAAATGCTTGATTGAGGCAGAAATATCAAGAGTACCAATAAAACATGAAGTTCTGCACATAGAAAATATAATAAAGCACTAATCTAGTCCTCACTATACATCACTGATGAAACTTCCAGGTTTTCCTGTTCGTACCATTGATTCCTGAACAAGGTCCTCCAGCTTGTGAATGCTGCTGGACCTGTCACAGCTGTACTTCCGCTGAATGGCGTCTTTTAGATTCCTCAAGTAATCCGTGGCTTCTTTGGCATCATTGAAAAACTAAGGAAAGATGAAAACTGGCAGTTAAAGTGTATGCAATGTCAGCAAAGCCCAGAGTTGTCAGGTTCGAGTACCAGAGCCCTGTGTGGACCCCTCCTACATGGGAACAGAATAAGATCACAAGACAACTTAGCCAAAATCATTCCTTTAACCAAACACCAATTCTTGAACTTGGATGATGATGAATGAATTCTAACTGTCCATCCAAAGTTTATGTCTATAGAGATCAGACTGGTGGCTGCCAAGGGGGAGGGAAGGTGGGGGAGGGATGGATGGATTGCGAGTTTAGGATTAGAAGATGCAAACCAGTATATATAGGATGGATAAACAACAAGGTCCTACTGTATAGCACAGGAAACTATATCCAATATCCTGTGATAAACCAAAATGGAAAAGAATATGAAAAATAATATATACATATATATATATAACAAATTTTCTCTCTATACTGTGGTTTTGGCTCGATATTATTTTGACTGAACTTCTATTTCACTTTAGGGTCCAAACAGCTGTTAATCGGGGGTGAAATTCCAAGACTATTTTAAAACTTCTGAAGAATAGAAAGCTCTCTGTAATGAAACAGTTCCTTAATAAGAGAAGCATGGACAAAATTAAGATTTTCTGACATTTTAAGCAGTTTTTAAAGTATTTCTTCCTTACTAGAATGCTTCCATTTATCCTGAAGAACATATATCCCTATATCCTACAAAGAAAACATTTTGGTTTCTTTCCCCTGAACACTACATACATGCATCTTAACAGTACATTATGGAACTGTTTTCTGTAACTCAGCCAAAATTGCAATACCATCGATCGACGTGGTGATTCTGCCTCCATACCTCGAAATAAGCGCTGTTCTCCTTTATGTGCTTCTCTACACACTGGCAGAGCTGCAGGATCCAGCTCCACTGCGTCTGCATCGCCGCTCGGTAGGCCTGACAGGTAAAACATAGCCACTGTTGCCGTGTGGACAGTAACACACACAACTTACTTCTCAAGGATAAAAGACTCTAGTGTCTACATAGATGATGAGAATTCTTTAACAGAGTAAGACTTGAAAAATCGGGGTAGTGAAATGTCCCTCTAAACTACGAGTTCCCAGTTGTACAAAGCCAGCCCTAAAAGTTTAAATATAAATTTTTCAATGAGTCCAGTCACTTTCTTCCAAATTTTTAGCTTCTTGACATTTTTTTCTTAAAATATATGGAAAAAGCCAGCTCTGACTGTTTTTCCATGAAAACCTCTTTAATATTAGAAATGGATGCAAGCTATCCCAGCTTTTTAGAAAACCAACCCTCCACCTGCCAACACTTGCCTATATGGCATCGTCAGATATGCCTCCTTCATGACATTTTCCTTCATCTTTCTTTTTTCTGAATTTTTATATTACTGGATCATAAAATACCCCTCTTGACACAAAAATACATGGTCTGTAGTTTTCTCTGTCTTTGCTTCCAAAACTAGTCTGGAAGCTCTTGGCAGGGGTGGGGGTGATTTATTTGTTTGTTTTTACCGGGACTGTTTGGGGAGAGTGGAAAAGGGCACAAGCAATCCCTTATTAGTGTAATTCTGGAATTATATTCAAGATAATACTAAGGGGACTTCCCTGGTGGCACAGTGGTTAAGAATCTGCCTGCCAATGCAGGGGACACAGGTTCGAGCCCTGGTCAGGGAAGATCCCACATGCCGCGGAGCAACTAAGCCTGTGTGCCACAACTACTGAGCCTGCGCACTAGAGCCCACGTGCCACAACTACTGAAGCCCACGTGCCTGGAGCCCGTGCTCGGCAACAAGAGAAGCCACCGCAATGAGAAGCCCGCGCACCGCAACGAAGAGTAGCCCCCGCTCACCGCAACTAGAGAAAGCCCACGTGCAGCAACGAAGACCCAACATGGCCAAAAATTTAAAAAAAGAAAAGATAATCCTAGGAATTTTTATTTCATACGTTTTTACTTGAATTTTTATTTACCACTTGGTGTCTCTTTCCTGAGAGCAAAAATATTGTAGAAAAGACACCTACTTACTAGAAAACATGAAACACCCTTTCATATTTAAGGTTCAGTTCACTGGCTTCCAGAAGAGGGCGCCCTTGATGCTCTAATGACTATCTTATGTAAGCCTGTCCTTCCTCCTGGAAAAAACACTCCTGCTGAGCTCTGTCCAGGCAGCTTTCTGGGTGGAATGCATAAGGCAGCACTGGAAATCTGGCAACACATCCTCATCACATTACCTGCTCCCTCCAATTAAGCTACTTTGAGTAAATTGGCTATAAAAGACACATCATGCATGGTCAGATTATTAGTTTCTTTTTCACATAAAATATAAAAGAGTTAATAATTAACTATTATCCATTGCCCACAAGACATTGGATGGGCCCATGGAATCATAAGGACGACTACGGCTTAATTCTATTGTTCCAGAGACTTTCAGTTAATTAGACTAACAGCTCTACCTAAAAGTAATCAGGTTCACATCCACATTTTCCATTCCCATCAGAGTTCTCAACCTACAATCGTATTTCCATACAGCTTTCATCTCTCTATTCCAAAGAATATCTATCCCACTTTTAGTTGATCATCATATAAAAGTATATCCAGACCCTTCATGATTCTGATTTCCTTTCCCTAGTGCCACCCTACCTTCTATATCTTTAACAGTCCTATGCAGCATTTCCTGGGGATGAAAACCACGTTTTTATATGAAAGAAGGTCACCTATAATATTCCCAAGACCACCAAGTGAGGCCTAGAATTTTATGAATCTTTTGTGTCACGAAGACTTATTTCAGTGAACAAAGACTCTCAGATTCCTTTCTTCAATTGCGTGTCCCATTGTAAGCATAGCTTCATTTTTCTTCCTCTGGAAATACACCACATCTGTCCACGTTACATGCTTCTCGCCCTCTTACATCACCCACTGCACATTCAGACAGTCACTAACTCTAACCAGTAGATATCAGGCCCCAAACTTAAACACACGCCACCCCACGGGCAGCCTGATAAACCCTAGGTCAACCCTCCCCTTCTGGGTCTGAAATGTGTGTGTTACTCCCTGAGGACACACCTCACAAAACCAGATCATGAATACAATTAGTAAATTAAATAATAATAACTAGTACTTCTTGAGAACCTACTGTGTACCAAGAACTGAACTAAATAGTAAGAGTACATTCTTCTTCTTCTCACACAACTCTATGGGTTAGAAGCAATTTCCCCCATTTTAGGTAAGTGAATGGGACTGAGCAAGGTTACGCCCCTGGTGCAGTGTCATATGGTTAGGAAGAAATATCAACCTCAAAGCCTGTCAAGTCAAGGTCCTTCAAAGTTACTGTACTACATCTCTTTGGCCACAGGGGTTGACAAAGTACCTTTATTGGAAGTGATGAGTGGGTGACACACTTCAGCAGAACTGAAGGCAAATCAGTATGATCTGTCAGAAACTTTCTTTTTGATTCAGGTTATAATAGAAGTTTGACAGTTTGCATTTTTCAATTTATCAACAATAGAAGAAACTGAAGGGTAATAATCAAATGTCTGTATTCCACTGTGACTATTACACTTTCTGACTTACCTCAATGGTTAATCGGGCTGGGTGATTTTCCAGAAGCAGCTGCTCTGCTATCTCCTGAACTGATTTAATATTTTCTTCCTTTTGATCAAGTTCTCTCATTAATTCCTAATTTAAAGAAACAAGCAAGAACTATATTAGAAAATGATAAAACCTGAAATGCATTTTTAACATCCAGTTACAGAAGTCATACTCACAGCGTGGTAATCTTTTTTCCGGGCTATGTTGGTATTTCTTTCACTCCAGTCATAAGCAACTTCCTCCTCTTCTTTTTCATTCAACCAAATAAGCTCATTAGTTGCACGAGTTACAAAATTGTGGAGTGTATCAAGGTGCCGTTCCTGATTCCTGGATGTGTTCTTTACAAGGAGAATCATTGTAAGAATCGTGTCTTTGCCACATAGAGGTAAGAGGAAGAGAAAGTTAAAAAAAACTTACCAAGAGTTTTGCATACTGATTTTCTAATCTGTGCAACTTTTCTGCATAAGTTAGTTTAAGAGGTGCCGTCATCTGGATCTATAACATGGGATAAAAAGACAGCAAGGTTAGGAATCTTAAGGAATTCTGATTCACAAGCAACGTATCGTTTACCCTGTTACAACAGGGTCTTTATAGAAAGAGCAAAACAAAAGCTGGGATGAAATACATACAGATTTCAAATTCACATACCTCACTGATCTTAGCTTCTTTGAGGCTAGATTCAAATTCTTCAATAGCTTGGTGAACATTTTTATGATTTTCTAAATGGCTTTCAACACTTGGCAAATCTGATCCCCATTCAGTGCGGTCCAGCTGCACCTTTAAATAGAAAGATATAAGTTTGAAAAAGAAACTGGTAGCAATAAAGCCTGAAATTCAGGTAAAGTAAATATTTTTACCTGTATCTCATCAACCCAATTCAAAAGATCCTGAACAAATTTCATGTTGATTTCCTCTTCTGTTAAATTCTGATCCAGTAGAGACGACTTGAGAAGGGGCTTTCGGATCTGCATCAGCTTCAGAGTTTGCAGGGAATTTGTCTCCACTCCTGAGCTGAAATTTGGAGCTAATCCTGATGGGAAGCCAGGTGTATATGCAGGAGTGACAGATGGGGTCAGGCGGGAAGTCAGCCCTGACGACAGGCCTGAGGTCACGCTGGACGGGGTCAGGGAAGGCGTTAGACCCTGGGTCAGCCCTGAGTTCAGACTGGCGTTTAAGGTCTGTGCAAACCCTGAGTTTAAACTCTGAGTGATTCCTGATATCATGAGCTTCGTCTGCTCCGCTGTCAGCACACGGCCTTTGCTGTACACTGAGGAACATTCATTCCTTAAGGCCAGGATGTCATCGCGCACTTTTGCAACCCTGAAAAGAAAATCAAAAGGGATAAGCTATAATATAAGAGGCATTTTTCTCAAAGAATGAACTCTAATGTAAACTAGGGACTTTAATTAACAATAATGTATCAATATTGGCTCATCAGCTGTAACAAATGCATCACACTAGTGCAAGACGTTACTAACAGGAGAAGGGGCTTTGAGGGGGGATATGGGAACTCTGGACTTTCCACTCAATTTTTCTATAAACGTAAACTGCTCAAATAAATAAAGTCTATTTTAAAATGTCATTGTAATCATATTGATAAAAGTTTGCATCAATTTTTTTCACTGCATGTTGTACTATAAGTACTCTGCATATTATCACAATTTTTATAACTATAATTTATAAAGAACACAATTACTACACTATAATATGATCATTCTCCTACTATTTGACATGTAAGATTCCAAATTTTTGTTACTATAAAATATTTCTGACATGAACAAAGGCTTTTTTTCCTATATTTATTTAGATATTTTCTATATTTGGAATTACTATAGATTCCTAAAAGTGGACTTACTGGGTCAAAGCATCATTTATAATTTTTGCTTTATGTATCGCATGTATTTAGATATTTACATATATAATATATATAGTATTCAACCTGAAAGGTTCCATTCCTACTCCCAAGCCTACTTCTCAGAGATACAGATGTTTATGCACATATATTTCTTCCAATACTTTAATAGGAACATTTTCATGATAAGATAAACAGAAAACTGAAATGCTGACTTAAAAGATAATTTTCTCATACTGTCCCTTTTTCAAGTATCACAATTGAATATTTCAACTGTATGTTAGTTACTACAGCATTAAATATTATATGTATCATAAATTTTTTTTCTATTACTTATCTTTGAAGAACAAAACCTACTAAACACACCCAAATATGATAGAATTAACGTGACACACATTTTCAACAAAAAAGAACTAAAGAAATATTTCATAAAATTGTCACACTCTACATTCTTAATGCAGGTGCCATGAAACAGTCACCCAGAAGGACAGGGCTGACTAACAAGCACTCTTACCTCTGTACCAACTGGTCTGCCTGGTAGTATTTTCCATCAATAAGAATCTGTACATCAATTACATGCTGGCGTAAAAGGTTCTCACATTCAAGGACATACCCGGCAATTTCTGCTTCATTCTGAAACTGCACTCCGGATTCTAATCTTTTAGAATCCTGTATTTTAAAAGAACTCAATATTAATTCTACATTAATTAATTAATTAAACAAGTTTCAAAACTAGCCTCAAATATAAAACTCGAAGTATTAGAACAGAAGCTACTTGGATTTTCTCTGTTTTGCCTTTTGCTTCAAAAACATGTTTTCCCTCAAGAAAGCAAAGTAATCATAATCTTTAACAAACTTTGTTTCAGTAGACCAATCTACCCAATGTTATGCAAAGTTTTAGTTCATCCGAACACACTGACCCATCTACTGCAATCCCAACAGCTCCTGAAATGAACTTACAGACTGGAGAGCGTTTCGGGCAAGCATCAGTTTGTCTTCACAAATGACACTGCCCCTCTGAACTCGGCTGGCAATCTGCTGCAACATGTCCAATCTAAAAGAAGGAATGAAATAAAATAAAGCCTCTCCCTCTAAAGTCATAGAGTTGGCCATCCCTGAAAAAATGCAGCCCACCAAAAGAAAAAACACAATCCCACACCAATGACTCCATACCTGTGTCCATCAAAGGATTCATTGCCAAAGCTAATGCAGGAATTGATCAGCGTTGGACCACAATGAACTGAGAGGAAATTTTCATTTGAATCAAGACTGGTTCGTGTGCTAGTCGTGTTACTAAACACAGAATCACTGCTACGGTAACTGTAACTACTGCTGTGCATTCTTATCCTTGCAATGATGTTCTTTCCTCCACCATTAAAAGTAGACTCAAAAGTAGAAGGTCTACAAAAAGCGCTACTTCTAACGGTGAAGAGTGGCGGCTGAATGGTACAGCTTTTAATGGCTCCTTAAATATGCTCCAACGTGCATATTCAACACACAGCAAATAATACACTGATAGCTATTCAGAAGAATCTCGCCTAGAGCCATGGGTTTACTAGCTGAGGTCTGCCTTTTGTAGCTTGCACTAAAGCCCTACAAGTATGGACAAGGCAGGCTGACTGGGGCGTCACTGGAGAAGACTTGCCAAATATTTTCACCAAGAGTCATCCACTTGCAACTGCCTCAAAAACAACTCTGATGCCTCCCAGGAGCCCAGGTACGATTAGAAAAGGTTATTCCGGCAAATCATCAGCTAAAAGAACACAAATAGTCAATCAGACCCTGATCACAGCTTTTTGGAAAAGGCCAGGTCTGTACTGAACAACATAGGGTTAAAAACTGATATTTACAAGCACCTATAAACAAATGAGTTTGAGGAGAAGCAAAGTACTTTTCCTTTTTAACCACCATGGTGTTTGTTGATTAGGTTAAATTAAATGGGAAATTGCCCATTTACCTTTCTTTACAGGATGTGCTCCCAGGAATGTTAGGTCTAATCGTACTAAAGTTACTTTACATTTTTAAAAGCCAAAGTGCTAAGAAGAATATCAGTGCAATGCTTGCAGATTTAATTTGTCTGTGCTTATTTTTCCTTTCTATAGGCCTAAGATCATTGGCTCTTTCGCATCTGCTTTTTACACACTGCCATGCTGCACAGCTATTATTTTGCAATACAGAGTTAATGCCCAAAAAAAAACGTGTTGCATCAAGAAAAATGAAGGCATTGAATCAGCCAAGCTCCTAAATATTTTCCTATCCCTAACACTGCAAGGCCAAACTGTTGCTTCTCCACCTAGAGGTAGATACTGTTCTTTTCAGAAGGCAAGAAAAGGAAATTTGAGAGTGCCATGTCAGATATATTTAGTAAAAGCACAAATAGTAATAGCAGCCAGCACCTAACATTTCTGAAGTAATTGTTACATGCCAGGAAATTAACTAATCATTTTACAGACATACTCAGAACCACCAAATGCAGTAGGTACTATTACATCCTGTTTACAAACGAAGAAACTGAAGCTTAGAGAGGTTACTGAATCTAAGATTACATGGCTTGTACACTGAGCTAATAATTCATCCAGGATTGACTGGCTCCTAGACCTCAAACTCTTAACCACAGCATTCTTTCATTAACATATATTAAAATCCAGCTGCTATTCTGTCGACTAAAATCTACTGCGTACTCTTTCTGTGGCATCCTTTTCCATTCTTTCCGATGAGAAGCTGAGCATCCCATCTGAACCACCCAGAATTATCTCCTCCATAAAAGGTCCATCCTGGGTATTTCGAGCTTGTTCTGGTTCTAATGATCTAGTTATGTAGACAGAATATGCTGCTTTAACAAGAGTGTCATCAGTGATTTAATAAAGGCCTGACAAGTTAGACCTGCCCCTGTATCTTCAACACATTAGTTCATATTTCTTCCATGTGGAAGTTACGAGGGGGCACAGAGAGCATCAGGATACTGATAGCAGGCAGGGTATTAAGTGTTGGCGACACAAGGAACTACAAAAACAGGAATTTGTCTCCACATTACTAGAGCTCACAACTGTAGAATGGGCAGCCCTTAATCAATCACAGACCCAAATACAAAATTACAATGGAGATGAGGGCTATGAAGGAGCAATCCATATAAACAGGAGGATTATCACCAAGACATCTGAACCAACCTGGGAGACTGTGGAAAGTTTCTGGAGGAAATTACATTTCAGAAGCCGAGATCTGAGAAAGATGAGGAGTAAAGAGGGGATGAAACAGACTTCCCAGCCAAAGGATCAGACAGTGCAGAGATCTCATAAATGGGGGAGGCTGGGACCTGGGCAAGTCAGAGCTCCTGAGAGGCAGACAGCGTGACCGCACTACAGAAGCGAGGCGGCGTGGAGCCAGTCGGGCCTGAGGGCGATGCCTGGCCTGGACACCGGTCCCCAGGCTGTAAGGCCAGCCCCGTGGACTCAGGCCACACAAGCCCCACACACCACAAGTCAGGCTGGGATGTAAGGACTACCCCAGAGACACATCCATCCAACAAATGTGTCCTAAAGACCAAGCAGGACCTTCCCCGGCAGCTGGGTGTAGCGGGAGAGAAAGGATGAAGGTGAGTGATGTCTTCAGGGCAAAAAAGCAGAGAGGGAACTTGAGCCAGCATTTACTAAGTGTTCTCTAGAAGCGGCCTCACTGCCCTTCAAATAGAGAGTTCACTGCCCCGTAGAAAGAGGGCCGTAGCCAAAAATACAACAAGAAGTGAGATAAGTTCATGGTTAGCCTATGTTATGTATGGATGAACTTCTGGATCCAGGCCCTGGTGACTTAAAAGTCAGTTGGAGAAATTCTCACGGGTCATCCTGATTGGCTTTAAAACTGTAACCACCGTATGAGATGAGATTTCACACACCAACCTAGGCCCTCTTCAAACACTACTTCACTGATCCCTCCTCAAACCTCTTGGAAGAGTTTCTAGATAAGAAAATGGAGAATCAGAAAGGCTAAGTGACTTATTCAAGGTCACAGAGCCAAGTGAATGAAAAAGGTAAATGTTGGTCTCCAAAGCTTAAGTTCTTTCCACGACACAGGCTGACCCCTCTCACTGGACACCCAGGGCAGAGGACATCCCCATTCACCTTTCCACTTCGGGACGAAGAGCCTTCTCCCTCTCGAGCATGGCAATGATGAGCTTTCCCCACTCCTTTTCTATGTCATTGGGATGATAACCCTGAAGGAGTTTGATGCGTCCAAATTCTATCCAAATCTAGAGAAAACAACAACAAAAAAGTTAATGTGAAGCAAAGACGTAAAAAATTATGTTTCTTACATCAAGGTAGATTATTAAAGATAACATTGGATACCATATGATACCACTTATATGTGGAATCTAAAATATGACACAAATGAACTTTACGGAATAGAAACAGACTCACAGACATAGAGAACAGATTTGTGGTTGCTAAGGGGGAAGGGGGGTGAGGGAGGGATGGATTGGGAGTTTGGGGTTAGCAGACACGAACTATTATATATAGGATGGATAAACAACAGGGTCCTACTGTATAATAGTACAGGGAACTATATTCATTATGCTGGGATAAACCATAATGGAAAAGAATATGAAAAAGAATATACACATATGTACAACTGAATCACTTTGCTGTACAACAGAAATTAACACAACATTGTAAATCAAGTATACTTCAATAAAATTTTTTTAAAAGATTACATTTGACAATACAAAGGAAATTTCTGCTTACCTCTAATAATTTATACAGGCGTTTAATTTTTGATTTTTCTGTCTCCTTTGGTGGAATTTCTGTTTCTTTAAACTGTAAATACTGATTATAAAGTGCCTAAAAAGAAAGGGAAAATAAATGAAGGGCCAAACTTCAAAGACCTGTTTTCATTATCACATAATGTCACCACTTCAAACGCTATTTACTCTGTCACGTGCCCTCGGTGGCATTCCTTTATAAAACAGACACTCAATTCCCAGCCAGTCGGTAACCAGGCTGTATGGGATCTGAGGAGGGTGCAATTATGGCTATGAGTCCTGATTCAACATAGGCTACCCAGCCATCTGGACAGTGAAAACCACAGCAGTATCTACTATGGCTCTACTGACAATCTCTCATTATCCAAACAAGAAGATACATACTTTAAAAGATCCACTTCCCAAATGCTGTAATTTAGCTTCTAGTTTTTGGAAAAATCATCTGATGCAATTCCCATAAAAAGGGGTGGGGAGCATTCTCCTCTATTTCATGGTCTATCTTTGAAAACAGAATTCTCATCAGATAGATAGGACTAAAATTTCGTTTCAATGTCCCATTGGCCAAATTAAGGAGATCTTATAAGTAAACGAAGACAGATGCTATTGGTTGCTGCTATTATTATAAAAGTTTGAACCATATAATTAAATTACTATCTAATTTATGGATATTAACTTGGGAATCTCTTAAAGGTGTTTATTATATTTATTAACAAGGACCTTATAAAAATTATGTTGATAAAGCGTCTCCACATTTAATAAGTGTATGTTAATTATTTCATCCTAATTCATGCTGCTTTAAAACAAGTCCCTGCAAACATTCAGGCAGACACATTTCTTTGAAGGATTCCATTTAATGTTTTGCTGGCTAATAAAATTATTTGGTATTTCCCCACAATATATTTTTTTCCTGTATCACGTCCTATCCCAGGCACCAGTCAGTAATCTGTGTAGTCACTTGAACTTCTTTAATAATTTAAGAATCTGCATTAATCAGAAGCCAGCAAGAATTTACTCAAATGTCTGGACAAAAGGAATCCATCTGGAAATAAGTGGAACTTGAAATCTGAAAATTGGTTTAAACTCAAAATGCACCGTTTCAGGATGTCCATAGGTGAATAAGCACGGAATGCCATCATGGGCTACCCACTGTTCACAGTAGACGTGCTGATAGAAGGGGGAGGAAAGCTTTCCTGCCGGGAGAGGTTCCAGCCACAGAGGGAGACATCACACAAACAGCTTCAGAGAGAACTTAAACAGCATCACATCGACACATGCCAAGGAAGTTTGTGCCAAGGACAAGCTCCCCGTGGCAACGCAAATAAAAGCTATTCCACAGATGTTCCACATAGACGCATGGACACAATTACTAACGTTAACAGGGCCCACCCTGGGTTAGGACCGTTTTTTGCAATGCTAGTCTGATCGGGAAAACAAAGTCTGCAATTCAAGGAATTAGACTTTGTTGTTCATATTCGCATTACCCATTTCTTGAAATAAAGTACACTACTTTGCTATGACAAATCCCAATGTACAAAATGAGACAACTTATTTTCAATATGTTTCTATATCTGTACTATCTTTTAATATTTCTATAATGTCTCTGCTCAAAGAGATGGACCCAGGTTCTTAGGTAGTAGTAAATGTTCTACTAAACCAGGAACTCATTTACTCTGGGAGTCAGGTATGTATTTCCGAATTCGTGGTGAAAGACAGTATGTACCTCTTGCCGTACCACAGGAGCCTCTGAGGCTGTTTTTTAACAGGATGTGACCACAGGCACAGGCCCTGCCACGGTCGCATTGCACAAGCTCCCGCCCCCCCCTCGCGTCCCAGCCATCTGCTGGCTCCAGGCATCTCCCAGGCACCAAAAAGAATCTGGCAACGTCACTTCCAGAAATCTTCCCAAATTAAACCTTAAAACTCTCAACAATTCAAACCAAAGGGACTATAAATTTCTTTAAGATGTTGTCACTATTATCTTTTAATTATTAATGTTGACTTCCATTTTCTCTGTACAATAGGAGACGAATAAATAAATAATTTGCCTGATGATTAGTACCTTGCCAAGGGCAATTTTTCTTCAATTTCTGAAATGATAGAACCATTTCAGCATTATTTAAAAGTTGAATAATAAACTCAATCCTACTTAACTTCTATAGGGACACAGACCTTGAGTTCTACAGGATTATTAGGAAATGTTCTCTCGGACATAGTGGTCACATGGTGTCTGATCCACTGGACGAGGTAGTTGACCATATTCTGGTATTCAATCCATTTGACTTCAACATCCTACAACGAGAAGATGGCAGAGAAGGTCTGTATCTGCAGATTGTAACATTCACGTCTAACACAATCTGGCCAGAGGCCATTCTGTGGATTTGCAGGGCTTTAAGCCTGATGGAGAGGACCAGCTCCATGTTTTCTTCCTTTCCACCCAGTCCTAAGCCTTTCCACTTAAACAGCCTTAAAAACACACTATCAACATCTGACCACTAAGACTAGCCTAAGGAGTGCCAGCTCTGATCCAGGGATCCAGGCTGCCTGAAGCACTGTGTTACAAAGGTTTCAGAGGCTGCATTGAAATGTAGCAGAAAAAAATGAACACTGTGATCAATTTGGGGTGTTTTCCAGGCACTCAAGAAAGGCACTCTAAAGGCTTATAGCCTGCATAAGGCAGGTTAGTTGCCCTCTCTGCCAACCTTTCTAAGTCCACCTTATATCTGAAACTCAAAGAGCTACACCATACAGAGGAAACCAGACAGGAGTGAAAACTAGAGGAAATGTACATGTGGGATGATTCAAGTACTGTTAGGCAAACTTTTTTTTAAAATGGAAGAGACTGGAAAATTGTAAACTGCTATATTCAATTAAGTATTTAATGACTGCTTATGATGTTCAAAGCATTGTAATAAAAATATAATACTTCAAGACATGATCTCTTTTATCAAAGAGTTTCTGTCTAGATGAGGAGGCAAGAGAGAGTCATAATATAAACAGTTACGCAAAACAAAAAGCAGCATTTAAGAAGTGCTGAAATAACGGAAACGGGTAGTATATGTGAGGCACTGAGGGATGAATCAGGTGAGCATAAATGTGCCTCAAAATGATCACTGAAGGTTTCCTGGGAGAGGGAATCCCTGAGCAGTTGTACAATGACCACTAATTGTTGGTGGCTGGCAGGAGGAGCAAAGAAAAGATGCGGGATGGGGGTCAAGGGAGTCAGGACTCTGAAACAGAAATGCCCCAGACACCACAAACAGTTCATGTGGGGACAGATATGGGTAAGCAGAACTGATAAAAGGCAGAATTGAGGATGTCAGGACGTCTAGACTGGGTTGAACCTTGCAAGCCACATGGAGCCACGGAAGTTTTTCTAGCTAATGTGGTGACAATGTGCAGAGTTCATGGGAAGAGAAAAACAATGGAGAAAGTAAAGCCAAAAGAAAGCTCTCATCCTCATTCTAGTGAAGGGATAAGAGTGAGGAACTGGGTACAGGCAGTGAGAAGACCAAGCAAGGAACGGCCACAATAACATTTTGGAGCAACACTCAACCCTGAGTCACTGGCAGACACTGGAGCAGAGGAGGAGCATGGGACCAAGTCACTTGGGGACCAGCCTTTGTGAGAAAGAACACGAGGAGAGAATGGAAACAAGTCTCAAGCAATAGCACACAGAGGCGAAATAAGAGACCCAAAAGGGGAGCTCCCAAACCTTCAAAGTGAGACAGAATAAAGGAGAAATCTGCAGGAGGAGTGGACACAAAGGAGGGTGAGGGGGGGTCCCCCCAAATGCACGTCATGTACAGGGTGTCCTGTCCTCCAGAAACGCACAGCACTTGTCAGCAGGACGAGCACAAAACACACCACTGAAATGAACTGCACAGACTTTGGGAAGCAGTGGACTAAATAAAGAGCCCAAAGCTACTTGTCAGAGACCGTGCCCTGCTACGAAGAAGCTCCGTTAATTTGGCAAAATCAAATCACCCTCTTCCGGGCCTCACCTTTAAATGAGAAACCAACGCAGAGCTACCTTATCTCCTGGGATCACGTAAGTTAAAAAACTTGAAAGTGATTTCAAAAGTGAGATATTCCCTGCATACCTTCTCTGCAGAGAAGGATACCAAGTAGGGCAGCTGTAAAACAGCAGTAAGTTTAAAAAGAAAATCTCTAAATTAAGTGACCTATTAACTCAAATCCTTTAAAAAATATTTGATAGTTAAAAACTGTAAACTCATACAACTTGACAGCAAAAAAAATAATCCAATTGAAAAAAGGGCAGAAGACCTAAATAGACATTTCTCCAAAGAAGAAGTACAAATGGCCAATAGGCACATGAAAATATGCTCAACCACGCTAACTATTAGAGAAATGCAAATCAAACCTACAACGAGGTACCACTTCACACTGGTTAGAATGGCCATCATTAAAAAGTCTACAAATAACAAATGCTGGAGAAGGTATGGAGAAAAGGGAACCCTCCTACACTGTTGGTGGGAATGTAAATTGGTGCAGCCACTACGGAGAACAGTATGGAGGTTCCTCAGAAAACTAAAAATAAAATTACCGTAAGATCCAGCAATCGAGCCTCATCTACCAGAGGGCAGACAGCAGAAGCAAGAAGAACTACAATCCTGCTGCCAGTGGAACAAAAACCACATTCACAGAAAGACAGGCAAAATGAAAAGGCAGAGGACCATGTACCAGATGAAGGAACAAGATAAAAGCCCAGAAAAACAACTAAATGAAGTGGAGATAGGCAACCTTCCAGAAAAAGAATTCAGAATAATGATAGTGAAGATGATCCAGGACCTCAGAAAAAGAATGGAGGCAAAGATCGAGAAGACGCAAAAAATGTCTAACAAAGACCTAGAAGAATTAAAGAACAAACATCTAGAAGAATTAAAAAACAAACAGAGATGAACAATACAATAACTGAAATGAAAAATACACTAGAAGGAATCAATAGCAAAATAACTGAGGCAGAAGAACGGATAAGTGACCTGGAAGACAGAATGGTGGAATTCACTGCCATGGAACAGAATAAAGAAAAGAGAATGAAAAGAAATGAAGACAGCCTAAGGGACCTCTGGAACAGCATTAAACACACCAACATTCGCATTATAGGGGTCCCAGAAGGAGAAGAGAGAGAGAAAGGACCCGAGAAAATATCTGAAGAGATTATAGTTGAAAACTTCCCTAACATGGGAAACGAAATGGCCATCCAAGTCCAGGAAGCGCAGAGAGTCCCAGGCAGGTTAAACCCAAGGAGAAACATGCCAAGATATGCAGTAATCAAATTGACAAAAATTAAAGGCAAAGAAAAATTACTAAAAGCAACAAGGGAAAAATGACAACATACAAGGGAACTCCCATAAGGTTACAGCTGATTTCTCAGCAGAAACTCTACAAGCCAGAAGGGAGTGGCACGATATATTTAAAGTGATGAAAGGGAAGAATCTAAAACCAAGATTACTCTACCCAGCAAGGATCTCATTCAGATTCGATGGAGAAATCAAAAGCTTTACAGACAAGCAAAAGCTAAGAGAATTCAGCACCACCAAACCAGCTCTACAACAAATGCTAAAGGAACTTCTCTAAGTGGGAAACACAAGAGAAGAAAAGGACCTACAAAAACAAACCCAAGGGCTTCCCTGGTGGCGCAGTGGTTGAGAATCTGCCTGCTAATGCAGGGGACACGGGTTCGAGCCCTGGTCTGGGAAGATCCCACATGCCACGGAGCAGCTGGGCCCGTGAGCCACAACTACTGAGCCTGCGCGTCTGGAGCCTGTGCCCCGCAACGAGAGGGGCTGCGATAGTGAAAGGCCCACGCACCGCGATGAAGAGCGGTCCCCGCACCGCGATGAAGAGTGGCCCCCACTTGCCGTAACTAGAGAAAGCCCTCGCACGAACCGAAGACCCAACACAGACAAAAAAATAAATAAATAAATAAATAAAGTAGCTATAAAAAATTAAAAAAAAAAAAAAAAAAAACAAACCCAAAAAAATTAAAAAAAAGGTCATAGGAACATACATATTGATAATTACCTTAAATGTAAATGGATTAAATGCTTCAACCAAAAGACACAGGCTTGCTGAATGGATACCAAAACAAGACCCAAATATATGCTGTCTACAAGAGACCCACTTCAGACCTAGGGACACATACAGACTGAAAGTGAGGGGATGGAAAAAGATACTCCATGCAAATGGAAATCAAAAGACAGCTGGAGTAGTAATACTCATATCAGATAAAATAAACTTTAAAATAAAGAATGTTAAAAGAGAAAAGGAAGGACACTACATAATGATCAAGGGATCAATCCTAGAAGAAAATATAACAATTATAAATATATATGCACCCCCAACATAGGAGCATCTCAATACATAAGGCAAATGCTAACAGCTATAAAAGAGGAAATCAACAGTAACACAATAGTGGGGGACTTTAACACATCACTTACACCAATGGACAGATCATCCAGACAGAAAATTAAGAAGGAAACACAAGCTTTAAATGACACAATACACCAGATAGATTTAATTGATATTTATAAGACATTCCATCCGAAAACAGCAGATTACACCTTCTTCTCAAATGCACACAGAACACTCTCCAGGACAGATCACATCTTGGGTCACAAATCAAGCCTTGGTAAATTTAAGAAAATTGAAATCATATCAAGCATCTTTTCCAACTACAACACTATGAGATTAGAAATAAATTACAGGGAAAATAACATAAAAAACACAAACACATGGAGGCTAAACAATACGTTACTAAATAACCAAGAGATCACTGAAGAAATCAAAGAGGAAATCAAAAAATACCTAGAGACAAATGACAATGAAAACATGACGATCCAAGACCTATAGGATGCAGCAAAAGCAGTTCTAAGAGGGAAGTTTATAGCAATACAATCCTACCTCAAGAAACAAGAAAAATCTCAAATAAACAATCTAACCTTACACCTAAAGGAACTAGAGAAAGAAGAACAAACAAAAGCTAAAGTTAGTAGAAGCAAAGAAATCATAAAGATCAGAGCAGAAATAAATGACATAGAAACAAACAAAAAAAAACAATATCAAAGATCAATAAAACTAAAAGCTGGTTCTTTGAGAAGATAAACAAAACTGATAAACCTTAAGCCAGACTCAAGAGGGAGAGGACTCAAATCAATAAAATTAGAAATGAAAAAGGAGAAGTAACCACTGACACTGCAGAAATACAAAGCATCATAAGAGACTACTACAAGCAACTCTATGCCAGTAAAATGGACAACCTGGAAGAAATGGACAAATTCTTAGAAAGGTATAATCTTCCAAGACTGAACCAAGAAGAAACAGAAAATATGAACAGACCAATCACAAGTCATGAAATTGAAGCTGTGATTAAAAATCTTCCAACAAACAAAAAGTCCAGGACCAGATGGCTTCACAGGTGAATTCTATCAAACATTTAGAGAAGAGCTAACACCATCCTTCTCAAACTCTTCCAAAAAATTGCAGAGGAAGGAACACTGCCAAACTCATTCTATGAGGCCACTATCCCCCTGATACCAAAAGCAGACAAAGATACTACAAAAAAAGAAAATTATAGACCAATATCACTGATGAATATAGATGCAAAAATCCTCAACAAAATACTAGCCAACAGAATCCAACAACACATTAAAAGGATCATACACCATGATCAAGTGGGATTTATCCCAGGGATGCAAGGATTCTTCAATATATGCAAATCAATCAGTGTGATACACCATATTAACAAATTGAAGAATAAAAACCATATGATCATCTCAGTAGATGCAGACAAAGCTTTTGACAAAATTCAACACCCATTTATGATAAAAACTCTCCAGAAAGTGGGCACAGAGGGAACCTACCTCAACATAATAAAGGCCATATATGACAAACCCACAGCAAACATCATTCTCAATGGTGAAAAGCTGAAAGCATTTCCTCTAAGATCAGGAACAAGACAAGGATGTCCACTCTCATCACTATGATTCAACATAGTTTTGGAAGTTCTAGCCACACAATCAGAGAAGAAAAATAAAAGGAATCCAAATTGGAAAAAAAGAAGTAAAACTGTCACTGTTTGCAGATAACATGACACTACACATAGATAATCCTAAAGATGCCACCAGAAAACTACTAGAGCTAATCAATGCATTTGGTAAAGTGGCAGGATACAAAATTAATGCACAGAAATCTCTTGCATTCCTATACACTAACAACAAAAGATCAGAAAGAGAAATTAAGGAAACGATCCCATTCACCCCTGCAACAAAAAGAATAAAATACCTAGGAATAAACCTACGTAAGGAGGTAAAAGACCTACACTCAGAAAACTATAAGACACTGGTGAAAGAAATCAAAGTTGACACAAAGAGTTGCAGAGATATATCATGTTCTTGAATTGGAAGAATCAATTTTATGAAAATGACCATACTACCTAAAGCAATCTACAGATTCAGTGCAATCCCTATCAAATTACCAATGGCATTTTTTACAGAACTAGAACAAAAAAATCTTAAAATTTGTATGGAGACATAAAAAACCCCGAATAGCCAAAGCAATCTTGAGGGAAAAAAACGGAGCAGGAGGAATCAGACTCCCTGACTTCAGACTATACTACAAAGCTACAGTAATCAAGACAATATGGTATTGGCTCAAAAACAAAAATATAGATCAATGGAACAGGATAGAAAACCCAGAGATAAACCCACACACCTATGGTCACCTAATCTATGACAAAGGAGGCAAGGATATACAATGGAGAAAAGGCAGTTTCTTTAATAAGTGGTGCTGGGAAAACTGGACAGCTACATGTAAAAGAGTGAAATTAGAACACTCCCTAATACCATACACAAAAATAAACTTAAAGTGGATTAAAGACCCAAATGTAAGACCGGACACTATAAAACTCTCAGAGGAAAACATAGGAAGAACGCTCTTTGACATAAATCACAGCAAGATCTTTTTTGACCCATTTCCTAGAGTAATGGAAATGAGAACAAACAAACAAACAAAAAAACAAATGGGACCTAATGAAACTTAAAAGCTTTTGCACAGCAAAGAAAACTATAAAAAAAAAATTTAGAAAAAACCCCAGGAATCCCATGCCTGGGCGTATATCCAGACAAAACTCTAATTCAAAAAGATACATGCACCCCAATGTTCATAGCAGCACTCTTTACAATAGCCAAGACATGGAAACAACCTAAATGTCCATTGACAGATGAACGGATAAAGAAGATGTGACACATATACATACAATGCAATATTACTCAGCTGTAAGAAAGAATGAAATAATGCCATTTGCAGCAATGTGGATGGATCTAGATATTATCATACTAAGTGAAGTAAGTCAGAAAGAGAAAGACAAATACCATATGATATCACTTATATGTGGTATCTAAAATATGACACAAATGAACTTATCTATGAAACAGAAACAGAATCACAGACATAGAGAGCAGACTTGTGGTTGCCAAGGGAGAGGGGGTTAGGGAAGGCGTGGGTGGGAGGTTGAAGTCAGCAGAACTATATTCAATATCCTATGATAAACCATAATGGAAAATAACATTAAAGAAAAGAATGTGTGTGTTTGTGTGTGTGTATATATATATAACTGAATCACTGTGTTGTACAGCAGAAATTAACACATTGTAAATCGACTATATGTCAATTAAAAAAAGTCATATTAAAAAAACTGTAAAAAGCACTATCAGAGAATTCAGTCAATTCTGAGTCAGCAGCTTCAGAATGGAAAAATCAATACTCACGTTTGCACCAATGCCTTCACCACCCTCAGGGACTTTGGGAAATGCGTCATAGAGAGATGATACATAAGTTATTACTGATTTTTCATCAGGTGAGGAGACATCAACATCTAAAAACAGCAACATGAATTATTTCAAAATGCTGATCAATTACTTTGGATCAGACTTTCCAGCCCGTGGACATCTGGTCAAAATAATCACTCACCTTCAGGATCCAGAAGTCTTATAACACCGATTTTTTCTGCTACATAGAAAGCGTGCTCTAAATTTGCAAGGTTGCTTTGAACAGCAACAGTATTCATGTCTATCAGGTCCGGCCTAGGAAAAAATGCACCATATTAATGGTGTTTTTCACTTGCCAATTCAACATGAAATTTACATGTGTACCTATTGACATAACAACTCCTGCAAATATTATTACGAAGCCTGTGTTGAAATACAGAGTTTTTCATCCAGTCTTTAACATTGCTCATGTGAACTAAAAATGCCCCCTGCCATATCAGTAAACAAAGGATGTTGCAGCCTTGAAGCCATCACATTACAGCCACCCCGACCTTGAGTCCTAAGGGAACTCAGGAAGGAAACAGGATGCCCACCATCAAACCATTAGACACTGCAGTCACCCCTGATGATGCACCCTGAGAAGACTCAGAATGAGAAAAGCAGGATACTGGCCCCAGACAGCTGAGGTGTATATCAAAGGAATGATTTCGGTAAGCCCAGACTCTTGCATCTTCCCATAGAAAAGTGCTAAATTCCTTAACTTGAGATGTCTGCTTTTCTTTCATTAACAGTAATCATTTGATGTTCCAACTCCCTGGTCTTTGTTGCTCCCCACTTGCTGGCTCCCCACTTGCCTCTTCAGAGCAGTCCTTCAGAGCTACCTGAGATGCTGTGTCCTGGGATTAAGTCCTCAGTTTTGTCCACCGAACAAAACATAACTCTCAACTTTTAGGTTGTACATTTTTCAGTCGACACTCGCTTCTCTCAGAAACTTTTGTGTGCCAAAAGCAAATGTAGGAAAATATAACAATTTTAATGTATAAACTTTCAGCAAAGTCTACAAATTCCTCATGATCAGAATATATTGGGTTGGCCAAAAAGTTCCTTCACTTTTTAAGTAAAAATAAAAGACAAATTTTTCATTTTCAACAAGAACTTTATTGAACAATGTATTCACCGTTTTTTTCCACTACCTTCTGCCATTTTTCAGGCAACTTCATAATTCATCTTCCCAAAACTTTTTATCTTTTTGAGCAAAGAACTGTTCCAGGTGCCTTTTACAGTCTTCCAGGGAAATGACATTTTTTCCATTAAGAGAATTTTGTAAAGACTGAAATAAATGGAAATCCGAAGATGCAATATCTGGTGAATACGGTGCATGAATCAGAACTTCCCAGCCAAGCTGTAACAGTTTTTGCCAGGTCATCAAAGAAACATGTGGTCTTGCGTTATCCTAACGGAAGATTATGCATTTTCTGTTGACTAATTCTGGACACTTTTCGTCGAGTGCTGCTTTCAGCTGGTCTAATTGGGAGCAGCACTTGTTGGAATTAATCGTTTGGTTTGTCCGGAAGGAGCTCATAATAAAGGACTCCCTTCCAGTCCCACCATATACACAACATCACCTTCTTTGCATGAAGACCGGCCTTTGGTGGGGTTGGTGGTGGTTCATTTCTCTTCCGTTCCATATCATTGTACAGTATCCACTTTTCATCACCCATCACAATTTGTTTTAAAAACGGAACATTTTCATTATGTTTAAGTACAGAATCGCATGCGGAAATACAGTCAAGAAAGTTTTTTTCACTTAACTTATGTGGAACCCAAACATCAAAGCTATTAACGTAACCAAGCTGGTGCAAATAATTTTCAATGCTTGATTTGGATATTTTGAGTATGTTGGCTATCTGCCGTGTGGTATAAGGTTGATTGTTCTCAATTAATGTCTCGATTTGATCACTATCAACTTCAACTGGTCTACCCGACCGTGGAGCATTGTCCAGTGAGAAATCTCCAGCACGAAACTTCACAAACCACTTTTGACACATTCGATCAGTCACAGCACCTTCTCCATACACTACACAAATCTTTTTTTGCGCTTCAGTTGCGTTTTTACCTTTCTTGAAATAATAAAGCATAATATGCCAAAAATGTTGCTTTTTTTCTTCCATCTTCAATATTAAAATGGCTACACAAAAACTCACCAATTTTGACAAGTTTTTTTTTTTTAAATGCACGCTGATATGATAGCTGTCACAATACAAGCTAACAAAATTGTTTCGAATGAAGTTAAAGACAACTAAGCGCTACTAGAGCCATCTTAATGGAAAAAAACAACAAACCTTTTGGCCTACCCAATATATCAATATGTGTCGCATTCAACCTATTTAAACCCCACTACCTCAAAAGCATCCATCTAATCCAACTAGCAACTTCTCAGGGTTTCTCCCCAAACACAAAGAGCTTATGCCCAGTGCATTGTCATTCTCAGGGCACCCCCCCCCCCCCCCGACGCAGAACACCCTTTCCTGTCACTGACAAATTCCACAATTCTTCTCATCCTGGGAGCAGAGATCAAGCCCCACCTCCTCTGTGGTGCCTTCACTCATCTTTCCAGCCCTCATTTTTTCCCCTCTGTTCTCTGAACTCTTTATAGTCTTGGGCCTGTGCCAGTTAACTTGGCACCCGGAATAATCACATACTATTTTGCCCTCTAAATTCACTGTTCAATGTGCAGGCACATCTTGTTTCTCCCGACTGGTCAACTCTAAGACTGCAAGAACCATGTGGTTTTAATGAACCTTTGTATTTTATCCTTCTGCTGAGATAAAGAGTGGCATATACATTGTAGACACTCAATAAATATCTACCAATAAACTGGTAAGTAAGTTGGTTAGTAAATTGAATCATAAATGAAAGACTAAAATAAGCATTAGCTTGTATCTTCACAAGCACACATTACACACATACACACCCCAGATTTCACCTCTTTCTAATTTGTGAGACTTTCATGAGGTTCTAAACCACAGGGATAATTGAGGCTGGCTCTATCTACATATAAGACAAGAAAAGACTTCCTGAATACTCCTTGAATACAAAGTGACAAAATACAGTAGCTGGAAACTTAACTCAAGGCCAGAAGCCAGTCAAGAAACTTTCCTCTCAAAACCAAACCATAAAAAGAATGCAGAAACAAATGTGAAAACAGTAAAGTCTTCAAAAAGAGTGGCACCCACCTCTAAAATCTCTAAGAACCTGTTTCTCAACATCTAAGGAAAGGCTCTCTTTCCAACCTCCAAGGGCAATCTGCTTTTCTCAAAATAACCCTTTGAGGGTCTGCAGAAAGAGTGGGAGGGCTCAGAGGTAGTATGGGAGGATGAAATACAATTATTCTGAACACTATGAGAAGACTGTTTACATGAGGAAAATATATCATTAATCTTAGGGAGGGAAACAGCAATCTGTACTCTTATTTTTATCTGATGAGAAAGCAGACCTCCAAAGAAATCTACTCACAGTTTTATAGCCCTTTGAAGTGTTCATAACCTTGATTTTTTTTTTTTTTTTTTTTTTGCGGCGTTGGGTCTTCATTGCTGCACGTGGGCTTTCTCTAGTTGCAGCGAGCGGGGGCTACTCTTCATTGTGGTGCGTGGGCTTCTCACTGCAGTGGCTTCTCTTGTTGCGGAGCATGGGCTCTAGGCACGCGGGCTTCAGTAGTTGTGGCGCATGGGCTCAGTAGTTGCGGCTCACGGGCTCTGGAGCACAGGCTCAGTAATTGTGGCGCATGGGCTTAGTTGCTCCGCGGCATGGGGGATCTTTCAGAACCAGGGATCGAACCTGTCTCCCCTGCATTGGCAGGCAGATTCTTAACCACTGCACCACCAGGGAAGTCCAGAAGTGTCTGTAACCTTGAAATCTACCTACCTACCTACCTATTTCCCAGGAATTATTTGGAAATTCTTTAATTCTTTTCACATTGCCACCAATATGATCACTGAAAAGGGAACCCACATTGATTATACGAACTATGAATCTACTGACAACAACAGAGGTAAATGACATACTTAAAAATAACACTTTTTATTCACACAGAAGTATTTTGAAGAATCTTCCAACTTCAAGATTACTAAACAGGTGTGGATGATAGTCTAGACAAAAACAAACCTCTGAAGTTCAAAAAATTGTTTTGCGTCCACAAAGTTCTGACATTTTAAAGAAATAAAAAACCAACGTTTCTGAGTTTGCCAAATCTCCCAACAAGAAAGGGCACGTTACCATGCAAAGCCTGCCATTAGCAAAGAAAGTAAACACTGAGTAATCCCCGAGAATGAATAAAGTCATTGAAGAATTTAGTTCTCCACTGAGAGAACAAAACATAAAACCTCCTTCAGAATGACACAGTTGTTTCAGCACAAAAGCAGCTGTGTAATGCATCAATCTGGGGTAAGTCACCTCTTTTTTCATGATATTTAACCCTTTAATGGCATAGTTGTTTCAGCACAAAAGCAGCTGTGTAATGCATCCATCTGGGGTAAGTCACCTCTTTTTTCGTGATATTTAACCCTTTAATGGCACAAAAGCTGCAATGGTTTTCCTCCACTGAAAGACTGCAGTAGACAAACCTTAATGAAGGAAAATGTTTTTTTAAAACTACTATGAAAAAGTAGCGCCTCCAAGTTGTCATAATTCTACCCTCCCCTGGTGTCCCTTTTCAGTCTCCCATTCTGCTTTTCCTCTGTTTGTCTGGAGCTTCCAGAAGTCACATGTGCTGTGACCTACCTTTCTTTTTCCTTCATCGCCTCACTGGGATCATATAACCCTTAAAAACTTCAACTATTTTCCACCTACAGAAGATTTTAATTTTCATTCTAAAGGTTCCATTTCACTGTAACATCTCCCTTTTGGGGCACTTTTACAGGAAATTTTATTCCCATCTGAGGTTTGACTAAGCAAAGGCTGTGAGCAATGAAGTTCCTGTATTAGTTTAGATAGTTGAGTGTTAACTAGCATAATTTCCCTGTTCACTGAAGACCACTGAAAATCGTATAATGTAATCCTCTGCCACTAAAATAATATATACTAGTCTTTTTATGGAAAAAAAAGCCATTGTGACTCTTACTTGTATTATTATTCTATGATAATGTAATCTTTTCTGAATGACTCGATCATCATGGATAGCAATTTTTAAAACATATTTATATCCCACCTTTTCCCCATTAAATGAGTAAAAACAGCTTACAAAGAAATAAAAACAGGAGATGGTCACATACATTTTAAATTAGAAATATAAAACCAAGATAAGGCCATAAGATGAAGTTGAAAGAAAGGCCAAAAATTGCAAACCACTTCTATGCATGCTTAGTGCCTTTGATTTATTCCCAAAAATACAGGACGAAAAGGTATCAAACGAAACAGTAACTGTCATAATGCAAAATAATTTTGGATAAAAGTAATGCTTATCTTGCATACAACACCCATCTTAAAAGTTCATTCTCCCTGGACAAAATAGATATATATACATCCACAAGCATATATACACATATATGTATGGTATTTATGTATATAGAGGCATTTGGAGAGATATATATGTGTGTGTGTGTGTGTGTGTGTGTGTGTGTGTATACAAAATATAAAGATATCATCACCCACACTGATAGCCAAACTAGTGGAACATTAAAATTCTATATGAGATTTTTTGGTATAGACACCCCAAGTAACTTTACAGTCCTCAATCACTTTATTAACATATTAGCTCACATAAAAATTAGATATGATTCTGAGACAAAATGTGACTTAGTGTCACAAATGGCTGAAGATGAGGCTTCCATATTTTATCATGTCAAACACCAACGAGCCCAACTACAAGGAGCATGAAGCAAAGTCAAAATACCTGGAAAGAAAGTCCTTAGAAACTGCCATCGGAACATACTAGAGAGGGCACTGATAAAAGTTAGCTAAGAAAAGAATACAGTAGTGCAGACACAAGATTACCAAATCCTGAACCAAAAATGTGACAACTGCTGAAAGGATATATATAAGAAATATCAATAGTCAAAGTTCAAATCAGGATTTGTTTCCAAAGTATGGGAAAAAATGATTTAAATTCATAGAGTTTGTTACAATCTAAATATCCATTGACAGATGAATGCATAAAGAAGATGTGAGATACACACACACACACACACACACACACACACACACGCACAATGGAATATTACTCAGCCATAAAAAAGAATGAAATAATGCCATTTGCAGCAACATGGATGCAACTAGAGATTATCACACTAAGTGAAGTAAGTCAGAAATAGAAAGACAAATACCATATGATATCACTTACATGTGGAATCTAAAATAGGACACAAATGTACCTATCTACAAAACAGAAACAGACTCATAGACATAGAGAACAGACTGGTGGTTGCCAAGGGGGTGGGGGGTGGGAGATTGTAGGAGTGGGAGTTTGCCATTAGCAGATGCAATAGAGCAGAAATTAACACAACACTGTAAATCAACTACACTTCACTTAAAAAAAAAAAGGAAAAAGAAAAGATACATGCATCCCTATGTTCATAGCAGCACTATTTACAGTAGCCAAGATATGGAAACAACCTAAATGTCCATGACAGATGAATGGATAAAGATGTGGTACATATAAAAAGAAATTTCATAGAGTTTGTTGGGTTGTATTGGCTCTCAGTTGGCACTCAGCAGTCATTTATGGAGTGAGTATAGACTTAAGTCTTGGCTACCCAGGATCTGAACCCTCAACCTATGTTTGAGAAATTTCCCTTTTACAAACATGAGGGAGAGAAGCAGAGTCCATTAATACGAAACAAAAACATCAGGTTTTTCTTGTCTCTCCTTTGCTCAGGAAATGTCCACTTCACCCCAATGAGATGACACGACCTGGTCAACTTGAATTCTCCTGCAAGACTTGGTTCCACCACCATCTCCTCCAGGAAATGCTCTTCTCTGTTCCCAGTGCTCTGTGCTACCTTTATTTCTGTAGTTACCACAGTTTGTTTCAACTATGCATTTGTCCATCTCTCACAGTGGACTGCGGGCTTCCTGAAGGCAGAACCCGTGTTTTATCCACATTTCTATCCTCAATATCCAGCCTAATGCCCAGCACATGAACGCTTGAGGAATGAATGGATAATAAAGGAACAGATGAGCTTTGGGGACTGAAAGGTGCCACTAATTCAAATTTCTGGAGATAGTCTCCATTTTAGGTTTGATCCTTTTCTCTTCACTAATTTCTACAGACAAAGCCGCCATCTAAGGCTTCCAATCAGGATTTGAAATCCTCATCAAAATCCATAGGGAACAGGATCCGATGTCACAGCTCCTCCATCACCCAAACAAATACACATGGTTTTGAGGTTTCCCAAGGGCTTTTCTCTACTGAAAACAATCTGGAAAATAGGCGTGGGGTGAAAACAACATGCAAGGGATCAATTATAACATTTTCAAAAGCACTAATTACTGCTCCTGGGTTCTGAATCCTCCCTTCTCATGTTCTCATGTGCACTCAGCTTCAGCTTTTGGCCATGTTCCCAGCTGGGATGTCATAAAATAATAACAGTCACAAAACAACAATAGGGATTCATATGTATTGATACCTACTATGTGGCAGGCAGTGCACTACAGGCATTAAAGGCACTGTTTCACTTTATCTTCTTGACAACCCTGAGCACCAGGGTGTGTTATTGTCCTGAATTTACAGACGGAAAAACTGAAGCTTAAGGACGTTACATAACTTGGACAAGGGCAGAATCTGACAAGGAGCAGTCAGTATTTGAACCCAGGTCTGTCTCCATGCAAAGCCCGAGCCAAAATGCTGCACTCTGCTGGCACTATACACTGAGAACTCGTCAAACAGTCGTATCCAATATGAAGCTGAAAAATCAGGATAAAGAAAACACAGATGAATTCATGCTTCTGCTACTGGGGAAAACGATAATGATGGTAATTCCCAGAAAGAAACACCACAAAGTGTATGTGTGCACACTGGCATGCTCAGAAAAATAAACTGTAAGAATTAAGATGTAGTTCCAGCTTGTTAACAAAACAGTATTCATCGAATATACGAACGTTTCCCACACTTGGAATGGTTTGATCCAGACTGCGGAAGGCCTGGTCATCTCTATTTTAACAAGGTTCTCCCCCTCCCCCAGGTGAATCTTATCAGGGAAGTTGGGAACTAAACCATCTTAGAATTCCCCTTGTCTCTAATCTTCCCTTTCAAAATTATTAACATTCTGTACTGGAAAAAAAATCCTCAATAATATCAGATATAACAAGACAAACAGGACAATCACAAACATGCCTTAAACCCTCAACCAGGAGACAGCAAACCTTTTCATTCTTTTCCAGTGTTGATTTTTACTGTTTAAATCTAGAGGCAAAGAACACACTTAGGCCTGGGGTGGCGGAGGGGGGTATTTCATGCTGGTCTAACTCTGGAAGACACTATAAAATGATGACGTCAGGAAAAGATACCATTTGGTAACAGATTTTTTAATTTTTAATTTTTATTTTTTTATTGAAGTATAGTTGATTTACAATGTTGTGTTAACTTCTGCTGTGCAGCAAAGTGGCTCAGTTATACATATATATTCTTTTATATATATATATTCTTTTCCATTACAGAATAGGATATTGAATATAGTTCCTTGCGCTATACAGTAGGACCTTTTTGTTTATCCATCCTATATATAAAAGCTTACATCTGCTAACCCCAACCTCTCACCCCATCCCTCCCCCAACCTCCTTCGCCTTGGCAACCACCAGTCTGTTCTCTATGTCCATGATTCATAACAGATTGTTTTAAAAATAAAATCAAAACCACTGAAATAAACCTTGTGGCTTGAGATATCTGATCATCTGAAAGGACACTGAGCAATAATTTTCTTTCTTAGCTGGAAAAAAAACAGAAAGTAGAATGGTGGTTGCCAGGGTCTAGGGGGAGGGGGGGGAGTTACTATTTAATGAGCACAGAGTTTCAGTTTTGCAAGATGAAAACAGTTCTGGAGACGGATGGTGGTGATGGTTGTACAATATTGTGAATGTGTTTAATACCAGTGAACTGTACACTTAAAAATAGTTAAGATGGCCAATTTTACGTTACGTACCATGGTCCCTCAGTATCCACGGTGGATCAGTTCCAGGACCCACAAGGACACCCAAGTCCACGGATGCTCAAGTCCTTTACAAGCCACCTCATATAGGCAGTTCTGCATAAGTGGATACAACCAGCCCCAGATCGTGTAGTATTTTTGATCCCTGGTTGGTTGAATCTGCAGATCCTATTACCTATGGATACTGAGGGCTGACTGTATATTTTACCACAGTTTTTTAAAGTTTCCAAAAATTATTAAAGACAAATTTTTACATATTTGAGAGAAAAAGGCTATACTGAGGTGGAAAAAAGTCAAAGGGCTGTGATTCAGGTGTCCTGTGATTTAGTCCTAACTTGCTTTGACTTTGAACACACATCCAGACACCTGTGTCACACTTCCCATCTACAAAAAATGTGTATGGGGTGGAGGGAGGGCGTTGGGGGCTGCTGCTGCCATATGGTTTGAAAAACCCCACTGATTTGCCCAAAGTCTCAAGAGAAGGTCCATATGAAAGTACTTGGGGAACTAAGTATACAGAGCAATGTACAGAAGTTATTAAGAAGTTATCTATGGGCATACAAACAATGTAACACAATGTAATCAGAGAAGCAGAATGTGGTGCTTTGGTATGCTAATTATAAATAATCCTTCCCAGGCAACAAACTAGGAGTTCATCCATTCACTCAACATTTAATAAGCATCTACTATGTGCCTGGCAGTAAGGCATTAAGAATACAGGACTCTGATTTCATTTCTCTAATAACTAGCAATTTTGAACATGTCTTCATGTGCCTACTGGCCATCTGTATGTCTTCTTTGGAGAAATATCTATTTAGGTCTTCTGCACATTTTCCCATGCAAACTAGTATATACAGGATGGATAAACAACAAGGTCCTACTGTATAGCACAGGGAACTATATTCAATATCCTGTGATAAACCAAAATGGAAAAGAATATATATATATATATGCATAACTGAATCACTTTGCTGTACAGCAGAAATTAACAAAACATTATAAATCAACCATACTTCAACAAAATTAAAAAAAAATTTTTAAAGAATATAGGACTCTGTGTATGGAGAGCTCAGAGCTCTGAAGGGAGCTGGGGGGAGCTGGGGGGAAACCAGGAGAAAACCTGGTGGAAGAGTGCCAGGCAGGAGGCAAAAGCACACACGTGCGCTGTGTTAGAGGGAGCGTGCGTACAAGGGGACCAGTGCCCTGGCCACAAGCCAGCAAGCGGCAGGCGGACACGGGGAGAGACGAGGCTGGATGAACGGCAGGATCCAAGATGACGCAGAATCTCATGAACTTCTTAAGGGATTCTGAACGTTTTCCCAAGAACTATGGAAAACTATTAAAATGCATTAAGGAGGATTAAGAGATTAAGCTTTCAGCTCTGAGGTCAGACAGAGAAGAAATGTAGTGAACTGATGAGGATGAGTATAATTTTTGTGACTTTCTGTCTGAATTTAAAAAAAAAAAAAAAATCCCACAAGGACTCAGAGGCAAAGAATATACAAATCAATTTTCACTGCAAAGTAAAGGAGCGGTTACAGTGGAGGATTACTGGACTGAATGTCAATATTATGACATAGTATAAGTGTGTTTCATGTTTGGTAATTGCAATCATTGTTGCTTTTGTTGTGGTCATCCATGTACAATGCTTGGTGTCAGTCTATTTATGTCTTGTAAAAATAAAATACAGTGTGTGTGTGTGTGAATAAAAAAAAAAAAAAAAAAAAAAAGAAAGGCAGAATATGTCAAAAAAAAAAAAGTAGTGACAAACTTTCCAAAGGATGTGGCCTTTACTTAATTTTGTAAATCAAAGGAAATTGCTGAGCATTTCCAATGGAGGCTGGGTTTCTTTTTCTCTCATTTATTTTTGGCACCTGTTGGAATATTTGGGTTTGTGCTTATTTAGTGCAAGGGATGCAGGTAGACAAAGGGGTCACGTGGACTCGATGACCTCAGAGCTGGGTTTGCAGCTGAGGTGCTGTGGATACAGTCCAAGGTGGGAGCTTCCAAATGTATAATAAAAGGGAGAAACATCCACCATATAAATTCCTGCAGATTAAATGAGAAGCCAGCAAAAAAAAAAAAAAAAAAGAAATGTAAAAGAGTGAAAGTACTCCCAGAGAATCCAGGGAGAGGCCAGGGTGACTTGCGAAAGAACACGGCAGCAGTGGGGAGAAATGGACAGGCTGGGAGACAGAAGGTCAAATGCATAGAGCCAGGGGTGTAGGTACGGACGAGAGTCAACACAGAGAGAAGAGAAAGGCAGACAGGCAACCTTGAAGAACTCCCATGTCCACCAGCCTGTGATGTGAGACAGTCCGAGTGTGGAAAGGGCCCTGAGCAGGAACAGTCCAGGAAACGGAGGAAAACCAGGGCAGGGTGGGGCCAGAAAAGAAAAAGAGCATTTCGTGAAGAAAAGATACCTGCAGTCAGTAGGGTCAAATACTGACAAATAAGATGAGGCCTGGAAAATGTGTCCTGGATACCCACATTTATCCTGAAGTCACTCATGACCCTAGAAGAAGTGGTTTTGGTGGATCTGGGGGCCAGAAGCCAGATTCAAGTGGGTTGAAGAATAAGTATGGGGTGAAGAAATGAAAACAGAGGGTGCGGACAATTCTTTTGAGAAGTCTTCCCTTTAAGGAAAGAAATGGTCTATGGCAGTAGATGGAAAAAAGCATGGGGTTGAGAGAGGGTTTTTTTATTGTTTTATTAATGAAGAGGATTCAGCAGGCTTAAAATCCAGTGAGAAAGATCTGTTGAGAGAGAAAAGTTTACTAGAAGGAGAAAGAAGGTTTCTGAGGCAACAGTTGGGATGGGGTCCAGAGCAGGGGAGGACGCCCATCAAACTGGGGAAAAGATGGCGAGATGGATGTAGAGGAAGGTAGGTTTGTACCTTTGGGAGCCAAAAGAAAGACTTTCCACTTTCTGGCCTCAAAATCCTCTGAAAGCAGGAGTGAGGAAGGACAGAGGGTGTGAGGGAGAGAAGGGGTGAATTAACATGTATAGAAGAGACAGCTGGGCAGAACCATGAGGCTGGGAATCCACCCTGAAGTCGGACTTTCTCCACTGTGCTTCATTTGCTGGGTACAGGCACAGAGCAAGCAGAGAGCTGGGCTCAGACAGGTCAGGCTTTGCTGGGAAACTGGTGTGTACTCAGCAGCAGGGAAGGAGGTGAAAGGGATGCAGGGAAGGAAGGAAGGAAGGAAGGAAGGAAGGAAGGAAGGAAGGAAGGAAGGAAGGGGGAAGGGGGGAGGGAGGGAGGGAGAGAGGGAGGAAGGGGGAGGGAAGGAGGGAAGGAGGAGGGAAGGAGGGAAGGGGGAGGGAGGGAGGGAGGGAAGGGGGAGGGAAGGAGGGAAGGAAGGAAGGAAAGGGGAGGGAAGGAGGGAAGGGGGAGGGAGGGAAGGAAGGAAGGAAGGAAGGAAGCGGGGAGGGAGGGAGGGAGGGAGAAACCCACTCCATTCACCTAGACATCAGTCTTAGCCCAACCTCTGTGCTCAGCACACAGCACACCAACTCACACACAGATGCACGAAGCCACCCGTGTCACTTCCATCCGCTCTCAGATACATCACACAACACAAACATGCATTAACGATGCCTCACTTAGTCTATGATGGCAGGACAGTCACCATAACAAATTCCTGAAGATGACTGTTTGGACTAAATCGTGTTCAGGCTTAGCATATTCTTACTGTTCTTATTGGTGGGAAAAAGCATCTCATCTCGGCCCCCTCCCCTCAAGAGGGGAAAAAAAAAGACCTGTAATATGGTCCTTCCCCTCCCCCAGCAAATAACTTCGAACGTGCAGGAGACCCACCCACAGTTGTGTAACTGGGTGTAGACAGTCCTTTATGCTCATATTTGGGTACATATTGTTGAAGAAACTAAGCCAAGAGCTCCAAGGTAGCAACAAACTATAAAAGTAACTTTCCCTTTTCTCAAAAGGAGATGTATGAATTTACTTCCAAAATTCTTCTTTTTTTCCTACAAAGTGACTCTCTCCTACCAACAAGGCAGAAAGCAAAGAAAGAGAAACACTATAAAGAACAGAAACATGTATATGTGTAACTGAATCACTTTGCTGTACACCTGAGACTAACACAACATTGTTAATCAACTATGCTCCAGTCCAGTATAAAAAAGAAATTTAAAAAAAAAGAAAAGAAACACTATAATTCACAGCAAGCTTTGTTAGGACTTTAAGATTAGAATCTAACGTGAGACATTAGAAGATACCTAATGAATTATGACTCTCACTTCTTCACAAAGAACAATTAACCCCATAACAGCCTCACAGACTTTACTAAACACAGAGAATAGTATTAATTTTGACAGAGTAACTCCTTCAGTTCCTATATTTAAGTGACCTTACGAGAGTAAATTGTAAGTAAATCTACGGGCTAGATACCACCCTCCCCCACACAAAAAAAGGGGAGGGTGTGGGATGAATCAACTTATTTACTCTGGGAGAAAATATTAAACTACTTCTTTCAGAGAATAACATGAGAATATGAATCTGTCAATGAGCCAAAATAAAAGAGGTGCTGCAACAAAACAGAGGGACCTATCAGAGAACAAGAGATGGAGAGCACACAGCCACTGGTCCTGCACTGCAGGAGAAATCTCAGGGTAGGAGAAGGTCAGAGAATGCTGAGGGGAAGCTGATGAAGGGAGAACGCGTCAGGTTCGCAGTAAGGGGAGTCTTTAATCAAAGCCCATCTTCTCCCGAGCCTCCTAGACACAGCCCTGTTATTAGTGGGTCAGCAGCAGCCTGGAGGGAGGGAAGGAAACTGACATTTATTACATGCTTCCTAAAGCTGGCGTGACAGGCACGTTCTCACCTGTTATCTCAAGACACCGGCCTCCCTCCCTGCTAGTATTCTAACTTCTTAAATGATCACAGCACTCAGAAATGTGCCCACTTATTTGGTCATTTTTACCCTTAAACTCTTAACACACATACATGTTTAGACTAACAGTTTGTACACCAAACAGAGGGACACGCAGGCCTGCCCTTTCAGCTCTGGCACAAAGTTTAAAAGCTGAAGAAAATTAATTTATGAATAAAGGGGTAAATTTAAAAAGAAGAATTAAAAATGAAAGGGGTTTAGATCTGCTAGAATGCAATGAATAAGTAAGGAAACGTTTCTTTATCAAAGGCAGCATGTAGGGGAAACAGTACAGAAGGGGTATAGATCAATGCAACTCTTTTGGTAGACAATTCAGACATAAGTCTTAACATTTTAAATGACCCACAAATCCTACTTCCAGGACCTTATCCTACAGATGCATTCATACATCTGCAGAGGGACACATACAAAGTTCAGTACAGTATTTTTTAATAGCAAAAAATATAATGTCCATGAATAAGCACCATTAAATAAATTCTGTTACATCCATACAATAGAATACTATGCACATTCAAAAGAATAAGGTAAAGCTATTTTTGCTGATATAAAAAGATGTGCAAAAAAATAAATTAAGGGGAAAAAGGAAAAATGTGAAATAACACATGCTATTCTCTCATTTGTGTTTTAGAAAAGATTATAAACATATTAAAGATTAGGTGGTAATGTAAACTAGACCTCAGTAAAACAGATCCCCACCACCACCACCACCGCCCTGCCAAAAAGAAAAATAGGTGTTTGTATATGCACAGAAAATTTCTGGAAGAATAGGAAGGAAACTTAACAGTTGCCTCTGGGGCAAGGGTCTGAGAATCTGGAGAAAGAAATCACATTTCAATGCATAGCCTCTTATTCTATTGGAATGTTTTATGATGCTAATGTTTGCTTTTTGGTTGTTGTTATTGGTTGCTTTTGCTTTTGTTTTTCCAGCACAGATATAAGAAAAAGTAGGACTGTGGCAAGGAATGCCTAGTGTGGAAACTGCTACAAAATTTATCAAACTTTCATGGCGAGGCTGGCCAGGTGAGCCATCTTCCTATTATGCCTGGGTCACTTTTTAAGTTTCTGACTCAAAAATGCAACTAGGAGAATTGGGGCTATGCCTTACTTCCTATCTACAAGGAGCTATTTCATAGAATAATGGAAGGCTTAGTATGATAGAGAATTTCTGTAAATTAATCGGGGCAAGAGGGCCAGAAACACAAAAAGAAGGTAATATGAGCAGATATTTCTTCTAAATATTTACATGCTAAACTCTAGTCCCAAAACTGCATGTAATAATACACAGAAGAATACTAAAAATTGTCACCGGATATGAACATTAACTCACACGGATACCGATGCATTACCAGCCATGCATGTGAGCTCCCTACGGATTTTAAAATGTAGTAATGTTTACAAGTCACCCACGTATGCCCTCAGAGTTCATGTTTTAAGTTTATTTGGTAAGGTAAATAAGCAATTTGATTTTGCCTCACAAACTGAAATGTTTGTGACTTTTTAAAAAATGAACAACCATCAAGGCTCTGTCTGTGTCTAGCCCATGGCCATACAAACCTTACCTGTGTACACACACACACACACACACACTCTCGTACCTCTGGGTTCTGCAGCCTGAGGGCAGACCAGGTTCTGAGAGAAAAGAAATCCCTAGTGGACACTAATCCAACTTCCTATGGGAACATTTAAAACCTTAAAGGGCCTCCTCCCAGTATTAAACCAGTCCAATCCAGTATAGCTTGTAAGGTGTGACTGAATCCAGGTATGAGGCTGAATCACAGCCTCCAGGTCCTATTAAAGAAGATGACTCTGACCACGGCCTCACCGCCTAACCTTCCCAATTACAGTGTCTTTAAAGATTTAATAGAATGCAATACGATGGTCCCATTAAATTCTAATTCCAAATGAAGACAATGAACAAAATCATTGCTACCCAACTGCACACTCAGACAAGTGAAAAATTCCTGGCTGCCTAATTAGAAAATATTTAAATGGCATGCTTCTAAAACACAACCTGTTCCAAAAATGTTGTCTTACTTGGGTAATAGATTTAAAACATGCTTGTGAAAAGAATGCCAGGGGCTTGAAAAGGAGAGTTAAATAAATGAATGGGATAAATTAAGAACAAGAAGAGGACAAGCCGAAACTAGTGAGCTGAAATAATTTCTCTACAAAACACCCCCAGCATTTCAGTCCTGACATACTTATTAGTATCGTGACGTGTGGCCACCTGAGGCTCACCTGGCCCCACTGCACAGTCTGTGCTCTTTTGTTCTTGCCCGTGGGTGCCCATTCTTGTCTCTGCCTGTCGGACAGAAATGTTTTCACGCTGAGTGATGCTGGGCCCTGCTGAGTTGTAACTTGGCTTTCATCAGTGTTCCAGGGCAGGGACTGATAAAGTCAGACGAGTTGGGGGCTGAATTCAAGCTGGAAATCAGAGCTTTATTTCTCAGAAAGGAAAAAGTCCAGTTTCCTGTGTGTATGAGCATACTTGAGAGCATAGAAGTCTCAGTTGAACCCTCTGCTGTTAACATCTGCCTCTAAAAAACGTGTGCTACTGTCAGGAATTTCACTCCTCTGTGTCTGTCTTAACTCCTGGTGACTTATCAGTCAACTGGCATCTAGAGGATACTCCTAGAATCCCCTGGCTATTGGTTCTCAGTTAATTCTACTTCATCCTCTCTCGCTTTTAAGCTCCTTACTCATCAAATGCACTTGTGACATCCTTTTCATCTAAGTCCATCAAACCCAAGTCTGCTTTGTTATTCTTTCAAATGAAAAGTAAGGTAAGGAGCAACAGTGAGGCTTATTTACCTAAGATGTCTTACCAGTTGTGGTTTTTGGTGAAAAGGTTTTAATATGCTTTAAAGAAAATTTAAACTATATAAACAAAACAAGCAGAAACTAGTATAGATAGATGGTATTTTTATTATTTGAACCCTTTGCATGGAAAACTGAATATAACGAACGTGCCTAGAAGGAATTAGGAACAGAATTTCCTAAGACAGAAGTAATATAAAAACAATGTATTTATCAGTGACCTATTTAAATAGAGCCCACAGAACCATCCCTTGTAATCTCTTCTACTAAATCATATTACTTTATCATCCTTACTATTGAAACCGAGCAGGACCCTATGGGGCTCCTGGGCACGGAAGCCTTTCTTTCCCCGGTCTCTTGTCTGTAGGGAACAGACTTCAGCCTCCATGATCTTCCCTGAGTCCCAAAGGGCAGATTCGAACAGCTGCCAATCAGGCAAGGGAGGGGGACGCAGAGACAAGAGAGGAGCAGCCCTGGGGCAGGGTCCTGGTTCCGCCTCAAGGGATACACATATCAGTATCTTTGAGTTCTTTACAGAACTAAAACCCCCAATAAATGGAAGATGTCAGCATTCTTCATTCCAGAGAAGACCCCCTGAGGCCAGATTAAAGGAACCAGAGAAGCTCATCAAGATTAGGAGATCACCTGAGACCAGATTAAAGGAGTGCAGGCCCTGCACACACCCTAATCTTATCAGCAACCCCACCCTTGTACCACTGCTATAAAACTCCTCACCAAATCCTCCTGGGATGGGACACGCAGTTTTGAGGGGCACAAGCCCGCTGTGGCCTCCTTTACCTGGCAGAGCAATAAAGCTATTCTTTCCTACTCTACCTGGCAGAGCAATGAAGCTATTCTTTCCTACTCTACCCAAAACCCTGTCTCTGAGGTTCAGTTTGGCACCGGTGCACAGAGGCTGAGTTTTCAGCATCACTATCCATCGCACTATCCAGGCTATCCACCCTCTGTAGGATGACATGACACACTAAAACTGCAGAATAGTCCATTTGTGATTTTCCTCTTACTGGTACTAAGTATTTTAATGTCCTCTTATATTATCTACAACTTTCCTCACTACATTACAGTTGTTGGTGATGCTATTTTCAGAGATGGCTGATTCTAAGTTAAACAATTAATGCTGTCCTCATTAATTTCTTACAAGGGACCAAGATCTTAGCTGGCGGTTATATATGATACTACTCATTTGGTCATCTTGTAAGCAGATAGGGTAGGGGGTCCCCGGAGAAAGAGAACCAGGCACGGCTTTCTTGACATAAGAGGAGCCATTTTTGGTCTAAGCCATTTTGTGATCTAAGCCTGGCCACAGTGCTTACCCTTGAACAGATCTCAGTAATTAATGATCTTAATGGAACATAAGAAAGCAGAAACATTGCCTGTTATCAGGCAAGAGAAGTAACAATAGCAAAGATAATACATCAGTTGTAAAGATTCCCAGTTCTGTTTCAATGGTGAAGATGAGCCTGAAATGCTCAACCACCAGATAAACTAGAACCTAAGGGATGACGATGGTGACCTTTTCTGACCCTTGTGGCTTCAATCAACTAAAGCTTGGGCTCTGTCCACCACCCAAGCCCCTTCATGAATATGCATGTACTGTTAGCTTAAAACTTCCCCAATTTTGCTGTTTGGGGAGACACTGCTTCTGGAAAGATCTCCAGTGTTCTCCTTACTTGCTGCAAGTAAAATAAATCCTTCCCAATCTTTGGTTTGGTTGTGCCTTTTGGCTGGACACCCTCCAAAAGGCAAACCCAGTTTTCAGGTAACAATTTCTTAAATCCATCAAGAATTTTCACATATCTTTGCTGAATATCATTAGTCTTCAAGGATGCACAACCACAGCTTCTCTGGCCAAAAGTTCCATTTCTTCATATGTAGTCTGCCTACAGGAAATTACCTAAGTATTTACACGGAAGTATAAGAGGACTTGAGAATCCAGGGCAATCACCTCCATTATTTAAAAGCGTATGTGATACGGAGCATATGAGTTACCTTTTGACCCTCAGTTTAATAATTTAACAATTTGATAACAAATTGATAACAATGGAAATAGTGCCATCTATTTCACAGGACTGTGATAATTTTAAAAGCTACCGTATATTAAAAACAGGCAGGACAGGAATTAATACCTGGTCAACATCCTGCATCTATTTCCTGGGTACCTGCTATGTGACAGTTACTTTCTTTTCACCTCCATGGAACATTCTTAGTGCCTAACATCTATAAATCAGTCTTATGAAAATTTCTCTTCATTTTTATTTCATATAATAGTTCTTTCGAAAAACAGAATTTTAGAAAATTAAGCTTCTATGGAACTTTTAGAATAAAAGTAAACTGTTAGTAAAGTGCTGTTTACTGGGGTTAACAAACACACTCTCCACTTTCAAAAGTCATAATCTATGGGGGGACACTAATAGAAATATGCTAGTTAATCCAAATTAATGTGCTTGACTCACAACTGTTGACAGTATTCACATCAATACAGAATCTGAAGGATGCTATTACCTTCCCATTTCAGATCTTAATTCTAAATCTTAGAAGATACTAAGTGCAGTTGGCCCTCTGTATCTACGGTTTCCGCATCCTCAAATTCAACTAACCACGGATCAAAAACATTTGAAAAAAAATTCCAGAAAGTTCCAAAAAGCAAAACTTGAATTTGCTGTGTGCTGGCAACTAGGTACACAGCATTTCCATTGTATAAGGTATTAGAAGTAACCTAGAGATGATTTAAAGTATACGGAGGATGTGTGAAGTTATATGCAAACACTACACCATGCTACGCAGGGGACTTGAGCATCTACAGATTTTGTTATCTGCGGGGGTCCTAAAGCCAACCTCCCCAGCAGATACAAGGGGACAACTGTACACAAAAACCTTACTAAATCAGTTATTACAAATAATACTGGTTTACTCTTAAATGATAAACACTATTTTCCTTCTCACCTCTAGAGAAATCTCTAGCATTCTATCTATGGCAGGTGACCTTGTCACATCGGGGTACCATAACCCTCTTTCCATCGGGGTACCATAACCCTCTTTCCATCCACGGCCCCAATCACGAGGTTGTTTCTTGTGAAGCCCTCCTTCCCTCTTAAGGGCCTTCTCAACAAAGTATCCTATATGGTTAGACTTGGCATCTGAGTAGAAACCAAACCCATGTGCCACCTCAGATGATTTTTATTACAGAAGTCAAATAAAATTCATATAAATAATAAAACTTTTTATCTGAAAAAATCCAAGAAGCCCAATGAAGTGGGTACGTTTCCAGAGCGAATCCAAATAAATACATTACAAAATTTAAGAGAATAATTATCAAGTAAAAACAACTGTTAAGTAAAACACTACTCTCTAAATGTGATTAGTACTGCCCAATAGCCAAAAATCTGCTAACAGTGATTTCATAATTGTTCATAACTTTGTCTCCTTTGTTTCTAGAGTAAATCAAGGCTCTCAACAAAGAAAAGCATGTGGAGCTCAATGCCACCTGCTTAATTCTTACACATACTAGGAAAAAAAAGTACTCAGTTGTTTTTTAAGTAAAAAGAAAGGCCCAAGGACTTACAAAAAATACAGTTCTACAGATGAAAGATTTCTTCTAGTAAAAGAAACCACAGTAATTCTAGGCATAGGGTAACAACAAAACTTCAGCAACAAAGAAATCTTCGAAGTATTTAAACCTGATATTCAGTATTTTTACCATGAACTCCAACAAGGGAAAACAAAGCACACTAGGAAATCCAAGTTCAAAGTTAAAGCTAAACATACTACTATATACAAAATAGACAGTACACAGAACTCTACACAATATTTCATAATAACCTATAAGGGAAAAGAATCTGAAAAAGAATAGATACATATGCAGCTGAACCAGTTTTCTGTACACCTAAAACTAACACAACATTGTTAATCAACTATACTTCCATTAAAAAAAGAAGTTAAAGCTAAGCAATGTTCTAAAATGATCACTCTGCCAAAATAAAAGTTCAAAACAAATCACTTTCACAAGATTCAAATCTTCTCCTAAAGCAACGTGAGCTCTGTAACATTAAACAGGAAATGTTAGGATCTTTGACACAGCAGTGACTTATTTAAGTATAAAAACGCACAGCAGGTATATACCAATTGGTACTCATAATCCTTCCTAAGTATTGAAGAGACAATGCCTGGAGACCAGTTGTTTTTAAAAGTCTATTATTTTAGAAGAACAGCTGCCTTCTAAATGTTTTGCTTCTAAGCTAAAAAACTTCAGAGAGCAGAGCACACCCTCAAAATGCATCGTGACACACATCCTTTGGTGTAACAATCCAAATACTGTCATTCAAAGGCTAAGAAGACCTTTCCACCCTAGGTACAGAACAGGTGAGACTTCCGACGGCCTGTGTTCTAAGTCACACAGGACACAGTGTGATCATCACACTGTCTGTGACCATGAAACCCTCTTGGCACCGTGTTCCTCAAGGAGAGCTGGCACTTTACTCTGGGCAAGCACAGGTTTTTATTTTTAACTCAGCAATCTACACCTACCTCTACTGAAATGTTGTCCTGTAAAGGAAGCAGACTATGACAGCGTTTAAAGGGGACTCTTGGGTGTGGACCCATGGGAGACTCAGTACAGTTCTATAGATGTCAAAGTCTCCAAAATAAAAAAGAGTGGGGAGAAAGGGGAGAGAAAGAGAAAGGAAGAAAGAGAAAGGGAGAGATGGGGTTCCAGGCAGACTGGGTGAGAACCTAGCTCTGCAACCTGGTGGAAGTGTGACCCTGGCTAACCTGAAGTTCCCCATCTATAAAAGTGGGTGACAGCAGCTCCTGTTTTATGGGACTCTGGGAGATGAGTGAGATAACATAAGGAAAGCATTTAACAGAATGCCTCACATGCAGAAAGTTATCAAAATATGAACTATTCTGCCTAATTATTATTTTTATTGCAATCAAATAAGTTTGTCAGTTTAGTGGGTTACTCTATTTAGGAAGATGTTCAGTTCTTCAACAACATGACATAATCCTTGCAAAACTAAGAAAAATAATGGAGATCAATACATCATTTTCAATCAAGAATTTCCAGGGATTTCATTTCTTATAAGGCAATAGGAGTGTGGACTCAACAGGCAAATACCTGGGTTTGAATCCCAAGCCCGACACTCGGTTTTGTGACTTAAAGCAAGTATTTACTCTGGTCTCAGTTTCTGTCTGTAACTCAGGGATGACAAGATTCCCTTAGGGATGCTGTGTGGTCTGAGTGAATGAACATATGTTAACTGCTTAGGACAGCACCTGGCACTTAGTAGGTGCTATGTCAGTGTTAACTCAGATCTTGGGGTTAACAATTCTCACCGGGAAACTGTTTACCACCCCAAAGTTGGCCATCATTAAACCCAGCTACTCACTAGAGTAACTAGATAAGGAGGCTATGATATGGAAACTTGTGAGGCTTAGTCTGAACCTTGACCTCACTATCATCAGTTCTCTACATACACAATCTTGGCCCTCCACCTACAGATTCTACGTATCAGAGCTTATTCTCCACTAAGTCACTGACAAAATCCAAAGACACACCATAGCTCTGTGTATCTGAGTGACGATCTCTGGGTAGCGGAAATGTGATTTTTTTTTCACTTGTCCGTATTTCTAATGTTCTGCCATACACATTCAGTGCTTGTCTAATAATAAAAGGTTATTTTAAAATTTGGAAATGAAAGAAACACTTCTCAGATTTGTCAAAGGGGGAAAAAAAACAACGAATTCCATACCTGTATTTATGAATGATGGCATTAAATAGTTTTCCGTCTCTCCAGCAGGTGGTGAAATTTTCACACCGAATCCCCACATAACCCTCGGTGGCCTGCTGTGTCCACAGTAACAATCTCTCTTTTGCAGACATGTCTTCTGACTCACCAGTAACATGGATATCAGATATCTAAATGGAACAGAAAATGTTAAACCATTAGGAAGGAAGGAAACTAACGCAGATTAAGAACCTACTATGTGCCAAGCACTTTACAAGTGCTGTTTCACTTAATCCTCCTAACTCTCACTTGTAAGAGGAGTATATTTTTCCCATTTTACATACAGGGAAACTGAGATTCAAAGAGGTTAACAGATGGAAAAGTCAGATTTAACCCAAGCATCTCATTTTTTTTTCATTCCAAAACATCCCAGTGTTGAAAATTCTCCATTCCACTTTACTAATCAGATCTGTTCAAACAACTTAAGCACATGTCTTTCCAAGTTCAAATGGATCAAGGCAGAACCTACAAATTAATCTACGTTACTACCTGCAGAGAGGAACTTGATCCAACAGGTATTCTGTGTAAAGAACAGAAAAGGAAAACAGCACCCTCTCCAATTAACCACATTACATAACAATTTGGCTTGAGGTCTCTCTAATTTTCTCATGAATCCTCATTCAGCTTACTCAATGGGAAACTTTTATCAAATAATTTTCCCTATACTTTGTTTTCATTAATTTTTTAAAGTCTCTTCCATTAAATGATAATAAAACAGGTCCCCAGTTCACACGATTTACGTCTGCAAGTCGCCCTTTGATAAGGGTCCTACTTAACCTGCTGATAATGACATTAAGGCACCAAGTGACTTCGGCAGGGGTCACACAGTGATTTCCAAACTGGGAGTAACACCAGCAAACTGTTCCCTCAGCCAGTGCAGGAGCAAAGCCAGGGGATAAAGAGGACAGGCGGCCAGCCAGGGTCAGATGGGAAGCAAAACGGAGGGGGGGGGACAAGTCATCTTGCACCAGGAAGAAAATCCCTGAAGTCATGACACTGGCCCCAGTCCTGGCCGCTAGTCCCATAGCTTTGAACACGTCATTTCACATCCGTGAGTCAACATCCTCATCTATGAGGAGGAAGGAGGCAGAAGCAGATACTGTTCAAGACTCTTTTCAGTCTAAACTCTGAGAGGCTAAGACACTGTAAAAACAACACAGAAAGCAAAGGTCCAAACAGGCAGTCAGGCAACTGAAAGTAGAAAAGCCAGACCAAAGATAGCCCTTAGCCTAGAAAGATGAATGGATAAAGAAGATGTGGCGCATACACACACACACACACACACACACACACACACACACACACACACACACACACAGTGGAATATTACTCAGCCGTAAAAAAGAATGAAATAATGCCATTTGCAGCAATATGGATGGACCTAGAGATTATCATACTAAGCGAATTAAGTCAGACAAAGAAAGACAAGTACCATATGATATCACTTATATGTGAAGTCTAAAATATGGCACAAATGAACTTACCTATGAAACAGAAACAGACTCACAGACATAGAGGACAGACTTGTGGTTGCCAAGGGGAGGGGGGGTGGGGGAGGGATGGACTGGGAGTTTGGAATTAGCAGATGCAAACTATTATACATAGAATGGAAAAACAACAAGGTCCTACTGTATAGCACAGGGAACTATATTCAATATCCTGTGATAAACCATAATAAAAAATTATGAAAAAGAATATATATGTATAATAACTGAGTCATTTTGCTCTACAGCAGAAATTAACATGACATTGTCAATCAACTATACTTCAATAACATTTAAAAGAATAAAATAAAACAAAGAAAGTCTTTTACACTGGGCAATGCTATGTGCAAACAGAAAGCCCTTTATTCCTACCGCTGTCCCAGGAGCCAGAGGACTAGAGGCCAACCCAGGGACCTGGGGCAGGAACACGTGGCAGTTAAGCCCACCCTAGGCCTACCAGCTCTGCCAGCACCCCGTGGAAGGGATGTAGGCCCACACACCTCTCTCCATCCGGTACTGGATGAGGCAGCCGTGCCAGGGAGCTCACACCCAGACACAGCCGGAGCAAGGCTCCCCACACAGGGCCAGTATTCGAAAGTGCAGGAGTATCTCAATTTAGTCATCCTTCCTAGGAATCTGTGCTCATCTCCACAGCACAGGAAAGAACTGTGCGCATGAACATGTTACATAGGATATATGGGAAGGATTTCTTTTTGTTTGTTTGTTTTTGTTTTCATTTTATTGAAGTATAGTTGATTTACAAGGCTGTGTTAGTTTCAGGTGTACGGCAAAGTGATTCAGTTACATATTTATATATTCTTTTCCAGATTCTGTTCCCTTACAGATTATTATAAGATAGTGAGTACAGTTCCCTGTGCTATAAGGCAGGTCCTTGTTGGTTATCTCTTTTATATATAATAGTGTATATCTATTAATCCCGAATTCCTAATTTATCCTTCCCCCCGCCTCGCCCCTTTGGTAATCTTTTTTTTAAAACATGGGAAAAAAAAGAGCAGAAACATCACCCAACTTCCAACTGACATTCTGCCCTAAAATCATGCTGGCGAGCCTTTCCAGCACATCCCAGGAGTTCAAATCCCATCTCTACCACCTACATGTTCAAGTTACTTATCTGCTTTAAGATCGTTCTCTCACTTGTAAAACAATGATGATAAGAGTCATTACACTGTGTTGTGCAAATTCAACAACATGGACACAGAGTAATGCCTGGCACACAGTAAGCACACTTTCAATTTGTTGGCTATTTTATTGCTGTGGTTATTCTTTTTTTTGGACAAAGGGAGAAGCAAATACTTGGCTTTATTATTCTCCCAATTCTCTTAGGAAAAGGAGTAAAAGATAAAAGTTTTCAAATTTGTTGCCTCAAACCAATTGAAATCTCTGAAAACAAGGTTCAGAGAAACGAATCTAGGAAACTGTAAATGAAAAGTTGAACCTCTATGTAAAATTTCACAAGAGCCTTTACAGATTATAAAATCAGCTGCTTTTGGACTTGTGGTTGCCAAGGGGGAGGAGGGTGGGGGAAGGATGGCCTGGGAGTCTGGGATTAGCAGATGCAAATTAGAATATATACGATGGATATAAACAACAAGGTCCTACTGTATAACAGCACAGGGAACTATATCCAATATCCTATGATAAACCATAATGGAAAAGAATATATATAAAAGTGTATATATGTATAACTGAGTCACTTTGCTGTACAGCAGAAATGAACACAACATTGTTAATCAACTATACTTCAATAAAATTTTTAAAATATATATATATATATATATATAAAATCAGCTGCTTCTGGGAACCCTAAGAACGCAGGAGCTACGTGGGTGGTATTTATAGCTATATGAAGAAAGGGGCGATAGCTGGGTAGAGGCCGGGTCAAGAACTTTCCACGCCAGTCCAGTCACAAAGGTAATGCCTGTTATAACAAGGGCTGCCAGAACATTTCAACCAGAGGGTAAGTTTAATAGTTGCAGCGCTGCCCAGCACACCCAGGGAAAGATATTAAGGAAGAATAGTTTAGAGGTCTGAATATGGCTAAACATCAACCAGGAGAAAATAATATATTTTATTAAATAAGTTCCCGAAGGTTCCCAAATCATATTTCAGCATGTTACTCTCACACACACCGTATCAGACCATTACACATGCATACACTGATTCAAAAGCTATAGTTTTAAAGGGTATTTTCAAATATGTTATGAACCAAACTTTAACATATCAAAGACCACTATCACATTAAGTCTTTCAGCTTCTCCTGGGATTTCCAATTAACTGAGTAGTTACCCCATAGGGAAATCAAGGCGTTTTTGGATATACTGTTACCACTAGCCACTACCTATCTGAGTCTATCAAACTTTTCATGATATGGTGTAAACAAAATTAAAAAGCAAAATAAACCAAATGCTAAACGTTGTTAAGTCTGCAGTTGCCACTCATGACTCCTAAAGTAAAATCTGCGCATTCAGCAAAACAGCCTGACTCTTCCATCAAGGGCAGGCCAGGTGGGATTCTAGGAAGTAACCAAGGCTCCTCCCTTCGAATCCTGGAGGCACACAGAGAGCAGAGACGGTTTCAATTCCTGCTGCCTGCGTTCAAACCCCAACTGCAACCACTAAGAGGATTAAGACCCAGAGCTACTCAGCATGGATGGACCCAGAGATTATCATACTAAGTGAAGTAAATCAGACAGGGAAAGACAAATATATGATATAGCTTATATATGGAATCTAAAAAAAATGATACAAAGGAACTTATTTACAAAACAGAAAGAGACTCGCAGACATAGAAAACAAACTTATGGTTACCAAAGGGGAGAGGGGGGGAGGGATAAATTAGGAGTTTGGGAGTAACAGATACACACTACTATATATAAAAGAGATAAACAACAAGGACCTACTGTACAGCACAGGGAACTCTATTCAATACCTTGTAATAACCCGTAATGGAAAAGAATCTAAAAAAGAATATATATAAATATATGTATACTTGAATCACTTTGCTGTACACCTACAACCAACACCACATGGTAAATTAACTATCCTTCAATTAAAACAAAGAAAAGATTCTCCTCGTTTTTAAAACTTAAATGATGCCATAATAACATCTTCCTCCTGGAGCAGTTCTAAAGTTAGGACAAGATAATCTGCATTATCTCAGCACAGGGCCTGGCAGATAGAAAACTCTACAAATGTCAGCTTCTCCCACCACAACTTCATGAGCAGTATTTGCTGCTTCAAGCCTCTCACCAGCGATCTGTCAGCTCGCATCTAACACAAACAAGATGCTTTAGACCCAAGTTCCTTTTCGAAACTGGAAGCCCTCATGCCTCTCATCCGGGTCACTGCTGCTGCCCCCCAAGCGCAAGTTCTTCCTCCCACTGAGCCTCTCCAGAGACGTTTCATCTCTGCTTCATCTCCCAGACCCAGACTGCCTCCACTCCCAACTTTCCAGAAGTATCTATTCCACGGGAAACCAAGTCCGCCTCAGCTTCATTACCCTGCCCCGCTTCTGCCTTTTTACTGAAACCCAGGCCCCCCCACTGCACTGCGTTAACTCAAGTCCTGGACACCACTGGGCCCACGGGCAGGGCATGTGTTTCTAATGTTCCCAGTGAAAACTAGTAGTTTTCAAACCATTATCCACGGGCACAAAGACCTTGCCTTCACACAGCAGGTCACTCTTGTGCCACCACCTTCTTCCTGGCCTCAAGATGACCCACACTCCCCAGCGGTCTGACACCGGGCTGGCTGTCCCCGTCTGCATCCAGGGCCCCATCCTCACAGGCCTTTGTCTTCCCTCCATGTCAGCCGGTCACACACACCTGTGGCCACAGCCTGGATCTTGTCACCTTGAACCCGACCTAGTCCACTTCAGGTCTGTACCTTCTGATAGCAATGTCCATTCTTCCAGCACTTTCATTCCTTAACTCCAGCTGGACCAACCACCAGGCTCAGCAACATCTCACATTCCTCCACTGGCCCGATTCTGCCCCGTCTCTGACCCCTCTGCTCTCTTTACCTCCTTCTTCTCCATTCGGTTTGCACCACATGATCCATCACGTCAACCACCATCCTCAACTCCCTCACCCCGTCCTCACCTTGCAACCACCCAGCCGAACCTCAACCGTGATCCAGGCAGCGGTATGTCGTCTCCACTCCTGCCCTGAGTATACACCTGAACTAGAGGAAACCATACCACCACGTGGACCACTGCCTCCACGAATCCCAGCTCTGATCTCAGCCGGGGGCTCCAGGAAACTTGCCTTTTCTTCTCAGTGTCCTGAACAGCTGGTTTTTCTATCCCTCACAGCATCTCTGCCAACTCTTCACGAAATGCCTGAAACTCGTACCCCACCCCCTCTTCTTTCCATGTCTGGCATCACTTTTTCATCTTCTTTACAGAGAAAACAGTGACACACGTAAGAGCCCCCTCACTGTCCCACCCTGTCACCCTTGACCTTTGCTTCCTCCTGACCTGCTTCCCTCCTGTGAATCCTCCACCTCCTGGGGGGGGGGGTCTCACTATCAGTGACCCTCCCTTCACCTGGGTCTTTGCTCTGAGTATGTAAGATGCCCAAGGCTCTTCCATCCTAAAATAAATAAAAACAAATAACCTTCATAAACCCAGTTTCCTCTGTACTTAGCACCAACTCTCTTCTCAGGAAAGCAACTGGAAAAAAAAACATTCTGTGTTTTATAATCTTTATTGTCTTTACTCCTCAACCCGTCGAGACTTGGTTTCTACCCCAACCACTCCACGGAAAGTAAGGAGAGGCGACCAGATAAACAGGGAGGGAGTTCTTGCTCATGATTCTGTTTTCTCAGGAAAGAAGGAAATTAGTTGGCTGTGGAACGTCGCAGAGGAAGCGATGGGCAGAGGCGGGGATCACGCAATGAGGGGCAGCACAGGGTCATCGGTCTTGCCTCCAGTTCCCCATCCTGACCTTTTGCCGAGGCAGCAGTTCTGCCAAACCTGCCCATCTGCAAATTTCCCACGAACCCGGGGAGACCGAAGTGCCTGATTCCAGGGGTGCATGAGCTGCCCCAAAACGGTCTTCAAGGGAGAAGAGGGTCTTATAGCCCCATTTCTTCCGTTTCCCCATGGCCAACGATGAGTTGAAGCAAATATTATCTTTACTCAGGACCATCGCCTCTAGTCTCCAGGGTCAATACCAACATCTTCTAAGACATAGTCATGATAGACCTAGAACAATACCGGGCTCAGGAGAGCTTCCCCTTCCTCTGGAACTAAGCCTCAGTGTTGGGACTAGTAACAGCCTCCTAACCAGCTGCACTGCACCACGTGTGCCCTGCTCTCACTCCGCAGACACATTAATCCAGGTCAGTCTCGGCTGGTCTGCCCAGACCCAAGCCATTCTCCTTCTATTCCACGATCAAACCATACGAATGTCAGACCATGTGGACTACACACTCCCTCTCTCCTCGGGTCCTCTGTTCAGGCTACTTCTCCCCTTGGAACATCCTCCCCATACCCTGCCCAGCGTGGTCAGACTAGGTGCTCACTTACCATCTGCTGAGTAAGGGGCGGGAGACAGAGAGGGAAGGGGGAGGAAAGGAGGGGAGGGGGGAGGAGAGGGGGGGAGGAGAGGAGGGGGGAGAGAGGGGAGGAGTGGGGGAGGGAGGGGGAGGAGAGGAGGGGAGGGGGGAGGGGGGAGGAAGGAAGGAAGGGAGGGAGGGAGGGAGGGAAGGAAGGAGGGAAAGGAGGAAACAGGGAAGGAGGGAGGGAAGGGGGAGGAAAGAAGGGGGGAGGGAGGGGGAGGAAAGGAGGGGAGGGGGAGGGAAGGGGGAGGAAAGGAGGGGAGGGGGGAGGAAATGAGGGGGGAGGGAAGGGGGAGGAAAGGAGGGGAGGGGGGATGGAAGGGGGAGGAAAGGAGGGGAGGGGGGAGGGAAGGGGGAGGAAAGGAGGGGAGGGGGGAGGGAAGGGGAGGGAGGGAAGGAGGGATGCAGGGAGGGAAGGAAGGAGGGAAAGGAAGAAAGAGGGAAGGAGGGAGGGAAGGAGGGAGGAGGGAGGGAGGAGGGAGGGAGGAGGGAGGGAGGAGGAGGGAGGAAAGAGGAGGGTGGGGGGAGGTGGGGAGGAAAGATCAGAAACACGTGTCACGTTTTCATTTGGTATGAATGGGTTTTAGCCTCTCATGTAAACCTTGTCATCTTAGAAAGTAAATGGCTGCCAATTAAGCTCACTCTGCAATAATCACCAAACACCCCAACCACCGCCCAGGAGTGCCCGGCGGTGAGCCCAGCCCCGGAGATTACTCTCCAGAGCCCTGCCCACCAATCCCCATTTCTCTGGGTGTGTCTGCCTCTGTGTCTCCAGCCGCCCATCACCCCCTTTCGTGTCCTCCTGGCCCCACGTGTCCCCATGTCTGTGTCTCGTGGCCCCACGTCCCTGGGTGTCTCTGTGGCCCGGGTGGGTCTTTCTGAGGTGGCCGCCCCACGCTCCCCCTCCTGCTGCCCCAGTCCTGCCCACAGTGTTATTTATGCTCCCCCAGCCCGTGACAGCCACCGCCACGCCCCTCTGCCCATCTCCCACCCTGCCTTGCAAGCACCCACCCGCCACCCTCACGTAGCTCACATTCAACTGCTGGAAGTTTTGCTGTCAATAAGAGGTTTGAGGATCACAAAAAAAAAAAAAAAAGTGAGAGTCCCACATTACCTAAGTGTCATCGAAATCATTTCTGTAAAACAATTTCATAAACTTGACCCAGGACATAGCCTTGAAATGCCTTTTCAATGAAAGAAAACAAGCCAACACCCCCCATCTGAGAGTTCACTCTGATTTCACTCCCAGCTGACAGCGGACTGGCCCGCTACCTGCTGCGGGAATCGCCACAGCCTCCCGGTTCTGGTCAGCTGAGGCTGCAAGCCTGGAAGTCCTCTGAGTAAAGTCAATGCCACTAGACGACTGGGTGACAGCCACACCTGATTTTTACAGATGTTGTCATGGTTCTGGCATGCAGGGAGGGGAGGGCACACCAACAGCCAGCTTCCAAAGCTGACTCACAAACTCCCTAGGAGACTATTCACATTTTTATTGTATTTTATTCTACACAAGGCAAATATGCAACTTAAAAAAATTTTTAAATAACTATAATTTATTGAAAAGGTTAAAAAGTTTAATCAAATTTACTATTTAAATAATCGACATGTGACACCAGAAAGGCAACGTCTCTGAGGTTAAGAGAACTGAGAAATTTAACTTAGACAGGCTATAAAAATAGTAAAGGATTAAGGAATCCGGGGAACTCAAACTGGAAGGTCACAAAGCCCTCTGGTGACTCCCTGGTTTCACTGGTGAACAAGCTGAGGCCAAAGGAGGTGAGGGGACTGGCCCAGGGTCTCAGCACTCGAGCAGGTAGGGGCCGAGGGGATGGACCTATGTCTCCTAAATTCCAACTCAGAATTTGCAAGAGGAGAGTGAAATCTCTCCTTCATATTTAGAAAAGAAATCTACCCATACAACTCAGACTGATCTTTCCTCAGGAGGCCCAGTGGGTGCTCACTCTCAATGCTGGGGAGATGTCTGCACCCAGGCTGGGTTAGGGTTAGGGGTAGCCCCCAGCTCCCCTCAACCCTAAGGTCAAGACCCTTCCCCTGGAGCTTCCCAGCCTCTACACTGGCAAAGCAGCTGCTACAGAGAACACTTCTCATTTTCAGAGGAGGACCCACCCCTGGATCTCTCACAGGAACCAAGCGTCAGGGTTCACAGAGGTCCCTCACTAGACTAGACACACGCCCTTGACTGCCAGCCTTGCCATAGAGCAGCAGGGCTGCCCCTAGATTCACGTCCTTCCTCTTCTTCCAGAGCTGCTGCAATAGGCCCTCTGAAAGCATCTGGACTGAGCTGCAAATAAACATATTAGTTTTACGACTCGGTCCCTCCCAGGGGTTATTTCTGTTCCAAGAGGCTGACAGAATTTTAAGCTAATGGTGGAATTAGAGAACACACTGTCTGACACGTTATAGGTATTCACTAAACATCTGCTGAAGAAATGGTCAAAAGAAGAATGGCCCTGGGGGATGAGAGGCAGCTCTGCTGGTGCAGAAGGATACCTTATGTCCAAGGAAAGAAAGAAGTGCTCTTCACAACAGATGGTCACAACATGTGTCCTCTTTTCAACAGGAGCAGAAGACAGTGGTGAGACAGAAGTTATAAAGCGCCTACAACCTCCTAAGTCTTTTTCCCACATACTACTTCATTGAATCCTCAGAACAAGAAACCACCCTAGTTCACAGACATGGAAAGTATGACTTGCATTAAATGTAAGTCTTCTGGTTTCTCCAAAGAAGACATACAGATGACCAATAGGCACATGAAAAGATGCTTAACATCGCTAATTATTAGAGAAATGCAAATCAAAACTACAATGAGGCACCACCTCACACCGGTCAGAATGACCATCATTAAAAAGTCTACAGGGACTTCCCTGGTGGCACAGTGGTTAAGAATCTGCCTGCCAATGCAGGGACCACAGGTTCAAGCCCTGGTCTGGGAAGATCCCACAAGTCGCGGAGCAACTTAGCCCATGCGCCACAACTATTGCACCTGCGCTCTAGAGCCCGTGAGCCACAACTACTGAAGCCCGTGAGCCTAGAGCCCATGCTCCACAACAAGAGAAGCCACCGCAATGAGAAGCCCACGCGCCACAACTAGAGAAAGTCCGTGTGCAGCAACGAAGACCCAACGCAGCCAAAAATAAATAAATAAAGTCTACAAATAACAAATGCTGGAGTGGGTGTGGAGAAAAGGGAACCCTTCTACACTGTTGGTGGGAATGTAACTTGTTGCAGCCACTGTGGAAAAGAGTATGGAGGTTCCTCAGAAAACTAAAATAGAATTACCATATGATCCAGCAATCCCACTCCTGGGCATATATCCAGACAAAATTATAATTCAAAAAGATATATGCACCTCATGTTCACAGCAGCACTGTTCACAGTAGCCAAGACATGGGAACAACCTAAATATCCGTCAACGAATGAATAAAGAAGATGTGGTACATATGTACAATGGAATACTACTCAGCCATGAAAAAGAACAAAATAATGCCATTTGCGGCAACATGGATGCAACTAGAGATTATCATACTAAGTGAAGTAAGTCAGAAAGAGAAAGACAAATAACATATGATATCACTTATATATGGAATCTGAAATAGGACACAAATGAACCTATCTGCAAAACAGAAACAGACTCACGGACATGGAGAACAGACTGGTGGTTGCCAAGGGGGAGGGGGTTGGGGGAAGGATGAAGTGGGAGGTTGGGATTAGCAGATGTAAGTTTTTATATATAGAATAGATAACAACAAGGTCCTACTGTATAGCACAGAGAACTATATTCAATATCCTGTGATAAACCATAATGGAAAAGAATCTAAAAAGGAATGTATGTATAACTGAATCACTTTGCTGTACAGCAGAAATTAACACAACATTGTAAATCAACTATATTTCAATAAAAAATTAAAGCTGAAAAAAAATTTTAAGTCCTCTGACTCAAGAGCTCCTAAGTCCCCTTTCCTCTGCTACACCAAATCTATAGCGACGCCCTACAGCATTTCAGGAAGAGTTTTATCTATCAATGAACCAGCTCATTTTACAGAAGGAAAAACTGATTTAAGGGATACACAGTGGATATGGGAATGGTAGCTGTCAAATGTTCTCCCTGCAGAACCCAAATCCCTACTGGCTAGACACGAGTATCATCCAGGGAATTTCAATTCCTTCATATATTTTTGTTAAAATAAACAACAGTTTATACTCTAATCGAGAGAGTTCAGGTATTAACAAGGATGAAAGCAGCAGGTTGGAAAAGGTGATCTCAAGATGCTTCCACCTCTTTTAACATAATTATTTCAAGAGTGAAAGTTTATCATTGGGAGCAAGGTTGGTGCAGAGCTGTGGAGGGTAGTGACCTGTGTTCCATCCCCGACCCCACCGCTTACTGGGCCTTGGTTTCCTCTCATCAAGATGCCGACACGCACACATGGTTCAGAATGGTGCCTGCCCCACATGAATGGAAGTGACTGCACCAGACTGAGGATTATTCCTTACATTTTTTTGCTCACATTGCTTGACACTGTATTCAGGCAAAAGCAAATTCCACATTGAATGTGTCAAAACACGCAAATATTTCCAAGCCAAGATGTTTGCTTCCAAAGATAATCTCTTCAACGATGTTTCAACTATTTTGGCAGAAACCAATGTAATCAACACATTTTTAGTGTCTGCTTCCAAGTTTCAAAAATGTGTGAAAAGGCTCCACAAAATATTCTTAACTGTAAAGACAGCGCACATAGTTTGAAAATGCTATCTGGTTAAAAAACTGCCTTCCTAAAAGGAAGAGTTAAATTGAGGATAAAAGTAAAAAGTTGATAAAGTTCAAGTGCTAATGCTCTACGTTGATGGCTACCTTTAGCAAATGCTCATTTATTTCTTATTCAAATTATGGGGGAAAACTAACACAGATATGACTATTTTTCTTGTATAGTAAAGGATTTTAAACTTGGCATGTCCTTCATTTAACTGAAAAGATAGAGGCATTCTATTGCTGATAGAGATCCAATTCTGTGCAACGATTTTGTAACTAAACTTTCACAAGCTGGGTCATGAAATCCAAATGAAGACTAGAAATTTAAAAATCTATAAACTCATTTTCATTAAAAAAGATGAAATGGTTCAGAAAGAAATGTTAATTAGTCAACTATAAACCAAATGACCTTTGCTTTCAAGATCTATAGAGCAAAGCTACCGTGGAAAAGTAGAAATATTTAGATTTTACCCTAGTCCTTGAATTCTAAGCATGATTCTGTAGCCTAAGATTCATAGAAGGCTTGGTTAAAGAAAAAAGTACTGAATAAATATTACATTTCAGTGAGGTTGAATATTAATGTATTATTCTAACATTTTGAGATAGTTCTCAATTATTTTGTTTTTATAATTTAGAAAGTCAATGAATGAAAATATCTAACCCATCATTACTCAGATGCTGATAATGTAATTTGTACACTATCCATACCCTTCCCCACCCTTCCCTCCTTGGCTTCTCTCCTGTATGTCACTGCCCTGTTACTGCAATTCACCAAAGGATGAACAGGAACATGAAAAGAGTTCAGTTTTCAGTAGCTAACACAGCGATATGACAGGGTGGGACGTTAAAGTGACAACAGTCCCCCTTATCCACAGTTTTGCTTTCCGTGGTTTCAATAACCAAAGTCAACCACAGTCCAAAAATATTCAATGGAAAATTCCCAAAATAAACAACTCTTAAGTTTTAAATGGCATGACATTCTGAGGAGCAGGATGAGATCTTGCACCATCCTGGTCTGTCCCACCCCCAACAGGAATCATCTCACTATGTCTTGGTTATCAGACTGACTGTTGTGGTATCCCACTGCTTGTGTTCAAGGAACCCTTATTTTACTTACTAACTTAATAACAAAGAGCAAAAGCAGTGATGCTGGCAACTTGGATAGTCTCCTAATGTGCCTAATGTATAAACTTTATCATAGGTATGTAAGTACAGGAAAAAAGCACGGTATATACACAGCGGGTTCAGTACTATCCAGTTTCAGGCCTCCACTGGGAGCCTTGGAATGTATCCCCTGCGGGTAAAGGGGGAACAACTATTTTAAGGATCCTCATCCCCAAAGCCTTTCAGGTGACTAAGTTTATAGCCACGGTCCCCATCATTTATAACGAACAAGCAATGGGATGTAAGTGCCTAGTGTTGGTTCAGTATATAACAGGTGCCTAATAAATGTCTGGTAGAGGAATCAAAGAAGAGACGGATGGAGGAAGGGGTGAAAACACTCAACAAAAAGGTATGCAATGAAATGCATGGATTTGTAGGAATTTAAAAGTGAAAAGAGCTGTATGTGGGGAAAGGTAGAGAAATGACATCAGTTCAAAGTTCAGCTTGGAGATAATTCTGGGTGAGATCCAAGCCCTTCCACGTCCTGTGAGTGACTTGAGCAAGTCACTATGTCTCCTGAGGCTCCATGTCCTCCTCTGTAAATGCAGCAAACAACAGAACCAGTTCATGATGGTTAAACAGCACGGTGGGGGGTGTCTGGCATGCAGTAGGACTCCACAAATACCATTCCTAATAACAGTCATGTCGTCATCCAGTCCCACATCCTCCTTTTCTGGAAAATGAAGCCGAGACCTGGAGAAATGAAGAAGGCGTCCAAGGCACACAGCTCTCTGGAGGCAAAGCTTGGCGAGAACTCACACCTCGTGCCTCCAGGCCTGTGATCCACACTGCTTGTCAGAAAACCCACGATGAGGAGAAAATGAAGGGTGAAGCTGGTTCTCAGAATTTAGCATGTTTTCAAGAAACATGTGAGAGGGCGCCTGAAACATATGCAGTGTTCTCACATTCCGTCGTAAGATATTCTGATTCAGTTAAATCCAGGGTAAGGCTTCATCTGGAGATGATTCTAGCACCACAGGGACCCTGGGGTCCACTTGAGAATATGAAGAGTAATGAGCACCCTAGCCACAGTCTTGACCATCAGAATCACTGGCCCACGGTGATCCATTATATTAGAATCACTAGAGTTGACATCCGGGCACCTATATTTTTCTTTTAATATTTATTTTATTTATTTATTTTCTTTATCTTTTTTTTTTTTTTTTTTTGGCTGCATCAGGTCTTAGTTGCAGCACGCAGGATCTTTCATTGAAGCGCACAGACTTCTCTAGTTGTGGTGCACGGGCTTCTCTCTAGTTGTGGTGCACGGGCTTCTCTTTAGTTGTGGCATGCGAGTTTTCTCTCTCTAGTTGTGGTGCGCGGGCTCCAGGGCAAGTGGGCTCTCTAGTTTGCTGCAGGTGAGCTCTCTAGTTGAGGCGCACAAGCTCAGTAGTTGTGGCACACGGGCTTAGTTGCCACCAAGCATGTGGGTTCTTAGTTCCCCGACCAGGATTGAACCCTCATTCCCTGCACTGGAAGGTGGATTCTTTACCACTGGACCACCAGGGAAGTCCCCAGGCACCTATATTTTTAAAAGCTCCTTAGGTGACACTTACATGTGGTCTGTTAGAGAACCAATGACCTATAAATAGAGAAAACAACCATCTTGGCTGAGAGCAACATCACAAGACTGGGAAGAGGTGGGATTTGTGAAACTCAAGAAAGAAGACTGCTTCGTGGGCACAGCTCGAGGGGAAAGGCAGGACTCCCCGTCACAAGTCCGGGGAGCATGTGAGTCAGACAAAGAAGGGGCCCTGCAGAAGGTGCAGACCCTGAGCTCATCACTCCCTGTCCCCAAACGTGCTCTGCCTCTGCCACCTCTGTTGTCAACGCTTATCCTCCCCAGATGAACATGAGCTCTTATAAACATCAAGCCCTGCTCCCAGTTCACAGCATCTCCTTCAGAACTCTGACAGCTCATCAAGTAGGATGCTGTGCCATCATTTAAGCTCAGCTACTCCCATCTGCTGTGTTCCCTTAAGGACCTTATTTAACCTGAGCTTCCATTTCTTCCTTCCAAAGAGGAACTGTCTATTTCACCTATTTAATACAGTTGTTAAGAATGATCAAAAGACACAATGTGTCTGAAAGTGTTTTTCCACTTCCAAAGCAATATGCAAATCTAAGATACTTCCTTTGTTTACTTACACCTCTTTACCCTAGTGAAGTTATCACAGGTTATGAGGTTTACATTCAGTAGATGCCCAAGCAGGGGCAGTTGAGCCTGTTCCACAGAACCCCAGGGCCTGGAGGGCCACCCGAGGTTGGCTTACGATGGCAAGGATTAAAGAGGAGGTGGGTTGGTCACCTAGACTAAGAATGACAAATATCACAGGACCTGGGAAGTTCAAGTCAGAGGCTTAAACTAAGTCTAAGCTTTAGATAAGTTCAAAGAATTGTACATTATTCTACTTTGGAGATTAACCCAAACGTCACTGAGCCCAACCCTGCACACAAATGAATGAGTAAAAATGGCTCAAATAGAGAAGATATGGAAAAGATTTTGAAGGGACAATGTCTTGCAAAGGAATGCTGGCTAACAGGCCATTTCTGGGATGGAATACTAGTGAAGGGGTTGACAGCTCTCATTTGCATCCAATTCTGCAATGAAAAATGGAGAATCCAACGCAAGATAAAGAGGGCCGTGCACAGTTCTAACCAAAGATAATTAGGCAGAGTCCACCTCCAAAGTACCGGGAAGAATGCATTTACAAGGAGCAGCCGAGCTGTTGGTCTGACTCTGCCACCAAACAGTCTTTATCTGGACCACGGGGAAGTTAAGATGTCAAACTCCTCAGATAAAATAAAGACTATCCCTCATCAAAAAGTCTACAAACAATAAATGCTGGAGGAGGTGTGGAGAAAAGGGAACCCTCCTACACTGTTGGTGGGAATGTAAGTTGGTGCAGCCACTATGGAGAACAGAAATGGAGGTTCCTCAAAAAACTAAAAACAGAGCTACCATATGATCCAGCAATCCCACTGCTGGGCATATATTCGGAGAAAACCATAATTCAAAAACATACATGCAACCCAATGTTCATAGCAGCACTATTTACAATAGCCAAGATATGGAAACAACCTAAATGTCCATCAACAGAGGAATGGATAAAGAAGATGTAGTACATATATACAATGGAATATTACTCAGCCATTAAAAGGAATGAAACAATGCCATGTGCAGCAACATGGATGGACCTAGAGATTATCATACTAACTGAAGTAAGTCAGAGAGAGAAAGACAAATACATGATACCACTTACATGTGGAATCTAAAAAAAATGATACAAATGAACTTATTTATAAAACAGAAACAGACTCACAAACTTAGAAAACAAATTTATGGTTACCAAAGGGGTAAGTGGGAGGAATGGATAAATTAGGAGTTGGGGATTAACATACACACACTACTATATATAAAATAGATAATCAACAAGGACCTACTGTACAGCACAGGGAACTCTACTCAATATTCTATAAAAACCTTAAATGGGAAAAGAATCTGAAAAACAATGGGTATATATAAATATATAACTGAATCACTTTGCTGTACACCTGAAACTAATACAACATTGTAAATCAACCATACTCCAATATAAAATAAAAAATTTTTTAAAAGTGGAAAAAAAATAAGGACTATCTCATTCAGCATTTCCCTAGAAGATATGAGGCTTTAAGTACCTCCATATCACAATTATTTAACAAATCTGACTGACAGGTTTATGACTTATTTTCACATGTATTTTCCACTGAAGTTTCAAAAATCATTAGCTACACAAAGTAGAAAGAAGGGGTAAAATCCTTGGCATGAGTATAATACAAGTGGGAAAAAAGGCTTATGCACCACTAGGAAACAGATTTTATGAGTTTCCACTAATGAAAACATGTGAGGCTTACTTGAAGCCAAATTATGCAAAAAACAGATGGAAAACATATGTGAGCAAAGCAAGTGGTTACATTCATAAACACACAGCAGCCAAGCGGCTTTCTTTTTCACTGACCTTCATGCCAGACCTACATAGACAAGGCCTAAACCGGATGCTTTCTTTTTAAATGTAACCACTGTAAAATGTAAATAGAATGCACACATAACATTGGCAAGGCGTGCTGGTAGATACAAACAGGGGAACCAGCTTCAGGAGGACCAGCGGCCAAGGCCAATGATGATTGCACACCCAGACCCTACTAAAACCTCATCTGACCACTGGGCCAAGGATCTCTGCCCAGCAATACAACGACCTTGCCATGAATGTTTCATGTTCCATATTACCACTTACATCCAGATTTTTTCCTAAAAGGCAAAGTTAGGAACAGCTTAAGTGAAAAAGCCATCAGCTGCCAAGTGGTACCACGTATAGGACGTTGCTTGGGTGATGCACTTCTCAGGCAAGTAAATCAATATTCACTTACATTTTAAAGACAAGTAAAAACCCCAGAGAAGCAACTTGTCTAAAGCTAAATATCCATGTTAGGAATAAAGATCACAACTTCCTGGCAGTCTGAGTCATATTCAGATTCCTATGACCCGCTGCCCAAGTGAGTTCTGATTTTAGACTTGGCCGGGGAGTAACTCACGTAACAAGGAGACAGAATAGATTTGGGCAGTTTCATCTGTGCCTGTCACCCCCAAAACACACACACACACAGACAGACACAAGCATACACAGATACACACATGGAATTGAAAGCAATTACATCAGTGTCCCTGTGTATGGAAACGGACAGAGAACTAGAATTGGGGTTTTGGATCAGCAATCAAACTTACAGATCAGCAGGTCAGGACTGACTGATCATTGTAGCGTCTCCTCCCTACATCTGTCTTGTCATAACTGCTTTTTGATTTAACTTTTGTTTCCAAAGGCTATTCCATCGGAAAAGTCAAGACACATGAACTACAGAAATTCAAAAGACGTGCATTATCTTAGAGCAGTGGTTCACTAAGTCTTCCAACAATAACAAAAATGTATAGGGTGTGAAATAAAGGTGGGATTAAAGAATGTACCACCAAAAATAAAATCATAGTAATCAAACCTAAGGCTACAAATGAAATGGACCAAGAACTCTACAGCTTTCACATAAATGAACATGAAAAGAATGTTTACAAGGGACAAATTACAGAACCTCAGCCAGGTGTGAGCACCTGGAGTCCTTATTTACACGTTAAACTCAGGCTCTGTGCTGCACTTACCTTCTTTCCACTTGTGTCCTTGGAAGGAAAGGACACGTTATCACAGAGGGAAAGACATCTCTTTTTTTCAAACTGGAAATGACATGTTGCATGAGGGCAAGATCTCTCCATGTTTTGCTTTTCTTGAACACCGCAGTCATTTTTTGATGGGTCTTCACAAAACCCACTTTTTTCAAGCACTCTCTCTGTACCATAGTGAATGGAATTTAAGCTGGCTGCCTTTCGGAAAGAAAAACTATCAATTCTTCTCTGGAATGTTATTTCTCTTGGGTTGACATCATCGAAATGGTCCTTCCTCTTTGCACAGTAGGGAGTGCTGTCTTTTTCTGAAATCCTTTCCTCTGGTTCACTAACTTTGACTTCTGTTTCCTGGTGTTGAGGAGGAGAGGGGCTCCCAGGGTGACACCGCCTGCTCACCGTCTCATGCTGGACACCCGCTTCCAGAGTGAGGCTGGGGCTGGCACCTCCCTCCTGCACCAGCCCCCTGGACCAGGGGGCTGCCTGCTCCCTGGAGGGCAGGATGCTACTCCTCTTCCCTTCATTTTCACGGTTTGGCTCTCCTGACTCTGTGTCACCTACGGTTTTCTTGGTCGGTTCTCTTCTAAAGTATTTTCTTCTTCCAGCAGAATATTTTTCAAGGCTCAGAGGAGTTTTGGCAGGATCTAAATATTGTTCTTCTTTCTCCGCTCGGACACATCCACAGACATTCCCCATGTGATTTGCAGGAAATCACAGTTGCTCAGTGTCACTCATTTCAAAAGCCAGGGCTTACTCAGATCTCCATGCAGTCTAATTCCTCAGACTTCATGACCATCCTTTTCAGCATGAGGCCATTTTGCTTATGAGAAAGGCACCCGCAAGAAATGCCGTGGCATCCTGCCCAGCCGGTCCCTGGGTCTCATTAGACACCCCGTGGCTTACTTCTGGCCACCAATCCTCTTAGACAAACATCACTGCTCACTGTCAAATGACGCGCTGATGAGCTTTCAAGGCAAACCCTTAGCTTTACTGTACGAAAAAATTCTGACCCTTGCTTTACTTTCAGTTTTCTGAAATGCAGTTACACTACCAAAGTCTGAATTAACCTTTGGAACGACTGGTGATTCAACAAACATGAGCACAAACAGAAAGCAAATCCCAGTCAAACTTAGTTTCAAAGTGCCTTTCAAATTTAGTTTCAGAGATTCTCCACCATACAATTTTTTTTTCTTAAGAAACACAAACTAATGTTGGCACTTGCCCCCCACAAAAGGGCTCAAAAACCTCTATAAACTGTACTGACTCTTATTCAAAAACAGCAGCCATAAAAAAAGAACAGGATGATTCAATAGCTGAAGGAGAGATAATACATGCTAAATGCCTAAAACACTCTATTCAAATTGTTTCTAAAATCAATCTCTTCGAATAGTTTGTCATATTTTTCATATGACAAATTTCCAAGCCATTTCTCTTTTTATGATCATTAAGATTTTCATATGAGGAAATTGATAAACTTTATGATTTAAAGCATGGAACTCTTAGCCAAAAGAAACATCTGTGTGTACTTACACATGAATTAAGGCAGTTGAACTTTACTTGTAACTTTTATAATTGTACCCTAGTTAAATATTACACAGTTTTACCAGGGCCATGGTGTATACATAATAAATCAGCATGGAACCCAATGACCTAAAGTGTGCATATTTCTAACACTGAGTCATCAATATGGTAAAAAGGAAATTAGTATCGCATGACTAGTCTTATGCATAAGGTGACTAGAGCCCACGAGCCACAACTACTGAAGCCCGCACGCCTGGAGCCCATGCTCCGCAACAAGAGAATCCACCGCAATGAGAAGCCTGCAGACCACAATGAAGGGTAGCCCCCGCAGACCACAACTAGAGAAAGCCTGCACGCAACAACGAAGACCCAACGCAGCCAAAAATAAATAAATAAAATAAATAAATTTATTTTAAAAAAAGGAAAGAAAATTGATAATTGCCTTTCTCTAGGTTGTCTTTAGACTGATCAAAAGATGGAACTCATTTTTCTAAATAAAAATATTCAATTAAATAGTCGAGTTAGCAATGTGGCTGATACTTGTCAATAACAGACCTGCATGGTGAGGTTTTCCTTAATCATTTCAAGGGGAAATTAATCTCCATCAGAAAAAAAAACTGAATATCCTAGAAGACAAGCTGGCAAAAATAAAGCTTCAGGTTTGTTGGTTTGTTTCTTTTTAATTTGATTTTCAATGTCTTCATTGGCAATGGAACATTATTCAAGAGAATTTCAAAGTATAATGGCTGGTATTTGCACTAACACGATAGAGGCGAAACCAGTGATTTGCAATTGCTTCCAGCCCTGCCAAACAGAGCAAATGCCCATTTTCAGGCCACTGCACACTGCTCCCTCCCCCAGAAATGGCCCCACTTCAGTCTCTGCCTGGTAACTGGCATTCATCTTGCAAAGCCTATCAGTGATAGTTTCCTTTATTCTCTAAGACCTTCTTAACCCTACCACAACACACCCTCCTCTACATCCCTATTTTTATTTGTATTGTGATAGACTCATCACCCCAGATTATAGTCGGTTTTACAAGCAGTCTCCCAATAGAACGATATACTTCATCATCTGAATGAGACAGGCTTTGTTGCAGTGCTGCAGTGCTTGCACCTGGACACACCTCTCCTCCAGCAACAAAATACAACGAAACTATATGCGACTAAAAATAACTGCGTGCATTTGCAGTTGGGGCAAATTCTGGGCAAAAGATACAAAGAGCCCAAAAAACCCAACCGCCACTTTTGAAGAGCCCAGAGCAAAGAGCAGGGTACGGCATGTGCTCCCTGCACTCAATACCACCTAAGCCAGCCCTCCGGCCGACTCCTGGACACACCCCTACCCTCACCCAGTATAAGGAACAAGCTCGTCCTCCCACTCAGGGAACAAGAACAAGCAAGGGAACCTGTTGCTTGTTCTCGCTCCCCCTGCTGCAGCAGGGGTCCCAATAAAGCCTTGCCTGAATTTCTTGTCTGGTCTCTAGTCAATTTCTATTGATTAAGGAGGCCAAGAACCCTGGTCAGTAACAAGTAGTATCTCTGGATCTAGCGTATGGTAAATAATACAGGATTACTGTATTGATAATGCTTACCTTCAGACAGCCCGACTGTAACAGATATTCAATTTGCAATGCTCAAATATTTTTAAATCAATAAATAAGGTTCTGTCTTGGCATAACCACTAAAATCGTTCTAATCTTAAATTATCATAGGACTAAGAAAAGTATTTCTTTAAATGAAAAGGAACATTTTAATTTTACCAAAAAATTTATATGTTTCATTTTAAATAAATCTTGGTCTAACTTTTAAATACTGGTGATAATTTAACAGTCATAATATCTTGTAACTCAGGTCCTAAAATACACTGGATTTCATAATATATGCCACAGGATCATATTAAGAAGCAAACTCTTGGGAGTTTGGGATTAGCAGATGCAAACTATTATATAGAGGATGAATAAACAACAAGGTCTTACTATATAGCACAGGGAACTATATTCAATATCTTGGGATAAACCACAATGGAAAAGAATATGAAACAGAATGTATATATGTGTATAACTGAATCACTCTGCTGTATAGCAGAAATTAACACAACACTGTAAATCAACTATACTTCAATAAAAATAAATGTTAAAAAAAAGAAACAAAACTTGTTTGGTACTTCTATGGCTAGTCCTCTTCTGTCCTCCAAAGACACCTGAACCCCAAAGAGCTTTCTTAATATGCAATTCTTTTTTGAATGATCTTTTGCTTTACAATTCTTTTAATTTAGGGTCTAACCATACTGCCTTTAATTTCCAACCATTTACTCACATTTTGGTCTGTTACTTTCTGGTTTCTGCTCCCAGGAACTTGGGGGGACCTTCTCCAAGGTCCCCAATGTCTTTTTCCTACACAAAACTACTCACCCGTACTCAATCTTAACTTTTTCAGGCTCTCTGGTGGCATTTCACACTGCTCACCGTTCCTTTCTACTTGCAATTATCTTCCCTTGGTTTCGTCAATACTACATTTTCTTGTTACTACAATTAGAAATGAAGAATGCTGTTCTATCTATTGGGAGAATGTTGGTAAAACTGACTATCACCTAGGGCCGTGATGAATCTATCTCAATATAAATAAAAAGAGGGATGTAGAGGAGTGTTGTAGGATCAGGAAGGTGTTAGAGAAAAAGGGAGACGCTCACTGATATTAGAGATAGGCTTTGCCAGATGGATGCCAGCTGCCAGCCAGAGGTCTCCAACTGTTCCTTTTCTGTTTCCCCAGATGGAACATCTTCCTGCTGCACCCCTAATCATGGGCCTTCCCCAAATTTCTGTCCTTTGCACTCTGCTCTTCTCCACACATGCTTTTCCCTTGGATCCTCTGAAGATCCCTTCTCTCTGACAGATTCAAGGACCACTTGTATTCTGGAAACTCTCAGGTTTATCACCTGTACCTCTGACTCCCCAGTTCTGCTCTGCTCACACATTTCCAGCTGCTCAGCACACAGAAGCCCAGGGTATCCCATCAGAACGTCAAACCCACGCAGAAGGTCATTACCTTTCCCTTTACCCTCACCTCCATTACTGGTTCTTATCTCCCAGGCTTAACCGTTCAGAGCCATCTTTAATCCCCCTCCTTCATCCTCCACGCCCTGTCACCAAGTCCCTTCCTTTCTTTCTTCAAAACACCACCCCCTGGATTCAACTTTTCTTCCCCATCTGAGTCCTGCCTGGCCTCTATAACTGGCCTCCACTCGGAGGGCACCACCTCAGCCTCTCAGCTTATACCCCTGACTATGGCCTGTGATCATTTCTGTTTATTTTACTGGAGTCCGCAGAATGGTTAGGTCACTTGCTTGATGCCTTCACGGCCACAGATAAAAGAGCCAACAATGACACTCAGCTCTCCCTCCCTCCAGAGCCTGGGTGTGCCTCACAGGGGTTCCCACTCTGACCTTCAAAATCCAGACTCAGCCTGTATCACCAGCGGTCAGTAACGATGGGATTGGTTCCATCCAACAGGCCTCTAACCTCCCTATATGGGGCTCTTGCATTTTCAACCCTATAAGTTCTGGATCCCTGAGAAAGCTGCTGAGAAACACCATGTGAAATCTGCTTTTTTGGCCAGTTCTAGCTAGACTTCACCTGTGCTGGTAACAAGGTCTGGGGTCCGGCTCCATGACCAAATCCCTGCCTTGGGTAAGTACTCACTACCCCAGGTCCCCTAAGGATGGGGTCCTCTAGTAATGAGGGTCCTGCTTCCACTTCCTGATACTGGATCTCCCAGCCATCAATAGCTCAGCTGAGTGGACACTCACCTGTATTAGCTGCCCTGTCGTCTGGCAGGCTGACACCTGGTTACCTGGTCTCCTGGGACCTGGGTCTCCTCCTCCGAATTCCTACTGCTGCAACTCTGTTGCCTGTCCAGGTCCTGGAACCTACAAGACTCTACTTCCTATACCTGTCCATCCCTGCCAGATTTATCCTGTTCCCAAATGAGCCCTGACTACATTATTTTCCACCATTCTCCTACAAACCCTGTATCCCAGTCAAATTTTTTAAAGATTAGAAATACGTCTTCTTCCTCCCAAAATTTGGTCCAAAACCCCAGCTCCTTTCTGAAGTTGGCAAGTTCCCTCTTCCTCCTGCAAGGTCCACCCACACAGCCATCAATCAGTAAGACCCGCTGTGTGCCCACTACAGGCCAGGCTCTGCGCGCTGCACACACATGGTCACACAAGGGATTGACAAACCCAAAGCCAGTTCCAAAACTGGGACTCACCTTAAATCAAATGAAGATGATTTTTTTTTAAATGCATCATTTTATAAAAACCAAAGATCAAGATCAGCCTTTAACTGGCATTGGTAATTAGATAATAACTCATAGTTAAGACATTTGCCTTTACTCTCCTTAAACCTAGTTTGAGAAAGTGCAGCTCTACAGGAAACATGGATGGTTCTAGTTCAAGAGATGTCTTTATGAGAACGATACTGCCACCTAGTGTCTATAAAACTAGGAGAAAACAGCTGGCAGAGTTGAGAAACTGTAATATCAATGAAACCCATTCTAAATAAGGATTGAATCATAAAATTTTATGTATCTAAATCAGGTAATGCTGGCCAATAAACAAAGAAATGTGGCTACATTCAAAAAAAGGGAATCTCTGTCTTTGAACACTGAGATTACAAGTATTTTAAGCTTTCAACAACACGAAATGGGGTGCCAAGTTCATAAGCAGCATGTTACTGAGAGGAACAATACAAATATATTGTTTAAGAAACAAAACCTAAACATCATATGATATCACTTATATGTGGAATCTAAAAAAAATGATACAAATGAACTTATTTAAAAACAACAACAGACTCACAGACTTAGAAAACAAACTTTTGGTTACCAAAGGGGAAGGTGGGGGGAGGGATACATTAGGAGGTTGGGATTAACATATTCACACTACTATATATAAAATAGATAAACAACAAGGACCTACTGTACAGCACAGGGAACTCTACTCAAAATTCTGTAATAATCTATATGAGAAAAGAACCTGAAAAAGAATGGATATATGTATATGTATAACTGAATCACTTTGCTGCACACCCAAAACGAACATAACATTGTAAATCAACCATACTCCAATATAAAATTTAAAATTAAATTTAAAAAGAAAGAAAGAAAGCCTGAAATTTATCTTCCTCCTTTGGATGTGAATGTGTAATTCACCCTTCATATGAACCACTTGAAAACGAGCAATGAGGCTAAAAGAAATGACAGTTAAGAAAATCAGGCTTACCTGAAAGTGCAAAATTATTGTCCATATTAATCCCAAAGTCAATTTGGGATTTCCATCTGTTATGTCATCATTTCTAATGTTCACTAATTTCACCTGTTTTGTATGTGAAGAAGAGATAAAACAAAATATTTTTCAAACCAGCACATGAGTTATTTTTACCTACATAAAAGTGATTCTAAATTACAGATACAAAAAAAAGCCTGAATAATTTAAATACCAGTAATCCTTAAATTACTGTTTTACCCCCATCCCCACTCATTTTAGATTGCAAATTATAGAGGAACCACAAAGGAAAGAAATCAATATTATTTTGGTTTTGTCTTCTACAGCAAGTATTAAAAGTACACTTGTCAAAACAAAAACAAATTCAAGCGAGAAGTCCTAAATACTTAAGATTTTTAAATTAGAAATAATTTTGTCTTTTGAAAATAAGCGTTATTTTACAATTAAGTAGGAAACTATTCTGAACCATCAAATAATTTTAACAACTTTCTTACACTTTGGTCATAAAGAGTGTTTAAAAAAAAAAAACTAGTGTTATTATTCTATTTGTCTACCATAGATTGCTACCAAGATAAGTAACTATATAACTCACTGGACATTTGGAAGACTGTTCAAAACTTTAAAAATAATACAATAATCAGACTTAAAGCTTATCAACTGTCCAATTATGCATTCAGGTAAATAAATGTAAGGATGATATTTAACATCTACTTCCTGGTAAAAGAATTAAATATCTATCATGAATTCAAGACAATGATACCTAACATTTTACTTCCTGGACAAATCACTGCCAAAAATATTTCGACAAGGAGACATAATTAACCATTAATCCTTCTGTAAACTTCCACTAGAATTAAGAATAGTAAGGCAAATACCAATAACATTTAAAATATAAGCACTGAGTATTTGCTAGAATTTAATAACTAAAAGCACTTTGATGCTCATAATAAACTAAATGAAGGACTAATAACAGATAGTGTTTCCTGCTCCTCCTTGCCCTCTCTTCTCTTCTTCCTACTCCACTAAAAGGCGAAATTGTTGCCACCTCGGATTTCTCACTGTTTTCAGTAACTTTCAGTTATCCTGAGTTTCTTTGTCTCCTCCTTTTTCTACTAATTGAAAATTACCAGTTATTTGCCTTATATCACTATAATACACAATGCTACCAAATCAAGATCAAATCCAATACGTTGTTCATTCTTTCCCACCATTTCTTCTGAAACCGCAAGCCAGTCCGGGATTGTTTTCAGAACTGTTTTATTTTTAACTACTTCTAAATTATCCAGTTGTATCTACTTATAAAAAATAAACTATTGCTTCCTCACAACTATGTATTAAAAATACATATGCAAAGTTTTTAAAAAGTATTATGTAAACTATCTTTTATAAAAATAAGGTAATTTTAATAAAAAATGAAGTATAGTCTCCCCACTACTAAGAACTGTTCATAGACATTCTTAACATTCTGTTGCTACTAAAATGTCATTAAATTCCTAGGCAAAAGCATTCCAGTTCCAACAGAAGGAAAATCAGTAGCTCCTATTCAGATGGAAATGTAGCCACTTATGATTCCTCTGGGCTTACACCTACTATTAACCTCCTTTTCTTTGGAACAAATGTTTAAAAACATTTTAAAACATCTGTCTCATGAAAGCACATGTTTAATGATTATAATTCACAGTCAACTTTAACCTTTTCATTCCCTGACATGGTCCTATGCATATTTATTCAGTCACGTATGTTTATATGATTACAGTCTTTGAAAAACATCATACCTGGCGTCTTTTCAAATAGTCAAGTGCAATTTGTACATTCTGTAGTCTGTGAAAACGCATCCGACCTTTCTCTCTGGGCTAAGAACAGAAAAATGCAGGGTATAAAAAACATTGTATTTTCTGATACCACTGATCATGCTAAATACACGTATGCTGAATACACTATATAAATATACTGTACGCTCATCTTAATATGTCAAAACAGTATTTACTGCTTGGGTAGATCCATTAAATTTTTTAATGATATTTTTAATTTTTTGCATTATCTGAGATTGAATTTAAACTTGGGATTTTTCTGAGTATTTTTTATTTTAAACAGATCCTTTATTCCAAATATTTAAACAAAAGAAAAAGAGAAAATACCACGGAACATATACACTTTTCATATTCACTATCTTATAATTCTAGCCTACAGTTATTTAGCTACAGGTGCACAAAAAGAATTAAATACCATTCCCCATTTTGCCTTCTCAATAAACTTTAAATCAAGAGGGTTTTTATAATTATATATGTATGGCATGTTAATGAAAATGAGGTAAAGTAGCATGCAGTTAGTATAAAAATCACCAAGAAGGAGAAAGACAGTGGAGGTTTACTTAGCCATGATAGAGGAAGAGAGAAAAGCAATTATGGCCATGTAATATATTTCCTCTTTATTTTATTTTCGTTTTGCACAAAATCGGTTGGACTCAGTAACAGTTTTACACTGCTTGGGGATGGACATGATGATTTGCTGTCTCAGGAAAACTGACAAACCGTTAACTCTTTTCCTTGATGCCATTTCCCTTAAGAAACGTCACAAGTTAGCAGAAGGAAAACATAAAGAAACAGACCTGAGAAAATGTTCAACAAAAATACAAAGAATGGAGCTGAAATTTACTACATAAAATCTTCCAAAGGGAAAAAAAGAAAAAAGAAAACTGACAGCTGAGCTGCTCAAACATGAATAGGTTGCTGAAGCCAAAGGCAGCAGAATTAAAACAGACAGCAGACCACAGAATGGGAAATTAAGTTCCATATAACAGGAGAAATGATGGTGATGAATTCCCCACTGGATCCACAAAAGCACAAATTCCAATAAAATCAGGGGGCTCTAGGGACATGATGACAAAAGAAGCGCATCTGTCTTGCAAAGGTAGGCTGAGTCAGTTGAGTGTCACCGGGATTAAACAGCTCTGTGAGCTCTGTCAGGATTCTAGCATTTTAAATATTCCCCCCCTAAATAAAACGAGACATATAAGGTAGGTAAAGAATGTCCCTCAAATGCCTACTGCCAGTAGTAATGATTTAAAGCATAATCTTAAATATTAAATAAATGTCCATAAATTCCTTCAAATAAAACAAAAGACATGTTGGAAATATTAATTTCAGAAGTGGAATAGATTTGCATTAAAATCAGTGGGCTGGTTGTAAGATTTCCATACTTATACAAAAGGTATATAAATTTCTTTAGCTCAAATGCCATCCTGTAATTTAAGCACATATGTTCAAATACCATGCAGTGCACAGAAATACAGAAATAAATTTAAAGAGAAAATATGTCCTTTGTCCAAGTTGTTGGTACACACACATCCATCTCCCTGTGGGTTTTGGTCCTTTCTATAGTTTTCTAAAAAGGAGCCCAAACCCGTGGGTTACTCTATCGTGTTAGCGCTCACCGCATGTAAGGCTAGGTTAGTGGAGTTACGGGGGCCGACACCTACCCCCTTATCCTCATCCTCCACATCCTCATGCTGTTCATATTCGCATGCTTCTGTGGCACTCACCAATCGTAAGGTCTTCAAAAAATCTCGTTCCCTTGGCTAATGAATATAACAGACAGAAGATAGGACAGCAAAGACACAAGACAGACCAGAAATGAAAAGAGGAGCATGAACAGAACTTAATGAAGGAGACCAGGTAACCAAGAAGGGGGAGAAATGTTCACAAAAAAGGAGATGACACCTGTGGAGGGGGTTAGACCATCTGTCAGAAAGTGATGCTTATTTGCTTGCTATTTGTGAGTCTTTTTATAGGGGGTTATATTATGCATCCAACTTCTGATAAGAAAAAAAAAAAAACCCAAAGGTAAAAAAGAACAGAAGTAGTATTTTATTATAGAATTGATTATATAAGCAAGGTCATCAAAGTACTTCCATCTCCCAAATGCACATCATTTGAAGTCTGAAAATGCTTCATAATCTAACCAGAACTCTTTTTCCAGGCAGAATTCACAGCAGCTCAAAAGACGAATGCTGCAAACCTCTGAACAGTCTGTGCTGAAAACATACTAGTCATATGCAAAAAGGATTACATGTTCTTCAAAATAAATAACAAAATTTAAAACTTACCAAGGTGTCTCCTGAAAGAACCTCTAAAAGAGAGATCAAATTGTGTCCGTCCCTCAAGTCTTCATAGAGATCATTCACGTGTTTTCGAACCTACACAGAAAAAAGCAATTTAAAATTTTCGGTCCTAGAACCCAGATCATCCTTAAGACTCAAACAAGAAAGGGGACAAGAAGAAAACATTCCTTCATGTACATGTGTTCATTCATGTAGTGTTTTTAAAAATATTAGTATTCTCTCACTACTTAAAAAATAAAATTTAAAAACTAAAAAAAGTAAATTTCAGATTAATAATTCATACAAGTAAAACTGTTAAATTTTTAACACAACAGAATAAATAAAAATCTGGACAACTACATGGAGTTACAATTTCCAAAATACAGGCAATGCCCTGACCTGAATCATGATTCCTGATACAGCAACCAAAGCCACCTCAGCAAGAGGGGTGAGTTTTTATCCCCTGGTTGGTCTTCCTAATCTCTGGGCCACAAAATCCAGGATGCCAGAGGCACACACTCCACACTTTAAAAATCCACAGATGTAGGCTGGGGAAAGGGTACATGAGACTCTGTATACTATTTTTGAAAATTCCTGTGAGTCTATGATAATTTCAAAATAAAAGGCTTTTAAAAATTCATATATGTGAGGTCATAAGACCTCTGTCCAAAATTCTTCTGCACAGCATAAATCTTGCTGTGGTGGAGAGTTTTCTTTCTTTCTTTTTTTTTTTTTTTTTTTTTGATACCTTCTTTTTTAATATTTTACTTTACATTGAAGTAATTTGATTTACAATGTTGGGTTAGTTTCAGGTGTACAGCAAAGTGATTTAGTTATACATATACATATACCTATTCTTTTTCAGATTCTTTTCCCATATAGGTTATTACAGAGTATTGAGCAGAGTTCCCTGTAATATGCAGTAGGTCCTTGTTGATTATCTATTTTATATATAGTAGTGTATATATCTTAATCCCAACCTCCTAATTTATCCCTCCCAGTGGAGGGTTTTCATAACCACATTTACACTAGCTGCAAGTTAACAGGCCTCGTTTAAGTTTCTGATTTTAGAGCTCAAACCACCAAAGATTTCCCCCAAACTCTGCTAGTTAGCCACACAGGGACACTTCCTGTGAATGAATGCTTGGCCCACTGTAAGGTGTCTGCCAGACAGACAAGGACAGAGCAGGCTGTGAGAATGGCTGTCCCACAGTGGGCTGGTTCATCTCCACGTTCTCACCTTTGGGGGATTCTGGGCTGCGTTACTTTGCGCTGCTCTCAGGAAAGGAGTCAAGGAAGTGGTCCAGAAAGAGGCAGAGACCAGCATCCCCCTTGCATCACTCGGGCACAGCCCTACATGCTCCCTGTCTGTGCGGTACACTCTGGAGGTTTATACACATGAGTCAAACTCCTTTGCGCTTGCAAAATGTCAAGTGAATATACAGCAGAAAATAATACAGAGATCCAAAGTATAGTCAAAACTCTCTGACTACAGAGCAACCAGCAAGAAAGGGCCTAATGGAAACTAGAAGCAAGCCTTTGATGGGTAAGTCTTCTGGGTCTAAAAAAGCAGCTAAATTTTATTATCTTAACTGACTATCTACATGTTTTGCAGTATGTTTTATTGTCAGAAAATACGTTTGATTAGTGAAGAAAAAACTTCCCTTAAGAGTTTTGTATCAAATTTACCACCTCCCATACAGTAGTTTGGGACTTTCTGCCTAAGTCACAGAACCTTTTAATATTCCATTAATTTAATATTCAATTATCCATCTATGCATCATTACTACAAAAAATATAGGCATTAAACTCGGGCCCAATAGCTCTAAGTAATTGCTAATGCCAATAGTACCTATAAAGTGGCAAGGAAAACTGAAACAGTCAAATTACTTTTAACCAAGTGTCCCCATTTTCACAAGCTGACATTTTTATTTTGATTTCCTAATTCCCAAGGAATATCAGCTGACTCTTTGGTGTCACAAGATACAACAGTAATAGAAAGCTCAAAAATACTTCATTTTTCTAAAAACAAGAGCATATCATAACACATTTCAGGCAATCCTTATTCAGAAAATCTATACATATCCAAATAAGTTACAAAGAGATTATTCCTTCCATTAAATATTGGGTTGGCCAAAAAGTTTGTTTGGGTTCTTCCATAAGATGCTACAGAAAAAACTTTTTGGCCAACTCAATATTTACCTTCCATTCAATAAATACCATTAAAAGACAATCCCCTGAAATACTCAATTACATTTCAGAGATGAACCAATTTCCAAGGATCTTTTCAGGAACAAATCTATGACATACATGACACACATGCGTGCAGAAAAGCAACTTTATGAAATGAGTACTAATACTTAATTTTCTACTCACATACTAGAGCACTGTAAGAATTCACGTGGTCTTATTCCAAGCCATGAGCTTGAATTTATAAGCCTAAGGGCCTACTTAAAAACAAGACAGAGGATGTCCATAGATGGATGAATGAATAAAGAAGATGTGGTATATAAACAGCGGAATATTACTCAGCCAGTAAAATGAAATCTTGCCATTTGCAACAACATGGACCTTGAGGGAATTAGACAAAGTGAAATAAGTCAGACAGAGAAGAACAAATTTCACTTATAAGTGGAATCTAAAAAAACAACAAATGAGCAAACGAAACAAAACAAAAATCACAGATACAGAGAACAGAATGGTGTTTGCCAGAGGGGAAGGGGTATGGGGAGTGGGTGAAACTGGCAAAGGGGATCAAAACATACCAACTTCCAGTTATAAAATAAGTAAGTCATGGGGATGTAATGTACAGCATGGTGTCTATAGTCAATAATATTGTAGCACATACTTGAAAGCTGCCAAGAGAATAAATCCTGAAAGGTAACTTTGTCTGGTGATGGATGGTAACTATAGATTTTTGTGGTGATCATACTGCAATGTATACAAATATCAAATCATGATGATGTACACCTGAACCCAATACAATGTTATCTGTCAATTATACCTCAATTAAAAAAACAAGGCAGAGGAGCTAAGCTTGTGAATTTCATGCACATCACTGCATTTAAATCTATGTACTCCTCTATGTATCTCCAGTGTAACCAGAAAGCAGACTAACTCTAAAAGCCTGAGCAGGGACATGAGAGATCACATTTATATAAACAACATTATGCAGCTCCTGACCCTTGGCCAGCTACTGAATCCCTCAAAACAGACAGCTCCATAGTGCAGGTCTGACATCTTCAGAAGGTACAGTAGGACACAAGTGCACGGTCAGGATGGGGTCCCGCAGGGCAGTAACCAACACACAGAGCTGAGTATGCCATGTGCTCTGGTCCCCTTTATCCACTGAGGCCTGCCTGAGTCACACTTCAATCCACATGCACTTCCTCTGTCTTTCTCACTTCAGGACAGTTAAAGATGGGGTGTAATTAATAGCCAAGACATGGAAACAACCTAAACGTCCATCGACAAATGAACGGATAAAGAAGACGTGGTACATATATACAATAGAATATTACTCAGCCATAAAAAAGAACAAAATAATGTCATTTGTAGCAACATGGATGCAACTAGAGATTGTCATACTGAGTGAAGTAAGTCAGAAAGGCAACAACAAACACCATATGCTATCACTTATATGTGGAATCTAAAAGAGGATACAAATGAACCTATCTAATGAAACAGAAACAGAATCACAGACATAGAGAACAGACTTGTGGTTGCCTATGTATGAAACAGAAACAGAATCACAGACATACAGAACAGACTAGTGGTTGCCAAGAGGGAGAGGGTTGGTGGGGGGATGGACTGGGAGTTTGGGATTAGCAGATGTAAGCTTTTATATATAGGATGGATAAACAAGAAGGTCCTACTGTATAGCACAGGGAACTATATTCAATATCCTATGATAAATCATAATGGAAAAAAATATAAAAAAAGAATTATTTATATGTATAACCAAATCACTTTGATACACAGCAGTAATTAACACATTATAATCAACTATACTTCAATAAAAGAAAAAAAAAGATGGGTATGATTCTGAACACATATTTCACAGGAAAGCAATTTCACAACTTGCCAGATTGAACCAAACCATCTACATCAGAGAAACTTTCCACAGCAAGGTGTCCTTTTCCACCATCATATTTATGCAACAATAAAGAAAAATTAAATTAGGCATGTTTAGAGAAGAAGAAGATTATGCCAAGTAAAACCACGTTAGGAAAAGAGAAAACATGTTATAAAGGGGAAAAAAATTAGGATTTTAGCCATGTTTCTGCCATAGGTCTCATGAACTAGTACCAACTGCCCAAACTCTCCGAACCTCAATTTTCTCACTTGCAAAATAAGTTTGAAAACAGAAGGCCTCGAGTTCAAACCAGAGAACAAAAATTCTGTGATCTGAAAATAAAATTGTCATTGTTTTAAAAAAATCAATGTGTCAACTTAAAAGAGAAAATATGTAAAATGGAAAGCTACTCTTAAGACTTCTGGCTTAATTTCTTAAGAATTTTAGAAAAAAATACATAAACAGACTAATTTAGCTTCTATAATGCTTGAAAACATCCTGAGTCATTGGTTATCATGGAATATTGCTTGTTTTTCCTGTCTCAGAGGATCATTCTGAGGGTCTAGAGAAATATTGTATATGAAAAACACTACATAAATGTAAGATACCATTATTCTCATCTTTATCACTCCAGCATTAACAAAAATAAACAAAAATATATAAATGATGAGTTATTACTAGGCACCTGACCCTGTTTAAGTGCTTTATAAGTAATGGCTCATTTTCTTCACCACAAAAGAATAGGGTAAAAGAGAATGTTAATTAAAAATTAAATATCAACATTATGGAAAAAAAGAGAAAAATTAACGTTATGGGGAAGGAGTGGTAATGGATGAACTGCGTGAAAATAACTGGGGTCGTAGAGAAATATCTGATCATGTGATCAACTGGGGGTGAAAAAAGGAAGGGATTAAATAGTTAAGCTGACACAGAAAAGCCTTTTATTTTGTCCAAAGTCTGAGTCATAGACATTTGGCCTGGTAACTTTCCTTCACAGATGACTGCAAACTGCCAACAGTCTCAACCTTCCGCTTTCACTTTTTAATAAAACATTCTTTCTTCCCATTTTGGATATTCTCTCCCTGTGGGACAAAAAACTGTCTGAATAAACAGTGCTCAAGGAAGTGATGAGCAATGTGAAAGCACTTTGAGACACTCTGTGGTTAAATTATATAACTCGAATTACATAACAGGGATGAAGCATCCTCTTCTATATTTCATACAATACTCCCAGAATTTTGCAGTGCTTTTGAAAACATGTGTACAGCATTGCACCTACAGTTCACCCCTAGAGGGCGCTCATCTTTTGCTTAAGAAGAGTTTCCTAAGGAAGGGAAATAAAAGTAGAAGGGGGGTGGGCTGAGATTCCAAACAAGGTCCTGGTGATGACATACTAAATACTTCCGTTTTAATTTTGATAGAGAACAGAGTAGATCATGCCAGGTCTGTATCATCTAAATGGCTTAACTGTTCAAAATACCACTCAAAATTTTTATTTTGTTAACTTGTAATTGTTTGATTTTACGTGGGCTAAATCGAATTCAACTGTGAAGATCAGATCATCATATAGCTGCTTATGTAATGTTCAAGGATACCTTTTTCAAAAGTCTGACTCTGCAGTGGCTGATGTCAATCTAGACAAATTCCACAAAAATTTTACTTCCCATATCTAAACTTACTGCCACAGTGGAGTTGCAGTTCGGTTCAAGTCACCAAATATTTAGTAAGCATCCATCATATGCCAGGGTATCAATTGACTTCTAAGGGTACAAAGTTGAATAATAAGAGCATGCCACCTCTTGAGGCCCACAGGCTAGGATGACAGAAATTTACAGAGGGGTCTGGAGTCTGGGAAGTACCCCCACAAAGATGGGAGTGTTCCAGGTGGAAGAAAGAACCAGAACAAAGAGCCAGGTGAGGGTGCGTGCAGCTGTAGGGTGAGTTTCAGGGAAGGAAAGCGCCCGTGAACCAAGGAAATGTGAGGTAGGGGATGAGGGTGGAAGGGGGCCGGGGCGTGGAGGGGGTTTGACCTGCCACTTGAACAAGGACAGACCTTCCCTGAGCAAAGCAAAGACAGCCACTGAAGGCTTCCACGCAGAATGAGGACACAGTATCTGACCAATATAAACCTTCTAACTATCTTGAGCAAACCTGAAGCACAGATAAAGCCGCCAAAGGTCCAATCTGTAGGCAAGGATGGAGGAAAGGTACCTCGGTGGGGGAGAAAAGCAAACAGAGGCCACTCCATCAGTGAACCTTGGTAAAATGCATGCCTCCCAACCCAGCAGCAAGGAGCAAAATGCCAGAAAGGACTGCCAGGCCTCTCTTAAAGCAGTCCTACATCTGAAGGACACAGTATTCTGGAAAACAACCCCTATCTTTAGAAAGCCACATAAATAATAAAAGAAGGCTTGTCCCAAGTGAGAGCACCTCACTGCCTTGGGTGGAGAGAAAGGGGACAGTCAGCTTCAGGGAAAACTATAAGGGAAAATGTTTTCCAATGTAATTTTTTGACTTCAAACAAACACACTCAGGAAAAATAAGCAACCACATTCTCCTGGGAGAGCGCCTTACAAGTCCTACTCTATTAATATGTTACCATATCAATTATTGATAAGTAAATTGATGCTTTAAAAATACACAGAAATGCTTCAAAACAATGTATTCGCTTAGGTGCCTTATCTGAACAGTTATTACAAACTTATTCCAGTACTATTTCTTTAAGAATGGTGAAAAAATAAAACCACAGCTCAGACTCTTCCTAAATTACCATAAATTCTAAATTGGTGCAGGTAAAAATATAAAAGGGAAATATCCTTATCTGATGTAATAAACAGGTGATCATGCTTTTTCCTAGGCAGTATATTAGGTCAGCATTAAGGCCATACATAATTTATCTCCTTCACTGTTTTTTAGCCATAAAATAAAGATATTTGTTATATATCATAGGGTATTAATGAATAAAATAATGAAGAGTTTTAAACAACTCAGTGTTGGCCCTAAGTAGTACAAATAATCTGTCTACTCCATATTGGACCTGATTAGTTCTCGGACAAAGAAGATTTCTCTTTTAAGCTTTCAGGTTGACAATCTACAATCAGTTAAAAAACAAGCAAAAAACAACAAGGTCTTCTCTAGTCTTTCACTACAAGGTAGAACTACAGGTTGTTAAATAAAATAAGAGCATCTTTCTTACTGATAAACACTTAATGATCTGGGGGCATTTTAGTCACGGTTTCACCCTGGTACTTCTTATACTCTCTTCTGTACAGTTTCACCATTGTCGTAGGAATCTTTACAAAAGGCGATTCTGATTTTCAGAAATTTTAAATCAAGAAGCTCTTTTCTGTAACAATTTGTTTGGGGTTTGGTGGCTGGTTCTGGTTTGGTTTGGTCTGATTTGGGTCTACCTTTCCTTGCAGGTCTTCCCTTTGGTCCACAGGAAAACAGACAAACATCTATTTTTGCATGTGTCTCCCCATTGTCCTGTGGATCTTTTATCGCCTGCAGGGCTGTATAGGCCTTGGTGCTGAACACTTATAAATAATGTAATTGAAAGGGAAAAATAAACTCAGAAATCAATTACTCTGCATATTAATTATTTTGTATCTGCCCACTGTTTTTGAAGTTAATTTTCATTAAAGAGGTGGTCTAGGGACCTCCCTGGTGGCGCAGTGGTTAAGAATCCGCCTGTCAATGCAGGGGACATGGGTTTTAGCCCTGGTCCGGGAAGATCCCACATGCCGCGGAGCAACTAAGCCCGTGCACCACAACTACTGAGCCTGCGCTCTAGATAGAGCCCACGAGCCACAGCTACTGAAGCCAGTGCGCCTAGAGCTCGTGCTCCGCAACAAGAGAAGTCACTGCAGTGAGAAGCCCGCGCACCACAACGAGAATAGCCCCTGCTCGCCGCAACTAGAGAAAGCCTATGTGCACCAACAAAGACCCAACACAGCCAAAAATAAATAAATAAATAAATAAATTTATTAAAAAAAAAAAAGATGTGGTCTAAACAACCTCTATACTACAATGTCAAACAAAGGAGCATGGGTTCACAAAGACATCAGCGTCATCCACTCCATGTAGGCTTTAAAAGGTAGGAGGGGGCTTTTTCAGATGAGACTAAAGGATGTTTCTGCCCAAGACTGTCCTGAGGATCAAATACAGCGATGTTTTAGCAGGAGGATGTGGGCCTCTCCTTTTAAAAGTTTATAAAATATCTTCCTAGCTCATTACTTACATAAACCTTTCTTTAAACTATTTATCACTTCAAGAAATCACAGCAAGTCCTAATCTACCAGAGCAGTTTTCAATGATAACATAAGGAAAAGGAAAGGAACCAATTACTGGCATTTTTATACTCACCTCTTTCCCATTCACCTTCTCACAATCTGGGCAAAAGGAAGAAAAAGCTGAGAAAATGGGAATCAGAATCACTTACTTCTAATGAATAGTTAATAAGCTAGTCAATGAAACTAAATTTTGAAAGCAATGTAAATGTGTGACTACAGTGATGTCACAAGACAAATGATGACAACTCTGCTGAATACTTTTAAACCAGTGATGCACTACATGAGCTCATATGTGCCAAGTCCTAAAAACAGAACTGGACGTAAAATGAGCCTGTTTGACACAGGTAGCCCATAGCTACAGTACCAAAGTCCTGCTCCGTTATCACCAACATTTTAAACAGATTCCACTGTATTGTCAAATTCTAGCTTTTACTGGAAAAGTTTTGAAACAGAATTGTGCATATTTTTCAAGAAAAATCATGTAAAATTATGTTCTTAAACTTTCATTTAAGTTACAGACATGACCAAAATTTACAACTAGTTCAAAAAATGTGTACATCCTCAATAAACCCCCACTTAATGACTCCAACATCCTAAGTTAGGTTCAGATTAATTATTAGAAACTGGAGATGCATTCAGGTAAATATATCCAGTTCCTAGATGAAAATAAAGACAGCTCCTGGAATATAGAAACATACCAGTCATTGCCCCTTAATGCCAAGTCACTTTAGCAGACTGATTTTCTTCTTAACACCTGTCTATTATCCATTTCAAAGAAGCCTCGACCATGGTTGGCAAGAAGATGGAATAACTTTCGGGATTGGAGGAGGGGGAGGGAGGCACCGCGGGGCACCCGGGAGTCCAGAGTAAGAGCTCTGAACGCTGAGGAGGGGGCAGGAGGACCCTCAGCAGCTGCTGAGTGGGGAGAGAAGAGTCCAGGAGAGGGACAGAGGGGAGTGACAAAAACTCTGCTTACTGAATACTTTTGAGCTGAATCATCTCCTTGGGGCTTGTTTCAAATGCCCTACAGGCTGTCAATGCCAGACCTGTTCCACAGTAATTCAACAATGAAGTGGACACTTGCCCCAAATAGGAACTGTCCTCTTTCCTTTTGGCACCATGTAAAATACCTTTTACAGGAACCCTCCTACACAGTTGTTGGGAATGTAAATTGGTAACAGCCACTATGGAGGTTCCTTAAAAAACTAAAAATAGAGCTACCATATGATCCTACAATCCCACTCCTGGGCATGTATCCAGAGAAAACCATCATTCGAAAAGATACACGCACCCTAATGTTCACTGAAGCACTATTCACAATAGCCAAGACATGGAAGCAACCTAAATGTCCATCGACGGATGGATAAAGAAGATATGGGGTGTGTGTGTGTGTGTGTGTGTTGTGTGTTGTGTGTGTGTGTGTGTATATAAAAGGATGGAATAATGCCACCTGCAGCATCCTAGAGATTATCATACTAAGTAAGCCAGACAGAGAAGGACAAATATCATACAATATTGCTTATATATGGAATCTAAAAAAATGATACAAATGAACTTATTTACAAAACAGAAAGAGACTCACAGACATAGAAAACAAACTTACGGTTACCAAAGGGGAAAACGGCGTGGGGGAGGGATAAATTAGGAGGTTGGGATTAACATGTACATACTACTATACATAAAATAGATAGCCAACAAGGTTCTACTGTATAGCACAGGGAACTGTACTCAATATTTTGTAATAACCTATAAGGGAAAAGAATCTGAAAAGGAATATACATATCTACATATATATATATAGATATATATAAACTGAATCACTGTGCTGTACACCTGAAACTAACATGATATTGTAAATCAACTATACTTCAATTAAAAATTTTTTTTAAATGAATAAAATACCTTTTACAACGTAGCTGTTTATAGCAAAAAGAAGCACAATCACAGGGCACACAGAAAAGCCAAGAACCAACTGAGCCCTCAAGGACTAACTTCATCTCCTTCACGGAGGATGACTAGCCATGTGTGTGCCACTTGCTGGAATGGTTATGAGATGAGTCAGGCTGCAGGCTGGGGAGGAAGCAGGACCCTCGTGGAGGGAGTGGGGCAGGTACTGTGGGTAAGGCGCCAGGGCGGGGGAGCCGGCGAGCAGGGCTGCCTTCTCGTCACACCAACACGGGCACTTCCCGTGTCCCTTTCAGAACACTGGGCGAGAGACTTCCAAAGGGGGATGACACAAGTGGTTGCTTCACGTCTTCTGAAGTCTCAAGGAATGGAAAATCTCAGGGGTCTCTCAGGAGCACATTTTATAGTTCTGAGGCCTTAACAATACCATGATGCTCTCTGATACTTTACATGCAACTAATTCACCCTTCATTAAACATAAGCCCATGTCCTCAAGTCCTTACAAGTAAACAACTGAGAACAACTGGTTGCATCCTCCTCATTAAACCTTTGAAATAACCCGGGATTATGACCAAGACAACTGCCATGGGGAGATGAACACGGAAACTATTTTTAAAGACACCCCCAGACGATGCAATTCCTCTGCCTCTGCTCTCATCCATGCTAATGCCTAAAACCTCTTGCCTGTTAAAATGTTTCCTTAAATCCAGATGAAACTCCAAGGCCCCCAGTACCATGATTTATATTTTCCAAACTAAAACCACTGCTAAACATACCTAGGAAACAGATATGTTTGGATGGAATCATAAATACTGGATTATTCCATTAATTACTTAATGAAAAACATTTTTGACAAACGTTATATATGCTGTTGTTGAAACAAATCTCTGCTACAGAATTATATCTTCTGTGGGAAGATTCAAACTTGCAAAGATGCCATCAATTTCTTCAAAGTGATCACCTCCCAGGGATGGAGTGGGAGGCTGGGGTTAGCAGATGTAAGCTTTTATATATAGAATGGATAAACAACAAGGTCCTACTGTATAGCACAGGGAACTATATTCAATGTCCTATGATAAATCATAATGGAAAAGAATATTAAAAAAAGAAGGTATATATATGTATAACTGAATCACTTTTCTGTACAGCAGAAATTAACACAACACTGTAAATCAACTATACTTCAATTTTTAAAAAGTGATCATCTCCTAAATGACATTACAATTTTGCCAAATTTCCAGATGCAAATCTGCTCGACAGAGACTCATGGACCACAAATGCTCAACAGCTACTCCGCGCAGGTGTTCACGACCAGAATCAGAGGCGATGCCCGTGTATATCTCATACTAAAGCCTAAAATCTAAGTGGACACTATTTCCCCTCCAGCCCCTGTTCTGAGCATCCTCTCTTTTAAACAGACACATTTCACCAAGACTAGGCTGGAGCCAGGTACCACCTAGCAAATCAGGGGCCACATTTCCAAAGGTGAACCCAGGACACAGCTGTGGGTACACTGCAGGCCATGTAGGTCCCAATGCCTTAATGGGACAGCTGCATGTCCAGTCCCAAAAGCTAAGAGAATTTGAAAGGAATGTTGGCTGAATAGTTGAGGTCATATTCTCAAAGCCCCCACTGTCGGTTGTATTTCTCTGCTTGTTTCATGGTTATTCCTTCTACCCAAAATGCTGTTCTGTCCCACTCCTCCTCCAGCTATTGAATCTTACTTTTCCTTCAAGGTCAAGCTCTAATGTTGCCCAAACCATGAAGGCTTCCCTCTTCTGCCCTCCCACATTCCTTGGTTTATACCAAGACACCGATCATCATTTTCCTTAAAGAATAGTTTTACGTATATGATATACACAAGCAGAAGCCCCTTAAAAGGACAGAGCTGTGTCTTAGGGCCTCACTATAAATGCCTCATGCTTTGCACATTACCTTTCACACAGCAGACTGTCAAAGAAGTTTTGTTCAATAAATAAAAGATTAGTCATCTGTACTTTGCCTGTGACCTTAGCCTTGCCCTCGGCTGTGGGCCCCTGAGTGCCTGCCCAGTGATGGGAAAAAAAGAGAAACTCAGGAAATAAAATTATGAACTCCACCACCTACTTCCCAGCAGGGGATTTGTCTTTGCCTGCAAGGCCCACCACGGCATCTGTGAGAGTTAGTACCTGGCATCGTGCCCTATCACACAGTTGGAGCTAAATAAATGCTGCTGAAGGACTAACACGCAGAGGGAGACCGCCATTCCTGAACACCAAGTCTTCTAAGTGTTCCCCCTGACCCATCTAAATTGGTCTGATAAATGACCAATGACAGAATGGTGTTCATATAAATCAAATTTCAAGACTTAGTAAAGAATCTTTTAAAAAATGTTTTTGGTAAAAATATATACATCAATGGAACCCAATCCAGAAATAGACTCACACATTTATGGACAACTGGTTTTTGATGAAAGAACAAAGGCAATTCAGTGTTGAATCTTTTCAACAACTGACGCTAGGAAACTAATATCTATGTGCAAAAGGATTCATTTGGACCTTTTCCTCAAAGTGGATCAGAGACCTAAATATAAGAGCTAAAACTATACAACTGTTAGATGAAAACATACGAGTAAATCTTTGCGACCTTGGCTTAGGCAAAGATATCTTATAAATGACACCAAAAGCATAAGTGATAAAAGAAAACTCAGTAATAAGAGGGCATATAACCCAACCAAAAAACAGGCAAAGATCTGAACAGATACTTCACCAAAGATATACAAATGGCCAATAAGCACATGAAAAGAGGCTCAATGTCATTACTTGTTAGAGAAACGCGATAGCTAAAATCAAAAAGACAGACAAGAACAAGTATTAGCAAGGATTTAGAGAAACCAGAACCCTCACACATTGCTAGTGGAAATACAAAATGGTGCAACCACTTTGGAAAACAGTTTGGCAGTTTTTTAAACTGTTAACTAGATTTACCAAATGACCCAGCAATTCCACTCCTAGATGAATATCCAAGATAAATGAAAACATGTGTTCATAAAAAGACTTGTATGTTTATGTTTATAGCAGCATTGTTCATAATAGCCAAAAAGTGGAAACAACCCAAATGTCAATCGACTGTTAAACAGAAAAACAAAACGTGATATATGCATAGAATGGAATACTGCTTGACAATAAAAAAGAATGAATACCTGCTACCACATGGGCAAACATCGAAAAACAACAGCAAAACAACAACAAAAATCCAATGCTGGGGCTTCCTTGGTGGCACAGTGGTTGAGAATCCGCCTGCCAACGCAGGGGACACAGGTTCGAGCCCTGGTCTGGGAAGATCCCACATGCCGCGGAGCGACTGGGCCCGTGAGCCACAACTACTGAGCCTGTGCGTCTGGAGCCTGTGCTCCGCAACAACAGAGGCCGCGATAGTGAGAGGCCCGCGCACCGCGATGAAGAGTGGCCCCCGCTCGCCGCAACTAGAGAAAGCCCTCGCACAGAAACGAAGACCCAACACAGCCAAAAATAAATAAATAAATAAATTAATTAATTAATTAATTAATTTAAAAAAAAAAAAAAATCCAATGCTAAGTGGGAGAAGCCAGAGCCAAAAAAACACATATCATAATGATTCTATTTATGTGAAATATCCAGAAAAGGCAAATCTCTTGAGACATCAGTGGTTTCCTAGGGCTGAGGGGAGTGGGAAGAACAAAGCAAATGAGTACAATGTTTCTTTTCGGGGCAATGGAAGTGCTTTAAAATTAGACTGGTGATGATGTCACAACTCCATAAATTTACTAAAAATCATTCAATTTTATACACTTTTAACAAGTGATTTTTATGGTATGTAAAATATATCTCCTAAAAGCTGCTCTTAAAAATATTTAACTCACACTCCCTTTGAGTTCTTGAGTGGCAGAAATGTTTGCACATGGGACATGTTTACACTCATCACAATTCAACAGGAATTAATAACAGTGCCCAGAATATAGGACCGGATGTCAGACTGTTCTAATCTGGAAGTACACACAACAGAAATACATTTAAAAGCATGTATAATTTGTATTTATTGAAAAAAGTTCCAAAAATAATCAATTAATATTTAATTAAATAAAAGGACTAATCATAATACTAATAAAGCTGGAAAAGCTGGCAATGTCAACCACTACAAAACCTTTCATCTAAACCAAAAAAGGAGAATCTATCTTAGAAGAGCAAAAAGTAAATGGAATAGTCAAATTTAAAGGGCTACCCAGTGATCTAGTTGGGAAACAGATCTAATTTTGAGGGACAAGGGACACATTTTCTCAGCTTTCCATCAGCTTACTTACTAAACTCTTATTTGAAGTGGGTATATCTTTCATGACTACATCTTGACTCAAAGAGGATTATCACAGAAAGAAAATTTTGCCTAAGAAATAAAGCAATGTACTGAGCTGGCCTTTTCAAATACCATTTTGTTAAGTAAATCAAAGAGGGAAGCACATTCAGCAAAGGAGATGCAAAAAAATTAATAAACAAAAACCTAACTAAATAGAGTCAGGACACCAGCAGGGGGAGCTCTCAAGCCCTGTGATGACAGCAGAGCCCAACAGGAAAAAGGCTTATCTTCCTTGCTGGCGAAGGCTCAGCCAATGAAAAGCCACGGACTCTTTGTTAATTACAGCACTCCCACCTTCCTTTCCACTCTATAAAAGCAGCTCCCTCCCTTGCCATGTGGGGACTTGGACGTGGCTCCCCAAGGCTGCAGACCCTGAACTGCAATTGTCTGAAGATCTTGAATAAACCATCTCTGCTGGAAAAATATCTGGCAGTCTAATTTGTTTCAGGTCAATGCAGCTATGGTATAAAACTACATTCACAGAACCATAGCTGGCCTTACATGTAGGAAAAGAAAGCCATCATCACAAATGGATTTGCAGGAAAGTGATACACACAAAACCTTACCCTAAATATATACAAAACCTCACCCGGAGATAGAGCTCCACAAATATTTTCTGTGACGAGCCAGACGTTAAATATTTTTGGCTTTAAGGGTCACGTGGTACAATAATACATAAACGAATGGCTCTGGCTGGGTTCAGTATAATTATTTATGGACAATGAATTTTGAATTTCATATAATTTTCATGTGTCCCCAAATAATATTCCTCTTTTGATTTGTTTTCAATTCTTTAAAAATGTAAAAATAATTCTTAGCTCATGGGCTGTACCAAAGGACAGGTTGTGGCCTGGTTTGGCCCTCAGGCCATATTTGCAGACCTCTCCCACCAGAACTACCACCAAGATATTTGAAACACAAATACCCTTAGGAATAGCAACACATTAGTCATTATCAGGCCATTCCTGCAAAGGAGATGAATTATCCAATTGCCTTTCCTTCCCATAGCAAATTCAGAGTGGAAAAGACTAAGATTTACAAAATAACATTATCTTGCTCTTTTCTGAAAATAAAAGCAATACTTGTTCTTTGCAGAAAAACTGGAAAATGGTTAAGACTAAAGGAGTTATCCTTCGACGAAGGAGAAAAAATCCGTAAAGGTAAGTAAACAGGTAAACAGGTCAACATGTACTAAGGTAGGGAGGTGGAAGGTCACAGATAACATAACGTAAAAGGAGTTGACCTACGGAGTAGATAACTTTGGCCCACGCTCTTGTTGTACAGCTGTGATTACCCGGTAGACTTTCCTTCAACTCATTTTCTGCCTTCAACTCAAGAGTCTTAACAATTGCAAAAGTAAAAACTCAAACAGAACATGCTAGAAAAAGAAAAGTATGACATAAAAATCCTATCATATAAAAATGAAATAAAGGAGATGGAAGTATTGACTGACAGAAAAGTTTTAAGAAAGGGACAAAATAATTTCTTCACATATTTAAGAGCTGACCTATGTGTTTTATACCATACTGAGGGGCTGTCCCAAGATAAGAGGGTGAGAGTTATAATAGGAAAATTCTGGGCAATGAAAGACATAGCTCAGCTACAACTCAAGTAGACCAAAAGTGTAAGTTATCTATAAATTAGAAAACCAATGACCCATAAGAAAGACTGTGAGAAAACATTCCTGCAATGACAACCAAATTAACTAGATCCTGTCCAAATCTGGGATTCGAATTAACACAAAATTAATTAAACTTGCTTAAAAGCAGTCATTTCCAAAACTCTCCTGCAGGATTTCTCAAAGGGATGTTAATAGATATTCTTTGATAAAAAGACTCCATGACCAAGTGAATTTGTGAAACACTGGATTTAACAGGGTTCTTTACCACAGAAGTTCAGTCTTTAATATGCTAATATGTACCGTAAATCTCTTCAATCTGGGAAGGCTGCTTTCCAAACTCTTTTGGCAAAGGAAACCTTTTTATCCCCACAAGGCATCTCACAACACTGGTGTCCCTGGGAACCTGATTTGAAAAATGCTGCTCTTTGCAAAAAAAAAAAAAATGTTTTTATTTGATCTTGTCAACTCTGGAAAATTAATTTTTAAATCCAGCAAGAAAAGTCTTAATCAGAAATTAATTTACAAGACAAAAGTTTGGAATTTAACAACCAAGAAGAAACATTAAAACTGCTCTATTATAAACTCACAGGTGTAGAGAACAAACTAGTGGTTACCAGCGGGGAGAGGGAAGGGGAGAAGGCAAGATAGGGGTAGGGGATTAAGAGGTACAAACTGTTATGTAGAAAATCAATAAGCTACAAGGATATACTGTACAACACAGGGAACACAGCCAATATTTTACGATAACTATAAATGGAGTATAACCTTTAAAAATTGTGAATCACTATTTTGTACATCTATAACTTACATAACATCGTACATCAACTATACCTTGACTTTTAAAAACTGTTCTGTTATATACAATGCTCAGTAACATCAAAGTGTCTGCAAATACGGCTTCTTAAGTTTTTTAAGCTTATGTATAATAAGAGTTAGATGTTTAAAACATTTGGGAACAATAACATATTGTGAGATTCAAAAAAGGGTAACCCTGAAACTCATTAACTTGGACAACAGATCTACAGGAAACATTTCTACTTTTAGAAACTGTCAGGGCACCTATATTATATCTTTTTGGTATAACTGTACTTAAATCTAAGAAATGAAATTTTTACACTATTCTTTAAGAATTTATTAAGTAGTACTGTTTTTTGGAGATTTTAAAGCACTGCTCTGTGGATTATTTTATCTAGGCTGAACTCAACCAGGGATGTGACAGCACACAAATAATCCAGTGGGCTGCCAACACTCACAGCATCTCACCTCAACTGCCATACCCACAGGAAGGGAAAAGGTGTTAGCATGGGCCTCGGCCAGACCATGAAAGACACACTCCCTTATTTAGAGTTCACCGTCTAACTGGCATCCAACACTGTAATAGAAAAAAAACACTGCCCCTGTACATACTGGCCGTCTTCTCTTGTCAATATATAGGCAATAATATGACTCAAACCCATAAAAACGCAAACATCAGGACCACCACTGCCACCGTTATGGAAGAGAGGAGTACAAACCTGAAGCTCTTTGATGATCTTAAACGTCTCTAAAGGACACTATTCTCTGTTTTACAGATGAGAAAACAGAAACTTCGAAAGGTTCAAAGTTAATTTTATACACACACACACACATATACATACACACACACACACACACATACATGTATAACCGAATCGCTGTGCTGTATACCTGAAACTCACACGATATTGTAAATCAACTATACTTCAATTTAAATTTTTTAAATAGAAATTAAAGATAAAAAGAGGGAGAGGCTTTTATAAATCCAAAAAAAAAAAAAAGGTTCAAGGTCACACATCTCTAGCATGTGAACCCAAGCAGCTCAGTCCAGGGCCCCGTGCTTTCAACCACCACACCCCACCACCTCCTCTGGGCTCCACAGCACAGTGAGGGAAGATGCTGCAACAAGTAGGACTAGCTTAGAAAAACTACCCACCAGCACACACTCTAGGCATGACTAGCTTATTTCTATGCTGCCTTCCTACCCGCCCTGCCCCCAGGTGTCTTTTTTTCCTCCAGCCTGTCTGAGATTCCACCAGAGACATATTTATGCACTGCAGTGAATCTGGTGCCCATCAGTCTTTTCCATCAGGGCTTCCCCCAGACCCTCACAGAGACCAGCTGCCCTGGGAGTCCAGGATGGAACGTGGAGAGTCAGGAGGACACACTCACATACTGGGCCCCTGGGGAAACGGCGGGGGGAGTGTAAGAAATGAACAGAGAAACGGAGCAATGTTTGAAATCTACACCTCTGTGGGAGTGGGGGGGCCACTGTAGTGTGTTATGGCTCCTTGATCTCAGGACTTAATTAAGCTCTTAACATCCGTAAATCAGGACAAGCACTAGGTTGCATTTAGGGCAGCCCTGTACCCTAGTTCAACCACATGGGAAAATGTAGTTCTCTAAAAATGACTGACATATGTGAAGGACTGTGTAAACCTGTAGTATCAAAAAACGATCTGATCACGAATGCCACGGCGTCCCTAAAGTTTATTTGAAAACTAGTAGTATATTTCTGTGAGATTTTTTTTTAAATCACAAACAAGAGTACTTGAACAATTTTAATAAGAAATTCTTTAAGCAGGTAAGAAAGCCACAAAATAATATTTTTAAAAGTTCCTAATATAAGGCATGTGGGGGGAATTCCCTGGTGGTCCAGTGGTTAAGACTCTGCGCTTCCACTGCAGGGGGCATGGAACTATCCATGGTCAGGGAACTAAGATCCCGCATGCCGTACAGCGCAGTCAAAAAATTTTTTTTAATTTTTTAAAAAAAATTTTAAAAGACCTATGCGTTGCCAATAAATATCATTTCCCATACCCCTATAATGGACACGCAGTTTAAAGGTTGGCATACTCCTGGATCAATTTTGTTTTCATTCCAATGGAATCTGAAAATTTTGGCAATGAATGAATAAAATGCATTGTGAGGAAGTAATTAAAATAAAAATATATTCTTTTCCATATTATGTTGGTAGATGTTCTTACATTTATTTCAGTTATTGATTCTGTCACAAATGCATCTCAATACCATGCATAAATATTAAGCAACAGTACTTTAGTAATGCTCTGTATTTCCTGTATACCATATCATACACATCTCGTTGGAAAATCCTAAAAAAAGGTAGATCTTTTGCTACTTTCATTTGTGAAACGTATTCCTCTTTTAACTGAAAATAAAATAGGTAAAAAAAAGTTGTTATAAGTGGACATCTTATGCAAACTATTATATACAGGATGGGTAAACAACTAGGTCCTACTGTACAGCACAGGGAACCAAAAACAATCTCCTCGGATAAACCATAATGGAAAAGAATATGAAAAAGAATATATATATGTATAACTGAATCACTTTGCTGTATAGCAGAAACACAACACTGTAAATCAACTATATTTCAATAAAATTTTTAAAAATAAAAAATTTAAAAATTTAAATTAAAAAAGTGAACGTCTTACATGAATACATCATAAGTGAAAGATTAAACATTAACCTAGACTAATGTGATATAAATTGAGCCAATGATATGAAAACTCCTTAGAACATGTCATTTGAGGGGAACTATTCAAGTGAAGTTACAAGAGCACGTGAAGACGCAGGGAAATCATCAATAAGAGAGATATTTGTTTGTATATTTGTACTTTCAAGATTATAAAGTAACTGAGTTGACCTGTCAGGTAAATGTAAATAACTAATTTACAACTAAGGACACAGAGCCTTAAAAATGTCATATTACTTGACCAAATTTGCACATCTTTAAACTTAGGTTTGTTAGATTCCACAGTTGTTACCAGCTTCATACCCTTCATGATCACTTAGGGTGGTGTAGCTTTAATACACATGTGAATCCCTAACAGATAAAAGAACAGTTAAAAACCTGCACTGAATTGAGCCTATAACCACACGTCAATCATCTCAATTAAACAAAACTCTCAAATAAGTACTAGGCATGTAAAGTACAACATGATTAACGTAATTAACACTGCTGTATGTTATATATGAAAATTGTTAAGAGTGAATCCTAAGACTTTTCATCACAAGAAAAAATTTTTTTCTTTTTCTTTTATTTTATATCTGTATGAGACAATGGATGTTCGCTAAACTTATTGTGATCATTATTTCATGATGTATGCAAGTCAAATCATTATGCTGCACACCTTAAAGTTATACAGGGCTGTACGTCAATTATATCTCAATAAGACTGGAAGAAGGGAAAAAAAGAAATTCTTTAAGCCAACATCAGCGTCAGAATATGTTAGCACTGTGAATCCACAGCCCAGGCCATCGGCATTTAGTTCAGCACTTTTAGACGTACACAATAGTCTTCCCAGCTTCAACAGCTTCCCTCTGAAGCCATCCCTCGCTCCCTTTTTCACACACAGACATCTCTTCTATATCACGTTAAGATCAAATGACTGTATTATATAGGCAACTGTTTCCAACTTCCTAGGCCAGACCAATGTGACCCATCGCGGCCCCTGACACCCCGCCCACTTTCTGTGTCAAGTTCTCCCCCACCCACCCTGCAGAGCACAGACCCTCTGCACTCTCTCATCACTGGTTTCTGCCTCCTACTTGTCTTCCTTATCAGCCCCTTTTAAACCAGTTTCTGAATCTTCCCTCAGGTTTGCAGCACAGCAAACACTGACCAGGGCCTGGAAACAGGGCTTTCTGTTAGATTCTATGGAAAGGAGCATCTTAGATAACCTTCAAAGAAACCTAACCACACCTGCATGACAGGGTTCAGGATACACCACCCCAAACAGGGCACCTGGGCAGACTGAATGTCTTCTTTAAGCTGAAGGAGCTGGGAAACAGCAGGTGCTGGCAGGGCTCTGTCATTCCCCCCACCCCCCCTCTCCTCCGAGCAGGTCATGAGACCCTCATGTGAGAGGTGCCCTCCCTGTACCTGGAGGAAAGGAGCATCCTTATCTCTGCAGGTGACAGGAATCTGAACAGACAGGCCTTCCTAAGCTTCCCCAGTTTATTACTCTCAGCTCACACCCTTCTGTCCTGTCACGTTTTCCCAGGACCCTCTACTCTGCATCAAATCTACTGTTAAAAACACTCAGGTTTAACAGTTTCTTCGGGTCTTCATTTCCTCATGAAGGTTCCTGGATCACATAAAACTCTTATGAAATACATCTGTATGCTTTTCTCTTATTAATCTGTCTTTTGTCCTACAGCCCAACCAAGAACGTAGAAGCGTAGAAGGAAAAGATTTCTTCTTCCTTCCCTACCTGCAGTAAGGCTACAGAGAATCTACTAATATTATCAGTATATTATTAGAGAATTCCCAAGTGAGGAAAATCTAGCTCTAGCCAATACTCTGCTAAATTCTGAACTGAGGAAAATAACGGTAGGTAAGTATGGCAAAGCTAATTTATTTATTTACTTATTTATTTATATGCCTTTAATTAATTTATTTTTATATTATATTTTTATTATGTGTATTCTTATTTATTTGTATTTAATTTATTTTTATTGTATTTTTATTATATGTATTTATTTATTTATATGTATTTAACCTTAGATAAATACATTAATCTCATCTATTAATATGAGTGAACTTCCTACTACCAACACGAATGGAGAAACTGAATTGTGCCATGGAAAGAACACGCAGAGGCCTCAAAAGGATGATCAAAACGTGGTCCTGACGATACTCCTGTTTGACTTGGGGCCTCAGTTTCTGTCCCTGTAGCGCAATAGGTATCTTCAGCATTGAAAGAAGGAAGTCATCACAGATTTATTTTTCTTCCAGACTAACTTTTATCTCACTCCCAACAAAGCAACACTTTTTACTTTCCCATCACAGTAGTCATAGTTCTGTATTATAAACTAGGGAGGGAAAGTTTCATCTGGTTTCAGATTCACTCATGAAGCAAAAAATTCCTCAGGGATCTGAGGGAAACAGTGTATCAGGCACTGTGCTGGGGCTGAGAGGCCCTGTTTAGTGAGACAAACACAGGGCAGCCCTCATGCGGCTTGGAGCCCAGTATAAACAACAAGCCAAGTCTTCTGCTTAAATCCACCCACTACAGAACGCGTGCGCTGAGGTGAAGCCCTATATAACATGACTTAGGAGATGTCAGCACTGCTGATCAAAGTGTAATTTTTTCTTTGAAAAATGCCTTAGTCAGTGCCCTTCTCTGATTAAACTGTCACCTTCAGGAATGCTGCTTGGCTTTTTCTTATACTTTTATCTATATCTCTAAATTCTTGCAAAGTACATTGATTAGATAAGAATGCAAATAAAAATTTATGGCTGAACCATCATGGCAAAGACTTGAAGTAATGTTGGGAGAGATGAGAACTGAGAAAAGCAGCAACGTACCTCAGTATAGTGCTTTACCCCTACTTCTGTGTCTTCATTTCTTGATCATTCTTTAGCCCTGTGACTCTACTGAGGCAAAATGGGGCAGGATGACAGAGTTTTTCTGTGGCCCCAGAAGGACCAAGGACTGACCCTCAGCTCTGCCACATTCCAGCCCCTTCACGCTGGGCAGGTAACGGTGTTCCCTGAGCTTCCCAAATGTCACTGGTTAAACAAGGATTCAACCAGACAACCCACGTTATGCATCCCGTCCAGGACGTGCACAGCCTAAACATTTGTGTTGGGAGCACAAGTAATAATAATAACAATAAGGAAATCAAGAGGAAGAAAAATTATAATGGATCACAAGATGGAACTGAAGTTATCTGATGAAATCAGTCAAATTTTGGTGTTCTTAATTTGAAAAGGTAATTCACTACTATATCAAAAAACACTAAAATCACTTGTAACTACTTAAATGACTCTCCCCAGGAAAAAAAGGTTTGTCTTCTTGTCATAAAATAAATTTAAGTTCAAAATATATTTTACTATTAACTCATCCTCCATTCTCTATAAATAAACCCCTGCTCTGTAGTCTTCAAAAATGCTCATGTCATAAAAGTCTGTAAAAGGGCTGTGAAACTATTCCCAGTTAAAGCAGAATAAAGAGACCTGACAACTAAATACAACGCTGACCATGACCTGGACGCTGCCCTGGGGAAATGGTGTAAAGGGCCAACCACAAAACTGGGGCATAGAAAACAGACTGTAAAGCAGCGTAGCTTTATGAAGTGGGTAAATGTGCGGTTATGAAAAAACATCCCTACTCTTGGGAAATGCTGAAGTATTGAGGGGGAAAGGGCCATGGGGTATAGAACTTACCCCCACATGGTTCAGATAAAAAAGTACACACACACACACACACACGCACACCGTGTCGGGGTCATGATACAGAAAACAGGGTAAATGTCAACAAGAGTCAATCTGGGTAAAGGGCATACCAGGGCAGGATTCCTTGTACTATTTTTACTTTTGCAAATTGTTAAAGCATAAAATTATTTCCAACAATTTAAAAATATAAAAATAAATCTCTGGTCTATCTCTGTTAATTAGTATTTCGCACATCTTGTCCTCTAAACCAGGGGTCCCCAACAGGTACCGGTCTGCGGCCTGTTAGGAACCAGGCCACAAAGCAGGAGGTGAGCGGCGGGCAGGGGAGCGAAGCTTCATCTGCAACTCCCCCTTGCTCCCCATCACTCACATTACCGCCTGAACCATCCCCCCTCCACCCCGACCATGGAAAACCTGTCTTCCGTGAAACCAGACCCTGGTGCCAAAAAGGTGGGGGACCACTGCTCTAAACAAATGATACGATTATATCATCTTGGTCTGGGAAAGCATCTTTGACACCACCTAGTCAACCCTCCAACCAATGCATGAACCATTTCTGTTCCATCTCTGATAGACTCTAACTACATCTCCACAGGATTTTGGTGGAAATTTCCTAACGGCTGGGGAGTGCCTGTCCCATGAAGCCATGGTTGACTTCACACCAGGCAGTTTTAATAGTTCATATGTAATAGGATGATCGTGGCCCCAAAGATATCAGGTCCTAATCCCTGGAAACCGAATGTTGTCTTATTTGGAAAAGAGTCTTTGCAGATGTGTTAAGAATTTTGTAATGGGAAGATTATCCTGGATTATCCCAGTGAGCTCGAAATCCAATCCCAAGCATCCTTATAAAAGAGAGGCACTGGAGGGTTTCCTTGGTGGTGCAATGGTTAAGAATCTGCCTGCCAATGCAGGGGACACGGGTTCGAGCCCTGGTCCGGGAAGATGCCACATGCTGCAGAGCAACTAAGCCCGTGAGCCACAACTACTGAGCCCATGTGTCACAACTACTGAACCCACGCGCCTAGAGCCCGTGCTCCGCAACAAGAGAAGCCACGACAATGAGAAGCCCGCGCACCGCAACGAAGAGTAGCCCCCGCTCACCACAACTAGAGAAAGCCCGCGCAGCAACAAAGACCCAATGCAGCCAAAAATAAGATAAAATAAAATAAAATAAATAAATAAATAAAATTTTTAAAATAAAAATTTAAAAAGAGAGAGGTACTGGGAACCTGACACACATAGACCAGGAGGAGGCGCTGTGACCGCGGAGGCAGACTAGAATGGTGTGGCCACAAGTCAGGGAATGCTGGAGCCACCAGACCCTGAAAGAAACAAGGATGGAATTCTCCCCGAGAGCTTCTGGGGGGAGCATGGCTTTGCTAACACCTTGATTTCAGCTCAGAAAAACTGATTTCAGACTTCTACCCTCCAGAACTGTGAGAGCATAGGTTTCATTGCTCTAAGTCACCGAGTGTGTGTAATTTGTTACAGCAGCCATCAGAAACTAATAATATACCCTTAGATCAAAACACACTTTACTGAATGCCTATTACTGGGCACTGCAGATGTTTAGAGAGAGGTTTTATACTGAATTTAAATCTTCAATCTTTGGATCAAATAAACCCCAAACTGCGCTCTTTCTTATATGACTACCCTGTCAACATCTGAAAACACATTTCTCTGTAATCCTCTCTTCTCAAAGCCACCTTCCCCACTTGTCTCCGTCATCCCTCATCCGAGAGATGGTTTCCAGACGTTCACCATCATGGTTGCCTCCTGTGGTCACTTTCCTTTTGACTGTCCGTTAAAACGCACTGTCATGACCTGAACAAAACACGCTGGCTGTGGGCTGACCAGAGCGTGTTCAGCTCTGCTAAGACGGCCTGAGACTGCGTGCAGGTGCATCACTGCTGTCCATCTGCAGCCAGCAGGAGCCCCCAGCTCTGACTGCATGAATCGCTGCCCCACCAGACCTTCTGTGTCCTACAGGGAAATTTTTCAATCTTTGAGCAGAACTTCACATTTTCCACCGTTAAGGTCTGTCTTTTTGATAAGACTAGAGGTCCAGCTTTCTTGATCTATTTATTACACTAAGTATCCCTCCAACCTATAATCTGATCAGCAGGCATTCTCCAACTCCATCTGAGTACCTGCTACAAAACAAAGGAAAGAACTAAAAGAGAGAGGCCCCTGTAGTCTCCTCCCTGTAGGTTCCCTCATTCAGCAAACACAGTCAGTGCCGTCATAGAATTCACAATATAGTTACTTCTAGCTCCTTAATGCCTATCTGTGAAATTCACAGTTCTTCCTAAAATGCCAGTTACATTATGTTGCTTTTGTCCTCAAAAACTTCCAATGACATCCTTGGCTAACCCATCACAACTGCTTCTTACCTGGCTTCACCATTTCTTTCTTTTTTTTTTTTTTTTAATTTTTACTGAAATATAGTCGACTGACAATGTTGTGTTAGTTTCAGGTGTGGCTTCACCATTTCTATCCAACCTGGTCTCCTTCCAGCAAACCGTAGTGGTCCAGTACATCAGGCGCACAGCACACAGCCCCAGCCCACCCCCTCCTCTGCACCCAGCTTAAGCCAAAGTCCCTACCCTGTCACAGTCCCTGACTACTCAGGGCTGCCCAAGTCTCCTGGCTCTGACCTCGTAAAGCCCTTACTGTCTCCTACTCATTCTGGCACTTCATCCTATGCTGCCTGGCATAACTGGTAATGGTTTTAATACAAATGTATTTAATGTCTCCAACAAAACAGGAAGCTGCATGAAAACAGTACTTTCTAAACTGTATTTCAGATACAGCCCTGCTTATACCAAAGCTCAACACAGCCCTGCTGAAAGTGAACTGAGTGTTATTCTGGACCTTTTTTAATTGATGAGGAACTTTACCACAAAGAAATTGTTATTCCTCATGATGAGAAGATATTCAGAGTTTCTCAATCCCAAGCTATTAGTCACCTACATACTAGCAGGTGACTTCACACTCCTCTATGTTATCTCTTACAATCTTGAAGTTGTCAAGATTACCAAGTCAAATATTTTTTCACATTTACAAAAACCTGATTTGCTTCTAAATTCTACACTTTGAGCCTTTAACCAGACATTTCCTCCAAAAGCTTTCAACCCTTCCTCTACTACGTACCCTATCTCTTACACCACAACAGAAATAACTTAAACGTCACGTCATAAGCTCAGCTTTCCCCTTTAGCTTTGATGACTAAATTCATCCTTAAAAATTTAGTGCAGTAGAGAGAGAACAAGACCTAGAGTCAGCCAGACTGGGATGTCATCCTCCCTTCCTCCTCAGGTGGAGGAAACGTGTACTCTCTCTTAGCCTTATTTTCCATACACATCCTGAGAATTATTAGCTATATGACCTGGGGAAATTATGGAACCTCTCTGGGCATCAGTTTCATCATCTGTAATGTGGGGATTAAGAACAGTCAGGATCCAGATGAATAGATAAAGAAGATGTAGTACATATATACAAGGGAATACTACTCAGCTATAAAAAAATAATGCTATTTGCAGCTACATGGATGGACCTAGAGATGACCATACTAACTGACGTAAATCAGACAAAGACAAATATCATATGATATCACTTTATGTGGAATCTAAAATATGACACAAATAAATTTATTTACGAAACAGAAACAGACTCACGGTTGCCAAGAGGGAGAGGAGTGGGAGAGGGATGGAGTGGGAGGTTGGGGTTATCAGATGCAAACTAGTATATATAGAATGGATAAACAACAAGGTCCTACTGTATAGCACAGGGAACTATATTCAATATCCTGTGATAAACCTTAATGGAAAAGAATATGAAAAGAATGTATGGTTGTGTGTGTGTGTGTGTGTGTGTGTGTATATATATATATATGTATGTATATAAAACTGAATCACTTTTCTGTACAGCAAAAATTAACATAACATTATAAATCAACTATACTTCAATTAAATAAACTAAAAAAAAATAGTCAGGTCCTGTCCATAAGAACTGTTGTGAGGGCTTCCCTGGTGGCGCAGTGGTTGAGAGTCTGCCTGCCAATGCAGGGGACACGGGTTCGAGCCCTGGTCTGGGAGGATCCCGCATGCCGCGGAGCGGCTGGGCCCGTGAGCCACAGTTGCTGAGCTTGCGTGTCTGGAGCCTGTGCTCCGAAGCGGGAGAGGCCGCAATAGTGAGAGGCCAGCGCACCGCGATGAAGAGTGGTCCCCGCTTGCCACAGCTCGAGAAAGCCCTCACACAGAAACGAAGACACAACACAGCCATAAATAAATAAATAAATAAATAAAATTTAAAAAAAAAAAAAAAGAACTGTTGTGAGAAATACATTAAGACGTGAAAGTGACAGCCTGGCATGTGGTTTGCTTTCAAATAATATTAGCAGCTATTAGTAGTAGTAGTAATAGTATTAATATTGTAAATATCAATTAATAAATTATTATTAATTTATTAATTATTAATTAATAAACATAGCATACAGTAGAGGTGCAATAGCTACTACTATTTTTTAAACATTATCAGAATATTTGTTGGTTATATGAAATGAAACTGATGGTTCATTACAATATTTATCATTTTATCTTTGACAGGTGCTCTTATAGTGTGGCCCCAGCTAAGCAGCATCAGCTTTTTGTTAGAAACCCAACTTCTTGGAACTTATTAGAATGGGAAATTTTCAGGCCCCACCCCAGATCCAGTGAATATGAAGCCTTGGGCTGGGGCCCAACCATCTATTTTAACAAGCCCTCCAAGTGGCTCTGATGCAGCTAAAGTTTAAGAATCACGTGTATAGGTCTAAGGTCTTGAAAAAATACCTTATTTGCCAATTTTAAGAACCACAACCTGCATTATACTTTCAGAAAAGGTATTTTTCATTAGCCCTTTATAAAGCCGATGCTTCAAAAATTTTCCTCTCTCATCTGTGCTCACAGATGGTAAAATTACTGAAGAAGTATGCAATGGTCGAGAACACAGAGCAAATAGAGATTTCTTCCTATTCCCTAAAAGTTATCACTGTGTTCTCAGCTTGGGGATTTACATTTCCTCCCAGCCACCAAATCACAAAACAAAGAATAGTGTGATTGATTCAGCAGGGCCATGAAGTCATCGCCTTGACAATGTGTGCAAAGGATGTCTATGCTGTAAGTAAATCAAGCTTTCCAAAGACAAGATGGAACAGAGGTAAAAGTGTAATCATCAGTTGGGTATCTCCCAGGTGGTAACCAAGCAGGTTACTAAGAGGGTGTGGTTCAGTATGGAATCCAGGGCCTCTTCCTCTCCAAATGCATTTATGTATCAATAAAGTAAAACTCAGACCAAACATCCAATTACACAATGTTAATTAATACATTTACAGTACAGCTAACCAGTGCTGAAGAATATATTTCCACCATAAACGGTGAGTTAGATGGATCCAACACAAGTAAAGCACATTATATGAATTCTCCAGACTGCAATCTTGCAAAAATTTTTCATCCCCTTAAATTATTCCTCTTCAGTGCAGCCTCTCATTCACGGCTCAAGTTCTAATTCTGGGCCCAGGCAAACAATGAGTTAAAAAGGAATCTTCTGATCTTTAAAGTGCTTCAGAAAATAAAGGGTTTCCTTTCTTCTTGTTTCCTCAGAGCAAGGCAAAAGCTACATCATTGGTACTTAGATCTGGGTGCCATCTCTTATATATACTCATAAATTTCTAGACAGCAAGACAGAACTGCATGTGATCAGGAATAACAAAAATTAAATAGTGACCTAAGACCCTCTAGTTTATAAAGTGCCATGGGTAGAATGGGCATAAATAAATACTGTAAATAATAGAAGAAGGCCAACAATTTTATATTTTAGAACAACTCTCTGGGTAAAATTCAGCTAACTGAAGTCACAGGTATTTTCAATAACAACCAGCTCATGTTTTAGTACTATAATTTAAATTATGCTAAAGAATAATACATAATCGTTTCTGACAACCATAATTTACCTAGAGATCATAATTTGCAAGGTAAACAATCCAATATATTCAGCATGTGAAGAATCTTGTAGAGGCAGCAGATGTGAATGTGTTAACTGGGCTTCATCCTTAAATATATTTTGCAGAATGATGAATCAAAAGGAAAACATTCTTGCCCGAACAATCAGTTTAAATAAGGACAGGCTTAGTCATACAACTGAAATACCAGAGCACTAAAATTTAGATACATCTGGAAAAAAGCCAAAGACGTCTGCTCACCAACAAACATGAGTTTTAATTAAGCAAACTGTTTAAACAAATGTAATTTTAGCTCTGATAAATATAAGTCTATATTAATTTTTTTCTGGAGAAAAAGCTATATTAAAAACTCCTAACCAAGTATTTTAAGGAAACAGTGTTTACACATATGGATATAATAGTAACTTAAGCAATCATCTAAAAGCTCCACGATGTTTACTTTTCTCAGTCACATAAACTTTTAAAAATTGACCTTGCTAGAAGTATCCCCTGGGCACTGGGTATACGCTAGTTTACTGATGCATAAATCCTAACTTCCTAACTCATGGGGATTAACTAGCAAATATCTGAAAGTATAAGGTGGAGAAAAGTAAACAGTCTAACAGCCAAGGGGAACCCGCTGGCATCTGCAAAACATCCCAGTGCACCAAGGAGTCCAAGGCTGACCTGGGTCCCCAGCCAAGTCCTGCTCTCGCTATGTGGCTTCTGATGCAGCTAGACCAGGAGGGGCTGTGGCGGGTGCCCCGTCTCTTAAATCAGGGAAGCAAACTGGACAATTCGAAAGCTATCCTCCAAGCACGAATCCAAGTGAATGTACAACCAAGGACCAGGAGTGTGCTGAGTCTTCACAGACACCCTTTCTGCGAGGGCAGTGTATGGGAGAAGAGGAAAACAGGCCTTTGGGCCCCCAGGATCAACCCACAGACCACAAGGGAGGGGTGTGTAGAGAGGGTGTGGCTCAAGTGACCCAGCAGGACTCCAAGGCAAGACGGCCAATCTATCTCCCCCATAGATTCTGACCCCCAAACCCTAGCTTTTTCTAAAACAGGTGTACTAAGAGGGAAAGTACTTGAGGTAAAGAAGAGATTTGGATAAGGCAGGTAGCAGGGCACGAGAGGCACCCCACCCCTGCTTTACTATTTGGTTTGCAGCCATCCATATCAGCCCACTCTTCCACCAGCTCTCACTGACTGAGTGCTGACAGTCTGCCAAGCACCATACTTTATGCTTAGATGGACGATCTCATCAAATCCTCACACTAATCCACTATTTACAGATGAGGGCGAAGAAGGTTACGGTCACACCAATAATAAAGTGCAGAGCTGTCTACCTTCCATCTTTGCCTTACATGTCACAGACTGACAACCTTGTAGGAGGAGTCTCCTTTCAAAGACAAAATATACTATTTATCAAATGAAAAGGAAAATCCAGTGAAGAAGGTCTGTTCTGGAACTAAGCTCTCAATTACCTCACTGCCCAAAGGAGCAGACCTACTAACAACAGATCTCCCTGGAGCCACAACTTGGGTAAAATAATTACAGAATATTAAACCACAATAAACACATAAAATAATCACTTACAAAGGGCAAAATTTTTAAGAATTATTTCAAAAGATGGGGACCACACTCTGGCCTGCGTCAGCAGCCCAGGCAGCTAATAAGCCCAGGGCAGAGTCTCCAGGACTTGGTCCCCACATACAACTCCCGGGTTATTGGGGGCAGCCCAGGGCACAAGGTAGGCATCCTTCCCCTCTTTTCCCCCTTTAACCTCCTCCTCCACCCCTTCTTCTCTCTTTTCTCTTCTAACCCCCTTTCCCCCTCCCCTCCCCATTGTTTAAGGGGAAGGTCTACAGTTAAAATGACAAAACAGAGTGAGTACACACATAAAATTACTCGAATATTATCTCAATGATTTTATTCCCACTTTTTTTCTCTCTTTCCCCATCAATTATTCCTTCATTTTGCTGACTCGTTCCTCATGGTCACCCTTTCCCTTAACATTTATATAACATAATCTAATTTTATGAAAAACTCTTCAAATAACATACTTTCATTCGTTGCAAGGGAATAAGGTAAGTCAAGAAAGGTAAGAGATCTGCTTCTCTCCTGTCCCTGTTTCTCCCTGAATATGTTCAATATTTCAAGGGAAGAATATAAGAAGATCAATACAGAAGAAATATTTCTCTCTAATATAGAGATTTTTAATCTAAAATCCATTTACTTACTTTATATTTCCTACTAATTGGGTTACAACCAAATGGCCCCCAACAGCAAGAGTATCCAACATTCCTCTCATCATCACGTGGGTGAAACATGGAAAAGATGACACGAAATGTGGCCTTTCTCTGGTCATCTCACAACACAAACCTGAACAGCCTGGTGCCCCAAAACGTTTAGGGATATCTGATGATTTTTCTTCACTTGAGGGTAATGCTCTAGTTTCCAGACATAAAAGAATAAATGTTAAAAAAAAAAAACCAAAAACCTATGTTCTCACATATGTGAGTTTTGGGTCAGAAATTTCAGTGCACAATTTTTCAATAAGAGTGAATTTTAAATTCTGCCCTACTTCAAGAAACAAATAAGCTAATTTGATTATAAGCCTAATTAGCTAGACTGGCATCTATCTAATGGCTGTTGTGCATAAAATACTTATTTTCCTAACTCTTACTGGGTTGCAGCAGAAGTAAGCCTTAAATCTTCTAGATGTGTCATTTTATCAAAAAAAGAGGTCACATACTCCAAGTAAATCAGGATTTGAACCCTTGCTGTCTGACTGTGCCGGCTTTGTGGGCCTAACCACTAAATTAAACCACCTTGGAGGGTTGTTGGAGGATTAAGTGATTTAAAACTTGCCATGGGCCTTACACATGGTGAGAACACTCTTGCCAGGCCCCATGATGCGCCCTAGGAGTGGATAATGCAGACTTGTCCTCAAAAAGCTCAACTAGTGTTTTGAATTTTGAGCAAAGGCAGTTTCCTTACACGCATTCATCCAATTTACAAGCTGCTCGTAAGGTGAGTGGCCCGGCCCAACACGCCCAGTACCCAGTAGGTCCCCAAGGAACACCCGTCTCGTGCCAGTGCTGCGTTCCCACAGGAGTCATCCTCATGGGTTTCTACCCTCCACTGCCAACACTGTGACTTACACTCCCGAAGACACGGGGAAGCCCTCTGTGTCCCCGACGTGCCACATCCAGATGGCCACAGCCACAAAGACTGCCAGGCCAGGAGCCACCAAAGGGGCATCTCTTCATCCAAAACCTCGCTCCCCCTGGACTCACCTCAGAGATGGGGAAGTCCTGTCAGAGCCTTCAGCTCCAACGTTCCGCAATGCAACCCTCACATCAGCCCACCTCTGCCCTAGCCTGTGTCAGAGCCTTCAGCTCCAACGTTCCCCAATGCAACCCTCACATCAGCCCACCTCTACCCTAGCCTGTGTCAGAGCCTTCAGCTCCAACGTTCCCCAATGCAACCCTCACATCAGCCCACCTCTACCCCAGCCTGTGTCAGAGACTTCAGCTCCAACGTTCCCCAATGCAACCCTCACATCAGCCCACCTCTGCCCTAGCCTGTGTCAGAGACTTCAGCTCCAACGTTCCCCAATGCAACCCTCACATCAGCCCACCTCTGCCCTAGCCTGTGTCAGAGCCTTCAGCTCCAACGTTCTGCAATGCAACCCTCACATCAGCCCACCTCTGCCCTAGCCTGTGTCAGAGACTTCAGCTCCAACGTTCCACAGTGCAACCCTCACATCAGCCCACCTCTGCCCCAGCCTGTGTCAGAGACTTCAGCTCCAACGTTCCACAGTGCAACCCTCACATCAGCCCACCTCTGCCCTAGCCTGTGTCAGAGACTTCAGCTCCAACGTTCCGCAATGCAACCCTCACATCAGCCCACCTCTGCCCCAGCCTGTGTCAGAGCCTTCAGCTCCAACGTTCCGCAATGCAACCCTCACATCAGCCCACCTCTGCCCTAGCCTGTGTCAGAGACTTCAGCTCCAACGTTCCACAGTGCAACCCTCACATCAGCCCACCTCTGCCCTAGCCTGTGTCAGAGACTTCAGCTCCAACGTTCCACAGTGCAACCCTCACATCAGCCCACCTCTGCCCTAGCCTGTGTCAGAGACTTCAGCTCCAACGTTCCCCAATGCAACCCTCACATCAGCCCACCTCTGCCCTAGCCTGTGTCACAGCCTTCAGCTCCAACGTTCCCCAATGCAACGCTCACATCAGCCCACCTCTGCCCTATCCTGTGTCAGAGACTTCAGCTCCAACGTTCCACAATGCAACCCTCACATCAGCCCACCTCTGCCCTAGCCTGTGTCAGAGACTTCAGCTCCAACGTTCCACAGTGCAACCCTCACATCAGCCCACCTCTGCCCTAGCCTGTGTCAGAGCCTTCACCTCCAACGTTCCGCAATGCAACCCTCACATCAGCCCACCTCTACCCTAGCCTGTGTCAGAGCCTTCACCTCCAACGTTCCGCAATGCAACCCTCACATCAGCCCACCTCTGCCCTAGTCTGTAGCAGAGTCCTGCTCACACGGTGTGCACGGGACACAAAGGATGACACAGAAGACTGGGGGAGGGCAGGTAAACTGCTGGTGTGATACCTTCCTCAGAATTCACAAGACACTGCCTCACGAGAGCATCATAAAGCAGAGGGTCTCCACCTTTTATCTCCAGCCGACACATCAGAGGATTAGTAACAGAAATCCCAGTAGTAACGGAAATCCTTACAGAAGTGAGTCTCAGTTGGGGGGTGAATGACATGGCCCCCCAGAAGGACGTAACAGATTTGGGAAAAGGATTCTGTCCATGGGTGATGAGAGAGAGGGGACTAAACCTTCTCTTAGGTAATCTGACATGCTCCCTGAAATAAGAATCGCTTTTAGAGAAGGTTATTAAATGCTATTACAGTACTGGCACCATCCCCCTAGGCTACATGATGGTTTGAATAGGATCGGTAGGATAGCTTAGGAATATAACCACATTAACATAATGTTTCTATGTGAGAAAACTTTCCAAGTCCCAAAAAACAGATTTAAAATATTACCTTCTCTCTGACTTCAGGATTGTCCATAAAAGGGGAAAAAAGTGACTAAGAGTTAATTGTGAAATTCCATGGGCTCTTTAGCTGAGATTTATGGAGTTATTGGGTCCCACCGATCCAATAATTCTACTGGAATTGGGACCCAATAACTCCATGAAATTGTATGCAAATGTTGTGCACATGTGTATTTTTTGGAAGAGCTCACATCAGATTCTCAAAGTGACCCACGGTACACAAATAAATATTAATTTAAGAACCACGACTATTAACTGCTTCACAGAGAAACATACACATAAGCACCAATCTCTGGTCATACTAAATACAAGAGAGAAACTGATTTGTCTAGACTTCTGTCTATAATCCGTCCTTTTTATCTTTTTTTTTAAAGATTTTTTTTTTGATGTGGACCATTTTTAAAGTCTTTTATTGAATTTGTTACAATATTGCTTCTGTTTTATGTTTTGGTTTTTTGGCCGCAAGGCATGTGGGATCTTAGCTCCCTGACCAAGAATTGAACCCACCGCCCACTGCAATAGAAGGCGAAGTCTCAACCACTGGATCACCAGGGTAGTTCCTTTTTTTTTTTTTTTAAATAAACCATCCTTAGTCCCACCTAACTCTCTGCCATCTGCATAAATCTGATGCCAGAAATTGCTTGGAATCTTGAGAGGAAAAAACATTTCTGAGAATTGCAGTTTTTCGATGCCCTAACATGTAAATATTTACATATTTCTTAACCTGCTGAGATTTTTTAGAGTCCAATAATAAGAGGTTTTACTCATGTCACAGAAGACACTGCAATCACTGGGCACTCATCTACCACCCCCATCATGACCCACAGGCCATATACCAAATAATAACAGATGCCTGAAATGCATGTGAAATGCTCTAGAACTGAAACTTCCCACTTGATACTGAAAAGCTGTGCTTCACAGCCATACAATCAAGTACTGCACAATAAATTAAAACCTGCAAAACAATTCCAAGATGCAAAAGAAATAGACACTGACCTTCATGAGATGCTGATTTATCCATTTTGTGAATGTTTTCTTCTGAACTTTGTCCCGTTCATCTGGAAGGTGGAAAAAAAGATATAAAAGGTTGATAAAAATCTATGAATAGGACACTTTCATTATCACTATGCAAATAAAGAAGAGTAAGGTGTTCAAAAAGTACTGTTTGGTGCACTTGAATTTTCTTGGTAAGTTTTGGCACCTTGAGACTACCTGTGAGAAAGATTGGCCTCTTCCCAGTGTGGCGTTTGCCAGCACTGCCCTCCACACGCTCTGCTGCATCATCCCCACTGCCGCCACCACCAGGAAGTCCTCTCACCTCCACCGCCAGCACCAGCCTCCACTGAGCCCCTGCATGAACTTCCCAAAGCACCTGACCACAGACTACAGCCCAGCTGGTCTTCACGGCCACAAGAGGGAAAGGAGGCAATGTCACTCCCATCTCACATAAGAGGAAACCAGGATGTCGAGAGGTCAAAGGACTTGTCGACGATTATTCAGAAAAAGGCTTAAAGCTGTGATAAAAGGCAGGACTGAATTCAGATCCTCTGGCTGGAAGCGGACACTGGTTTAATCACGAACCATGCTGCTTCTCTCCTAGATTCCCCGTGTTGAACGATCTGGTAACAACAAAACGCCCCACTAGATCCTTGCCATAGAGAGTGATACTGTCCTGGTTAGACACGGTGCAGAGAAGGGTGAGCGGAGGTCTTATGATGTAGGAGGAAGAGCACTGGAACGTTCCGGTTCATCAAGTTATTATTTCAAAGACAATCCTAATCTCCAACATCTAGAGAGGATGCTGGAAGCCACACCTCCTCCCCGTCCTGCTCCCAGGCAGCAAACCCCACTCTCCTGTGTCCTCCTCCGTCTTCTCTACATCTGGGGCTGGCTCTTCTTTCTCCCGGTGGTCCTCTTTCTTTTCCCACCCCTGGCCAACATCTCCATCCTTTCCCTGGGGGCAAACAGGCCTCGCTCTCTTCATCTCTTTCTCTTCTCATTCTTCATCCCTGAGCCCCATAAACTACTTTAAATGGAACGAAAGTTTCTTTGAAAATGCTATGATCCAGCAATCCCACTCCTGGGCATATGTCCGAAGAAAAGCATAATTCGAAAAGACACATGCACCCCAATGTTCATTGCAGCACTATTTACAATAGCCAAGACATGGAAACAACCTAAATGTCCATCAACAGAAGAATGCATAAAGAAAACATGGTACATATATACAATGCAGTACTACTCGGCCATAAAAAAGAATGAAATAATGCCACTTGCAGCAACATGGATGGACCTAGAGATTACCATACTAAGTGAAGTAAGTCAGACAGAGAAAGACAAATATCATATGATATCACTCTTATGTGGAATCTAATTTTTTTTAAATATACAAATGAACTTATTTACAAAATAGAAACAGACTTACAGATCTTGAAAACAAACTTATGGTTACCAAAGGGGAAACATGGGTGGGGGGGTGATAAATCAGGAGCTTGGGATTAATACACACACACTACTATATATAAGACAGATAACCAGCAAGGACCTACTGTATAGCAAAGGCAACTCTACTCAATATTCTGTAATAACCTATGTGGGAAAAGAATGTGAGAAAAAATGAATATATGTATATGTATAACTGAATCACTTTGCTGTACACCTGAAACTAACACAATATTGTAAATCAACTATGCTCCAATAAAATTTTTAAAAAAGAAGAAAAAAAGAAAATGCTTGTCCTATTCATGAAAAGTATTTACGTGCTTTACACTAATTTAAACATAAACAAAAATACTTAAATATGTCAACTGGGAAAAATATCTGTAAAATGAGACACAGATTACTAACATTAATACAAAAAAAATAAAGAAGAATAAGATGAACATCCATGTATAACTGGGCAAAAGCAGACAATGAAAATGATTAAAAATTTATGAAATGAAATTAATTTTAAAAATGAAAAAAAGTAAATGCCCACAGGTACTCAACCTCACTAACAAATAATAATATAGAATAAAAATAAGCTTTTTCACCTATCAAGTTTTCAAGATTTTATGAAAAAAAAACTCATGTTGACGAGGGCACAGGGAACAGATACATTTATATATATCTGTGGATATGCATATGCATATATATATATATATATATATATGGCTAGTGGAAATGTAATTTGTTTGAAATCTCCTAGACCTGCACTGTCAATACTGCAGCCCTTAGTCACAGATGTGGCTATTTAACTTCAAACCAAAATTAATCAAAATAAAATAAAATTAACAATTCAGTTCCTTGGTAACACCAGTCACAATTCAAGTGTGCACTGACTAACGCTGGACAGGGTACGGATACAGAACATTCCCACTGTCACAAAAATTTCTACTGGACAGTGCTGCTCTACGACAATTTGCCAATAAGTATCAAAAGCCTTAAAAATATATTTAATTATATTTTATACCCTTTATAATAATAAAGGGTATTATTATATTTAATACCCTTTCCCAGTAACTCCACTTCTAAAATTTATCTTAAAACTATCATCATGGTTGTGCACAAAATGTATCTATGAGAATATAAATCAGTGTTATTATTTCAAAATAAAAGTTTAGGAAAAAACATAAATGTTCAATGATTTTAAAAAATGGATAAATAAATTTTAGTAAAGCAATCCAAAGGTTTGTTCAGATTCGATTCTTTGCAAAGCTACCCAGTGATGGCATATTACTTAGAGCTCTCCTACCCTTTAATGCCAACATGAAAGGGCAGGGGAGGGACCCTGTAATTTCCCTTGTATTTCACAAGCATTTCTTCTCCAAAGTATCCCCTTGAAACCCTTCCCACTTCCCATCACCATCAGGGAGAACCCAAAAGGCACCTAAACTGGGCCTTGCATTTGGTACCGCCAATAACACATTCCTTTTCAACGCCCAAACCTCTAGTCTCATTCTTGACCTCACTTTGGGTATCAAAAATTGGAGAAGCTGACCAAGAAGACAGAAGTTTGCTAAATCTGAATATAAATGCTCAGAATTTATGCTGAAATTATTAAACTTGCCTGATCCCCAACATAAAATCCCCAGGCACTTTGCATATAACTACTCCGCCAAGACCAATTTTATCAATAATTTTTAACCAACATTATCATCCACAAAATATTTATGAATTCCCCGGTTGGCCCCTCTGGGGCATGATCTCGACCTCATCTTTGTCTACCCACAGTAGATGCCATGATGCTTCTATGCACTCAACAAACAAATGCCCATGATGTGAATTAATTATGTTTCCCAAAGGACAATCCTACTCAGGAAAACAAGGTATAATTCCTTATATACTTAGACACAGTGTATATATTACTGTATCTCTTAAAGTAATAATGATGTCATAAATGTCTTTCAGCCTTGCTATTCCTAAAGAGGTCAGAATGAACCTAAATAATTAGTACATAAGGTAAGAACAAAGAAAGAGAAGCAATCTACTAGTCCCAGCTTCCCTCCCTCACTCATCCCAGCATCCATCAGATCCTTGGATGAGCCCAGTGCTATGTAGTGCTGGGCCCCCCAGACTGGACAGATAGAGCACTGGCCCTTGTTCTCTGGAGCTGTCACCTAGAGAGGGCACCTGACAGGAAGGCAGCATGACAAGCACGCCAGCTGAGCAAAGGATGTGGCACTCACCACACAAGGAGTACAAAGGAGAGAAAGGCCACCCCTGTCCCGGGAAGGCAACTGGGGCTGGAAGGAGGGCAAGGAGATTAATTAGCAAGACAGAAGCCAGCCCTGGTGCAGACTTCTCCATCAAAAAGAAACCCTCCACACCCTCTCCAGCATTTATGATTTGTAGACTTTTTGATGATGGCCGTTCTGACTGGTGTGAGATGATACCTCACTGTAGTTTTGATTTGCATTTCCCTAATAATTAGGGAATTTAAACTGGTGCAGCCACTATGCAGAACAGTATGGAGGTTCCTTAAAAAACTAAAAATAGAGCTACCATATGATCCAGCAATCCCACTCCCGGACATATATCCAGAGAACACTATAACTGAAAAAGATACATGCACCCCTATGTTCATAGCACCACTGTTTACAGTAGCCAACATGGAAGCAACCTAAACGTCTATTGACAGATGAATGGATAAAGAAGATGTGATACACATATACAATGACTACTACTCAGCCATAAAAAAGAATGAAATAATGCCATTTGCAGCCACACGGATGGACCTAGAGATTATCATACTAAGTACAGTAAGTCAGACAGAGAAGGACAAATATCATATATAGCTTATATGTGGAATATAAAAGAATGATACAAATGAACTTATCTACAAAACAGACATAAACTCACAGACACAGAAAACAAACTTATGGTTACCAAAGGGGAAAGGTTGGGGGGTCGAGATAAATTAGGAATTTGGGAGTAACATATACACACTACTATATATAAAATAGATAAACAACAAGAACCTACTGTATCTCTACTCAATATTCTGTAATAACCTATGTGGGACAGGATCTGAAAAAGAATAGATATAATATTGGGTTGGCCAAAAAGTTCGTTCAGGTTTTCCATAGGATGTTATGGAAAAACCCGAACGAACTTTTGGCCAACCCAATACATTTACAATGTTGTGTTAGTTTCAGGTGTACAGCACAGTGATTCAGTTTCTTTCAGGTGTGCAGCACAGTGATTCAGCTCTACATATAAAAAACTGTGTTGTGATTACCCAACACTGTAAATCAACTATAATTCGATAAAAATAAATTAATTTTAAAAAAGAAACCCTGATCTCATAATTTCAGATTGAAAGAGGCTTAGTTAGAACTCAAGTGTCGTGATTCCCCCCATAATTGCTTCCACTACCCCAAGATCCTGCCACCTTTCCTTTCAAAAGGAAGTACTGAGCACACCCCAATCACAGACGGTGCTTGGGAGCCAGGCCCTCCTGACGGCTGTGGACTTTGGACAACAGAGTGCAAACAAGGGAACCTCCTCAACAAAGTCTAGGGCTCCTATCACATTTCGGCAGTGCTTTTCTAACCTCCAGCAAAGAAAACAGAGTGAGGGAAAAAAAAGAGTACTTCCTAGGCAATATGCACATTAATACCATCCAATTAATAACCTAGGACCCTAATGTTAAATCGTCAAGTAAAAAACAAAATGTATTATTAATTAAAAATCCTTGTTCAAGAATAGACAGCTTCCATATTGTTACAAAATATGAGATGAAAAGCATTCCTATAACTATCTACCAAAATTTTATTAATTTATTGAATCATCGCATAATAATATGAACTCTAACAAATTTACTCTGTCCCATTAAATTTAACATATGATGTGTATTATACAAACTCCTCTTGGTACATAATGGTTAATAAAATATATTTATTTTAAAAAAAGAATGTATATATATGTATAACTGAATCACTCTGCTGTACAGCAGAAATTAACACACTGTAAATCAACTATACTTCAATTAAAAAATAAATTTAAAAAAATAAAATATATCTCTTTGGGTTGTGAAAAGCCATATGCATTGATATGTTAATTGCATAATTTATGATGGAAAAATTAGAAGCAATCTAATTATCTAATATTTGATGATTATTAAATTCTGATTTGTCCTTTTAAAAATATATATATATATATTTACTTCTTTCTAAATTAATAAAAACCGGTCCTATATTTTAAGGAACATGAAGAATAGAACACACCTTCTTAAAAACTAATCTCTTAATGGTTAATTTTTTAGCCACGTGGTAGATCAAGAAAGCTGATTCAATCGAAGGATCAAATAATGAGAAACTCACTTAAATTATACAACCATAAAATGGCTTTTTTGATCACCGAGGTTTTGTTGTGGCTGTTGCTAGCAGCTTTTCAAAAGCACTGCTGAAAATGTAAGGTGGGAGCTAAACGTTTAGCAGGTTAATACTGAGGTAATACCTGGGGATTATGATCCACAGCTAAAGTACTGGCTAAGGTACAAAGACTAAAGTGAACTAAATAACACGTGATTCATAGATTCTGATACTGTTTTCTAACAGTAACAACCTAATCTTTTCTTTTAAACTTGAATAAACCTAGATGATTCCCCTTCAAGTATGCCAAGGGAGGTTCTTTAACACGTGAAGGTTCCCACGATGCTACAAGAATGAGGAAAAAGTTAATGTGGACATTAGGGGCTCAACTTTCTTCAGGAAACCAACTTACAATCCGGGAATACTTTAAGTCTGGGGAGACTGTGATTTACCACTTTCCATACACATTATTTCAAAAGGGAGTATTCCTGATGACACCATCTAATTTTCCAAGTCTTGTAATGGTTCTTTATTTCACTTCAGTGAGGGTTGTCTAACACTGAGATTTATATTTAGGGCAACGCTGCTAAGACAACAAAAAGGAAAAATCACTCCTGAGTTTTTAACTGATCCTACTGGTTTTACAGGCTATCCATCTATTTTTCTGAATGAAGTTTTATAACATCCCTCTATTGGAAAATTATTTCATTTAGAGAGTACGTTTTAAATGAAAATAATACATTTACGATCAACTCGTAAAGTACAACATGGTTGAACATTCTATAAGGACACAGAATGCAAACAATAACAGAATTTGAAAAAAAACAAATAAAAAAGTACAAAAAGAGCACCAATTATTACAACTTACACTGACTGGTCTTCAGTAAAATCCAATCAAAGCTAAACCCGCTTCATATCACACACCAAATAACTATTAAGATTATTTCAACGCATATCCTATGCCCAACAACAGGGGGAAGTCCTGTCCAGGGAGCCTCAGGAGTTGTCACGGGAGCCTGTCCAGATTTCCAGAAGGTGCCCCACAGTCTGCTAAAGCCCCGCTGTGCGAACCCACTGAGGTCCTGCAACTTCCCTCTCCAATCCTGCAGCACGAAAGTGAGATGGCGGGTAGGCTACTGACCCATGCAGCACATCAGCCCCACCAGCCTCGCGTGCCAGTCGCCATCATCTTTCAGGACCTGCCCCATCCTTCCGCGGGAAATCGGTCCAGCAGCTCCCTAAACTCTCCATATCAGAGCTCATGTGTCAGAGTCCTGGTAAGTTTCTAGGTAGAAAGGAAAACACTGACTAGACACTCCCACTCACAAGCTGACAACCAGTCCACTCCCCCTTTTAAACAAACATGAGCAAGTCCAGCCTCCGCCACTGTTTTGCAGGGGACGCAGACAACACTTAACTAAAAAGAAACTAAATCATCTCTTTCTCCTTTGACGCTGAAAGCTGTTCGAATGAAGTCCCTGAAAAAGAGAGTTTTGATTGCCTAACTTTTTTGCCATGAGGCAAACCAATCGGATGTTAGATTTCACTGCTGCACCAGCTCATCACATTCCCTCCTCTAAACACCCCAGGCAGGATTCCCCTGGGATAAAAAAACAAAACAACCACCAGCTCAACCAGTTCCACTCATCCCTGATTTGTGTGCTATGAAGGTGGTTTAGGAAGCCCAACTTTATAGGCTAGACACACCTCCTTCAGGGGAAACACCACTATCAGGTATTTCTTTCTGCACCTTCACACATTTCCACATGAATCTCACAACGATTCTTTGGGCTGGATGGTACATCTTCATTTTAAAGATGTAACAAACAAGGTTTGGGGAGATTAAGAAACAAGCCTGAGATTTCACAGCCTAAGCGGGATATGAAATCTGATTCTAAAACCCACTTCTCTTCTATGTCATCAAATAACAGAGCCCCCAATCTAATAATGCAGGAAAAACAAGGAGTCTCCAGCTTATAAGGACTTCACTTTCAAGCACGAAGAAAAATGTCAGGAAATGAGAATCCTTGCTCTAAAGAAGCACCAGACCACGTGTCCCCAGCACAACTCTGTTTTTTGTTTTTTTTTTTTAAATGTATTTTTTTAAAACTCATTGTTTACTTTGTTTTATTTATTTATTTATTTTTGGCTGTGTTGGGTCTTTGTCTCTGTGCCAGGGCTTTCTCTAGTTGTGGCAAGCGGGGGCCACTCTTCATCGCGGTGCGCGGGCCTCTCACTATCGCGGCCTCTCTTGTTGCGGAGCACAGGCTCCAGACGCGCAGGCTCAGTAATTGTGGCTCACGGGCCTAGCTGCTCCGTGGCATGTGGGATCTTCCCAGACCAGGGCTCGAACCCGTGTCCCCTGCATTGGCAGGCAGATTCTCAACCACTGCGCCACCAGGGAAGCCCACAACTCTGTTTGCCTGAGACTTTAGACAAACAGACCTGCCCGAACAGAAACTGTACAAACAGTAACTCCACAAACAACAAATAGGAAATGATCACTACTTATTTTTGGCAACAGGGAATCAGCCAATTTGATCATGCCGAGGGAAGAGACAATGCCAGGTTAACAGTGGCTTTGAATGTGCTTTCAAACATTCAAGTATGATTTCTAACTCTACTCTAAATAGACTGTAAATGACAATTATATCAACTTCTGCAAAAGTTTAAAGTATCCTTCACTTTCTCTCCCTTTCCAATTGTCTGTTTCAGAGCCTTGACCTCCACTACCAAAAAGCCTAAGCCTACCTATCTCCCTGAAAGAGGGTAATAATAATAGCAAACACTCACGGAGCACTTGCTATGCGCCAGGTACTGTTTTCACCTACACGCATGTAACACAGACGGCATGGCATCCTCACACAACCATAATAGGATCATGCCACTCACAGAAGGACCCAAGGCACTTGAAGCTTAAACATTTGCCTGGGATCACAGAGCTACTAAGTGCAGGGGTGGGGAGAAGATGCAGTTTGCAAAAGCATGTTCAATATTATAATTTCATACTCGGAAAACAAAATACTAACTTTTAAAAAATAAGTTAACAAAAAGGAAAACCTGAGGCTTGGCCAAATCTTCAGTAGTGGGATACACAAAAGATGTAATTCACACTCTGCACATCAGTGATTCTAGAGAGTGGAGGAAGGGTACTCAGGATGGTTTCCGAGGAGGTCAGAATTTAGGATAAGGATGAGACTTCTGCATTTATTAATAAAGGTCAGGTGTGAATTTTAGAAGAAGACTGGGAAACACTTGGCAAAAGGCTCTATCTAAAAAAGGAGAGAGAGAAAAAGAAGAAAGGAAGGAAGGAACAGAAGGATGGAAGGAGAAAGGGGGGAAGGGAAAGGAAGGAGGGAAAAGAAAAGATGAAGTGGTGGAGTTTTGTGGGAAAAAAAGATGGGAGGAAAAGGAAAAAGGGGATCTAGGCAATTTCCCCGCTATTGCCGGGAAATAGCTCTGTAATACAATACAGTGAAAACAACAAGGGAAAAGCTGTAAGATTTCTTTCGTTACAGAAGAAGGAAAACTGGCTGGAAGAAATAGTTGGGATCAGTGAGAAAACTAGCTCCTGAAAACTGAAAGACAATGTCCAGCTGTGACCAGGGAGCTGGGTGAGAGGGGGTCAGACCTGCTGCCATCACCACCCTTCAGGCCCCCCGTGAGCCTCACCCCTCATCACCTGGGGCCCCTTGGCCTCATCCCAGTAACAACAGCCCTGCCCACTTGACAGGACCTTCACCCACAGTGGTCTTGGCCAACATCACTGGGACAGGAGGTTGGAGGTGCAATGGATAAGAGATGGGAGTCCCTGCTCCTGTTTTGGTTGAAAACTCTTCCCAAATATTCCCACAGAAGCATCATGTTCCCATGAGCACAGAGGTAGAGCTGATGTCCATTTCCGGTTCACCTATTGGTCTGTGTGCCCTGCTTCTGTGGGACCACGGACGTAGAGGAAGAAACTGAACATCTCTGAGGCATAGCCACGCCCACCCCTACCCCATTTTGTTAAAAGCAAGATTCTTTTCAGGACAATTCCACCAAAATTATGCCATTGATCTATCCATCATTTTATAAAAGGTTGCAAAACATCATGAATGAAAGTATACCAATGTTATTTCCCAGTAATTCTTTAGCTTAGTCACAACTCCAAAGTCCCATATATCAATACTTCAAGCCTATAGCTGCTCTCCCAATAAGAAGTCCTGTTCCAGATCTGCTGTCTTTACTTCTGGCCACAGCAGACCTCGGGCTTTTGCGTGATGCAAAGACACACTTTAACACTTTGATGGAGAGAGGTTCTCTTCTTTCATTCTCAAGGCTCAATTCTTCTTAGCTTAAACAGAATTCTTTCTCTTCTACAAGAAATGACAGCATCAAAAACTCTAGGGGGGCTTCCCTGGTGGCGCAGTGGTTGAGAGTCTGCCTGCCAATGCAGGGGACACGGGTTCGAGCCCTGGTCTGGGAAGATCCCACATGCCGCGGAGCAACTGGGCCCGTGAGCCACAACTACTGAGCCTGTGCGTCTGGAGCCTGTGCTCCACAACAAGAGAGGCCGCGATAGTGAGAGGCCCACGCACCGCGATGAAGAGTGGCCCCCGCTTGCCCCAACTAGAGAAAGCCCTGGCACAGAAACGAAGACCCAACACAGCCATAAATAAATTAATTAATTAATTAAAAAAAAAAAAGAATGCAACACAATTCTTTAAAAAAAAAATAATAATAACTGTGAGGAAAAAAGTGTTTCAAGTTATTTTATTCATTTAGGTATTCAGTACTCCGGTAGACTCTACAGAAGATACAGGGAACAGACAGACAGCCGGAGCACCCCCAACTCAGATCCGAAGATGGAGAGTAACACCTCAGCTGTGGGTAGGCTTGTTCTTAGGCTGCTGGGGGCAGAAGGGAGGGAGAAGAGGGGGAGGGGGATGGAGAAGGGGGGAGGGAGGAGGAGGAGGGGGGAGGGAGAAGAGAGGGGAGGGACAGGGAGAAGGGGGAGGGGCGGGGAGGGGAGGAGGAGGGAAAAGGGGAGGAGTCAGAGGCCGGGAGAAGAACAGGAGGGGCAGCTGGTGACACCTCTTCAGAGGATGGTTGCCCAGGCTGGGACACGAAAGGATGAGTCTTTAGAGAGTCTCTGAAAGAAGAACCAGTAACTGAGAAAATACTCAGAAATTACCCTGCTTGGAGGGCATCCTCGGTCGAAGTTTAACTGCCATGGAACAAAATGCAGTCTGGTTTTGTCCTGGTTGTCAGGAATCCAGAAATAGCACAGGGGTAGAATGTGATAAGTAAGCTGAGGCATAGATGATGTAGAACAATAGACCCCATAAATCCTTCCCACAAACACCCTTTTGTGTATCTGCCGCCCCATCCCCATCAATGATCAGATCACATGCTCCGCTGTCAGGACAGCGGCTGCGGACCAACAGGATCGGGTCAACAGGATCGGATCAACAGTACCAGCTGCTAATGGGTTCTGCTCTGAAGAAGAATTTACTGGTATCTGTTCTCACGACTGGCCAAGAATTGAACATAAAACTCCTAGTATCTGCTTTTTATCTTTCTCCCACCTGAGCATAAAGAACCTTCCTGTTACAGCTACACTGTTGGAAGAAGGTAAGTGCTGTCTTCGAGCTGACCGCTGCCGTTCTGAGTCACTGTGCGGAACAGCAAGTCTCTGCAGTTCTCTGTGTTACACTAACTTCCCAAGTCCATGAAAATATAGGGTGACTCACACGTACAACACTTTCCCTCCTGTAACAGCCCGGCCAGACCCAGAGTGAGTCAGCAGCGGGGATAAGAAGGTGGAGATTACTAAAGACAAGACCCTGAGGCACTGGGGAAACCTTCAACCTAGGCTTGTTTCACACTGAGATTGCCTCCTGCCCAAGGTTTTTTTGTTTTTTTTCTTTTTTTCTTTCCATACTGATTTTTTATTTATTTGTTCATCTAAATGGAAAGAAAAGTCAGGGTTTTAAGGTCTGTAGAAATGGACAAACCTTTTCCAGGCCTCTGAAGCACTTGAAGATACAATTAAAAAGAAAAGCTTCCTTATTCTCTTGTCTGCATAAGTTATGGCAATAACTCAACTTAAAACAGAGCAGAGCTGCTGGTTAAAACAGAATTAATGTTAGTCCAATTACACCCTCATTTTTTTTTTTGGGCTGTTTTTTAATTTTTTTTTTTAACATCTTTACTGGAGTATAATTGCTTTACAATGGTGTGTTTCTGCTGTATAACAAAGTGAATCAGCTATACATATACACCATATCCCCTCCCTCTTGTGCCTCCCTCCCTCCCTTTATTTAAATGTAGTTTACAGCTTGTGGGGACACAAGCCTTAGTTACAGGATCACCAAGCATGCCCTGGTAGGCTTTAGGAACCACACACCAGGTGACCCAACCCATCCCAGAAAGGCTCTGCCACCACCCCATCACCACCACCCCACCAATAGCCCCATCACCACCACCGCACCCCTCCCAGGAGCACTGATGAGCAAAAGGAGAGGCAGGCAGATGACTAAATGTCTGGGGTGCCAGGAGAGTTCTCCCTCAGCCTTACTTCCTCTTGCGCAGAGAAGACCTTCAAACCTGAGTTAGCCAGGGCTGCATTCTCCCAACCAGAGCTCACCTAGAACATCACAGATGACACAGACGGACATAAAATAGCTCCGACTGAAGTCAGAGAAGCAAAGAGCTTCTCGCCAAGTTACCCACTAGAGTATCACCTTGGGTTGATCATTTCCATGCCTCCGCTTTCTGCAGAACTCTTGCTTTGTGCACCGGTTTTTTTTCCTTGAAAACCAAAGGCAAATTTTGAAGAAGTGGATCCTCAGAGATCCTTCCCAGCATTTTTAAATACTCTACGCACCTTTATTATCTACTATTAGAATAGTGGTCACAAACTTTCCACTTCCATGACCCCTCCAACCATCTTTAATGAGAAAGCAACGTGTCTATTCTAGTCCCTAAAAAGAAGAAGAAAATATAAGAAGCTAGTCAGTGCACACTTTTATTAATGATATATTATACAACGAAAGTCAGGGCTCCAAGGGAAAAGAGGAGAAACTGAATGATCACGTGCCAATGGCAATGGATACTCATGAGGAAGTTTTGCTAAGAGCTGATTCTGTGTGGGAAAACAGGCACCCTGAGGTGGTGCTGATGAGAGACCCCACTGGTATGATCTTTGGGAATTTGGCAACAGTGATAAAGGAGCCTTTAGAATGTTCATAATATTCTTGCATTCTGACATAGATGGAAAATGACTGATATTTATACAGCACTTCCTGTGCCAGGCCCTGCCCCAAGCATTTGATATCTTCACCGTGGAGGTCTATTATTACTCCTCCACCTTCACAGTGGAGGAAACTAAGGCACGGGACATTATTTGGTCAAGGTCAAAAAGGAATACGGTAAGGCAAGAAAGGTAAGGGACATGCTTCTCTCCTGTTCCTGTTTCTCCCTGAATATGTTCAATATTTCAAGTGAGAATATGAGAAAATCAATACAGAAGAAATAGTTCTTTCTAATATATAAGATTTTTAATCTAAAATTTATATACTTATATTTCCTACTAATTGGATTAGTAGAGAATCTGGGATCAAACCCCACAATCCATAATACTCTTAATCCCTGATGCCACCCTGCCTCTAGAATACAGTCTATAGAAAATCCAAAATTCAGACTACGTTTTACATAAGGAAATATTCATCTCAACACTAAATATACCTGAAACTAACATAACATTGTAAATCAACTACACTTCAATAAAAAATAAATTTAAAAAAAAGAATACATTCTTTCTTCTATGTCATGCTCCCTTGTTTATTATGTGTGGCTCTACAAATTTCTGGCCATATAATTTTTAGATAATTACTAATTCTTTGCCTCATTTGTAAATTGAGGTTAACAATAAAAAGCTGCTAATGACCAAAAAAACCACTAAATATAATTCTTGCTTGATAAATACTCAAAATGTATAAAGGTATTATTAATTATTACCTATTAACAGAAAAATGTGAAATAATCTCAACATCCAAGGACAGAAAAGTGAGCAACTCAGTTATGGCATGGCCACAAAATGATTGTGCTTTCATTAAATAAACAATGCACCATTTCCAGAACATGGAATATATCAATTACAACATCAGTATTTTCTTCCCATTTTTCTTCAAGGAATATACATTATTTTTTACAGCTGGAAGGAAGAGTTGTGTAGCAGGCATTCTTGTGAGAGTGTTGCTTTGAGAACCCCTCAATCTGCACAATACTTTTAAGAAATATCTTATACCTTCCCTTCCTGGCTCCTCCTGGTGTCACCTTAAACACATGTGGCTGACACTGAAATGTCAGACTCAGGCAGAATTTAAAGTGCTGGGGAATTTTTCCATTTAAAGCTACTGGGTTCCCCCAGAAAGCAGAGAACCACCACGTGGCTCATTAGCCAGAAATCAACTGAGCATTCAGTACCTCTGCCTGGCTGCTGAAATGAAATTTGTAAACTCAAATTTATTTCAATAATGAAGTTCTTTCAAGGTCCCTAAGGCCAGAGGTGTGACTCAGCGATCTGCTCCAGCCCAAACCTATTCCTTAAAAAAATGGAGAGATGGCTAGAGAAATGATGTTAGTTTAAACTTCAGGCATCACCTGACATCTAGACACTAAAACACTTAAAGCAAACCACTAAAAATATACAAACTCAGTCTCCACGTTTTTGTATGCAAATCTCTGTAACTACTTAAATTCATAATGGCTTGAACTACATCTCCCATGAAGCTTAGATTTCCAGGCACCTAAAGATCATATTAAACCTCTTCCAGGGGCCCCCACTATCTCCAAACCTACTCTTTTCTTTTAATGAGCCAGGCTTCTTCAGAAGGTAGCGTTCCATGCATTCAACAAGCATCTCTTGAGAACCCAGAGTAGAGGAACACAATTTGCCAACCCAACATGTCTCTTTGGCCTGTGGATTCTTTCCAGCTGAAAACAATCAAGGCCCAACAAGACTCAGGAAGAAACTTTGACCTTCCCCCTAACTGTCTGAAGAATTTAGATAGACAGACTGTTCCCAGAACAGAGGAATCTCCAGAGTTATCTGCAAAGAATATGAGTTACGTGTGGTCAGGGGAACAGGGGCCTAGAGGTCAGAGTCCACTCTGTGTCCCATTGCCTCTGCCTGGCCCAGCAAACATTTATCAAACCTTTGCCTTTCCATCTTCATGGGAATTGCCTTCCTCCCCTTTGAAGCCCCAAACCACTACCCCCAACATCCTCTTCTGTCTTTAGCTGAAGATGGTATTTAAGGGGAGGACTTCAGCCATGCAGGCAAGTTTCCTCTTGGGTCTCTCCCATGTACACGTTATTAAACTTTTGTTTGATTTTCTCCTGTTAATCTGTTTCCTATCAACTTAATTCTTAGACCAGCCAGAACATAGAAGAGCAGAGGAATATTTCTTCTTCCCCAATACCACGAGGTGTCAGGCAAGTGCTAGGCACTGGTGCTACAAAATGGGAAGAGTCCCACGCCTACCACGGTCCAGCGGGAAAGAGACCCGGAACCAAGAATTCACAAAACTGCCTGACAAGTGCTATGACAGAATTATGCAAAAGGACCTTAGCCTGATTTCATTTTATTTTTTAAATCGAGGTTTAACTAACAAAATAAAACAGGTAAATACTAAGTGTTCAGTTCAGAGAGTTTTGACAGTTGTTTGCATCCTATGCCCAGCACCCAAAACAAGACAGAAAACATTTCCACCCCCTTGTGCCCCTCTGCAGTCTATCCCCACACCCCTCCCACAGGCAACATGATTTTTATCACCGTGGTTTCTCATGTTCTAAAATTTCACATAAATAGAACCTATTTGATTCTAGTTTTTTTTATATATATATATATATAATTTATTTATTTTATTTATTTATTTAGTTTGGGCTGTGTTGGGTCTTTGTTGCTGCGTGCAGGCTTTCTCTAGTTGCGGCGAGCGGGGGGCTACTCTTCGTTGCGGTGCATGGGTTCCTCATTGCAGTGGCTTGTCTTGTTGTGGAGCATGGGCTCTAGGCACACAGGCTTCAGTAGTTGCGGCTCATGGGCTCAGTAGTTGTGGCTCACGGGCTCTAGAGCGCAGGCTCAGTAGTTGTGGCGCACGGGCTTAGTTGCTCCACATGTGGGATCTTCCCGGACCAGGGCTCAAACCCATGTCCCCTGCATTGGCAGGTGGATTCTTAACCACTGTGCCACCAGGGAAGCCCTTGATTCTAGCTTTTTAAGATTCATCCGTGTTGCTGCGTGTATCCGTGATTTGTTCCCTGTGATGGCTGACAGGTATTTCACCGTATGGACCTGCCAGTTTGGTTATTCGCTCACCTGCTGATGGAGGCTGGGCACTTTCCAACAGTATCGTAGCAACTTGCGCTACTACAATTAAGGTTGAGTTTCTTCTGTTTTGGTTCATCTCTTTGATTTATATTTGTATGTGTTTTTAATGTAGGGGGCAAGGAGGCAGAGAGTGTTACGGTTGGAACCAATAGGGTTCGCACAGAAGATAGATCAGGGAGAAGGCAGAATCCTGAGAGAATTAAAGGTGTGATGTTAGGCGTGGATAAAGTACAGGATGTGTGTAAAAGACTCCTGGACGACTGAGCAGGACAGAGGCCTATAAAGACATGCCAAGCCAAGGAGCTGGGACTCTATGAGGAAGGCATCAAGAGCAGTGAACAGAACTTCAGTTTTCCTTACAACCTCGGAGAGGTGGTTTCAAAGCACACCTATTTTGAAGGCAGAAAGACCTGGCCTCAAATCCCCTCTCTTGCTACTAACTCTGTGGGCTAAGGCAAGTTAGTAAAACTCCCTAAGATTTATTTTCTTCATCTGTAAAACGGAGAAAATGCCACCCATTTCAAAGACCTGTAAAGAGGCTAAAAAGAAATCATGAAAGCCACACATCTAAGAGAACACTTAGCATAAAATGGGAGCCCCTCCTAGTGCTGTGGGATGGATTTAAATGCGCTCACATCAAACAGGGCTGGAATCTAATCAGAAGCACCCTGGAGAGCCTCTGCTAATCTCACACTGCTTCAGAAACCGCAGATTTACCTCTAGTAACCAAGTTTTGAACCTATTTTTGAATTAAGTTAACCAATTTTCTCTGGAGAAGATTTTTAGGGAGATACAAAAAGAGTGAGCGCAAGTGAACAGAGTGAGGTTTGGAGTAGTAATAGGACATGAATCAGGGCTACATATTCAACTCGACCCTGATCACAGGTTACTGCTGCCATGAAAAACAAGTCTGATTATCCAGGAACAGTGCAACAGCAAAGCCACTTAAATGCCCACAGCTCCAAAATGCATCAAAGAACACAGTAATGCTTCTTAAAACAGAACTTTTTGTTTAAACGAACCATTTCAGAAATCCACTTCTACTGACAATGAAATTTTCAATTACAAAAGAAATAAAACTTTCTGCACCTTTTAGCAATAGGAGTGAAAAATAAATGAAAGTATTAAATCGTGATACATGCCCTCTAAGTGAAAATACTATAACTTTTATAAAGTGAAACTTTTTCAAAGAAATTAACTCACCAGAAGAAATATAAAGCTTATTTGTAGATGCTGACCTTTTAAAAAGTATAAACAAAATACCCTGACGTTCATAATAAAGGCAGATTTTTGTCTGACTTCATAAATTTTTTTTCTTTCTTTTTATTGATAGTTTTTTTTCTTGAGGTATAGTTGATGTACAGTATTATACAAGTTACAGGTGTACAAAATAGTGATTCACAATCTTTAAAGGTTATACTCCAGTTATAGTTATTGTAAAATATTGGCAATATTCCCTGTGCTATACAATATATCCTTGTAGCTTATTTATTTTACACATAGTTGTTTGTACCTCTTCATCCCCTACACCTCTCTGGCCCCTCCCCCCTTCCCTCTTCCACCACTAGTTCGTTCTCTATATCCATACAGTTTTTAAATTCTATTTCTGCAGATGGGGTCCTGCAGGACTCATTATGTCTGGAGTCTGTGCTCTTTGCTGAGAGATCCAGACTTACTTTACTTTAGCACATCATCCACCACAGGGCCTGAAGAGTAATGTGCTCAACTGACTCTGAACCTAGGCCATCTCCTCTATCCTCCCCTCAGCCTCATGAAAATTTATTAGCTTTATTTATATGTGAAATCTGAGATGGCTTAATTACAGTAACTGAGGATACAGTCCTTGAGAAGATCCAGGAGCTATGTAAACACGGCCACCAAAATCAAAACGTCTCATATTTTAGATCTGGAGTCACACAAACCAACTGTCAAAAAATACCTCAGAGGCATAAATATTTTAGTGTGATAAAAGAAATGACTTCGGAGTCCTAAGATAAATTTCTTAAACCTAAAAATACTTCTCAGTCAAAACTGCATATGGAAAAAGTATTTAAATTGAGACGTTTGTTCTTTATTTTATAAGTTCTGAATAATTTCAGCGAGCTACAACTTATTCAGAGATTGGGTACTTTTCATAATCCAAAAGGTATCAGATAGAAAATAGGATTATAAAGTAAATATGATCGGATTGTTCTTTCTAGTTCACTAATTTCTGGTAATACCAACCAATGCCTATTTTTTTTCAGCAGCAAAGTGTGCCCCAGAACTACAGAAAATACCCCAAAAAGCATGAAATATATAAGAAGTGGAAAGGACTGGCTTAAAGGAGCTTATGATATAGGAATATTGTGGCGCATGACATAAGTATGTAAAATATAGCTCTTGCCATCAAGGCATTTCATATCTACAGAGGAAATAAAACAAAAAACAAGATACTTGACACAGAATGAGAAGCCTACTGACCACAAGTAGGAAGGGGAACCAGGGCGGGGTGGCCAGCGTCATCCTGAGCACTTGTGAAGACGCGTGGGCACCAGAGCAGCAACCCTCTGGGTAGGAGGACCAGCAGAAGTCGCCCCGGGACAAGCAGACATGAGCTGGGAAGGAGCATGAGTGAGGCCACACTGCACCCCACACTTCCTGGCAAAGAAATGAGGCCCTAATAGATGAGAGCGATTTATCCAACTCCACCCACCTGGCCACCGGGCCTTGAACCCCGTTTCTGGATCACCAAACCCCATATTCTTGCTAAAACTACCAGCAAAGAGACTGACTTAGAGGATGCCAAGTTTAAGAACACTGAAATGAGGGTGTGGAGAAAAGGGAATCCTCCTACACTGTTAGTGGGAATGTAAACTGGTGCAGCCACTATGGAGAACAATGTGGAGGTTCCTCAAAAAAACTAAAAATAGAGCTACCATGTGATCCAGCAATCCCACTTCTGGGCATATACCGGAAAAAACTATAATTCAACCCCTATGTAGCAGCACTATTTATAGTAGCCAAGACATGGAAGCAACCTAAATGTCCATCTATAGATGAATGGATAAAGAAGGTGTGGTACATATATACTGTAGAATACAACTCAACCATAAAAAAGAATAAAATAATCCCATTTGAGGCAACATGGATGGACCTAGAGATTATCATACTATGCAAAGTAAGTCAGAAAGAGAAAGACAAATACCATATGATATCACTTATATGTGGAATCTAAAATAAGACACAAATAGACATATCTATAAAACAGAAACAGACTCACAGACATAAAGAACAGACTTGTGTTTGCCAAGGGGGGGCGGGGTAGGTGGGAGAGGGAAGGATTCGGAGCTTGATTTGGACATTTTTTTGGGGGGACCATGCCATTCGGCTTGCGGGATCTCAGTTCCCTGACCAGAGATTGAACTCGGGGCCAAGGCAGTGAAAGCGCCAAGTCCTAACCACTGGACCGCCAGGGAAGTCGGGAGCATGATATTAGCAGATGCAAACTATTATGTATAGAGTGGATAAACAACAAGGTCCTACTGTATAGCACAGGGAACTATATTCAATATCCTGTGATAAAGCACAATGGAAAAGAATGTGAAAAAGAATATATGTATGTATAACTGAGCCACTTTGCTGTACAGCAGAAATTAACACATTGTAAATCAACTATACTGCAATAAAATTTTTTTAAAAAAGAACAGTGAAATTTCCACACATCTTAAAATCAAGTGTCATAACATATTTTGAAAAATATTCATATGTTCTCCTTTGCCTCTAAAGTGTTCATCACCCTAAAAAAAAAGAAATTATAGAAATGCTAACAAAAGATGGATAATCACTTCCAACTTACAAGCTGGGATTATTCAGCAAAACTACATAACTCTGCTAGCCATGCTATTATCTAGAGAATTTTACAAATTGCTTTATTCCTTTCCCCTCCCTGCCTCCGTTGCATCAGGAGTTCATAGAAGTCTCCTCCAGGGTAGAAAAGATACCCTTCCAGTCTGACAGCAAAGCCACAGGGCCAGCTAAAAGGAGCACGGTGTGGGCTATGAAATGGACAGGTTGTGGGAGACAGGCGAGTAAGTCGGGGGCCAGACCAACTTCCCCTGTCCAGGCCGTGGGAGGAGGGGGTGAGGAGTGATTGGAGGCAGAAGGCAGCTCCTGGCCTTCCTCCCTATTTGGGACCCTTGGTTCTACTTGGTGCAGACTGAACACAGCAGGACCTGTGAGCCTGGCTGGGGCGCTGGCCAGAGGTCACCTGGCAGGGAGAAGGGGCTCTGTCACTGGGCTACAGAGCAGTTCACGTGGGACGAGAACAAGAGAGCATCCCAGCCAGACCTCCCAGGGGTTGCAGCCCCCAAGGGATCCCAGGTGAAGTCAAGTAAATGAAGGATGTGGCCTGAGCCACAAGAATGGGCCCCAAGTTCATGGTTACTGACTTGGAATCAGTGGCCAACAGAGCACCAGGCATCAGGTAGGGAAGAGGCATCACTGGGAGGGAGAGGCACTAAAAGGGCAGGATAAAGACCCTGGTGGTGCAGGCACACTGCTTCCCCAGGAAGGCGAGGTTGCAGAAGCCACCTCCCGCCCCACAGGTGCCCAGAAGAAAAGGTGGGGGGGTGCCACCCGCCAGACCAAGCATTCTTAACCAGGAGACACAGGACCGCAGAGGCTGCTAACGTGAGCACACCAAACTAAGCTTAAAAACAGGTTCAACTTTGCACATTTTCTCTACTAGTCAGGGGGTGAGACTCACTGAGACAACCAGAGCAGCTAGAAAATGAAAGAAAATATTTTCAGGTTTTTTCATACTCTTTTCCATTATGATTTATCACAGGATATTGAATATACTTCCATGTGCTATACAGTAGGACCTGGTTGTTTATCTATGCTATATGTAACAGTTTGCATCTGCTAATCCCAAATTCCCAATCCATCCCTCCCCCACCCCCCTCACCCTTGGCAACCACAAGTCTGTTCTCTATGTCTGTGATTCTGTTTCTGTTTCATAGATAACTTCATTTGTGTCATATTTTAGGTTCCACATGTTAGTGATATCATATGGTATTTGTCTTTCTCTTTCTGACTTAATTCACTCAGTTTGATAATCTCTAGGTCCATCCATGTTGCTGCAAATGGCATTATTTTGTTCTTCTTTTATGGCTGAGTAATATTCCATTGTGTGTATGTATGTGTATATATATATATACCACACCTTCTTTATCTATTCATCTGTAGATGGACATTTAGGTGGTTTCCATGTCTTGGCTATTGTGAATAGTGTTGCTATGAATATAGGGGCACATGTATCTTTTTGAATTAAGAGTTTTGTCTGGATATATGCCCAGGAGTGGATTGCTGGATCATATGGTAATTCTATTTTTAGTTTTCAGAGGAACCTCTATACTGTTTTCCATAGTGGCTGCACTAACTTACATTCCCACCAACAGTGTAGGAGGGTTCCCTTTTGAAAGAAAATATTTTCTTTGCATTTCCAAGTTTAATTGTGAATCAAATCTTTCCACCCTGCTACATATGCAGAAAAGTTGCTTTTTGCAAAGAACAACAAAGAGTCATGGTATTTTCTCAGGAGAGGTCTTAAGACAAAAGTTCTGTAGCCACTGTATGTGGTCCGGGGAAGAATCAGTGTCTCACAGCTAGTTCAGTCTTGAGCCAGAAATGGCTAAAATAGTCATTCAGACTATTTCAATTCTAAAACAAAGGGGAAAAATCTTTCCAGGGAGCAAAAAAAAAAGAAAAAAAAGAGTCCACTTTTAGAAAAGCAGCACCTCAAACAAAGCAACTTTGGACCACTGAAAGACAGTGACAGACAGCCCTATTATGTACATACTAGAAACGGGATTGTTCTTTTACAGGAAAGGCTTTGAGGGTCGAAGCTAAAACAGTGACAGTCTGTACACGGCCGTGTGTAGTCGGCCAGTAAACATCAGATGTCCCTACAAACCCAAGTGTTTAAAAGGATGGGGGAGGAACGGCTGAGAGCCTCATGTGAACACAAACGTAGATCAACAAAATCTTACTCTGCATTTTCTAACCATTTTCTGTCCATGTTGCAGCATATCACATGGATGATAGTTCTTCCCAAATTGACAGAGTGTAGCAGAGCCTGATTCCTTAGTAATAGAAACTCTGATTTTGATGGGTCGCACTGTTGCCTGAAATAGAAACCACGCTTTCCAGGCTTCCTTCAGCAGGCATGGCCAAATGATGAATTTCTGGTCAATGGAATGAAAGTAGTAGTGTCATATGGCAACTTCTAGGAATTTTCTTTGAAAGATACCTGGTTCCCCTCTCTCCCTTCTTCCCTCTTTCTTCCTTCCTGCTGGCTGGAAAGCTGACCTGATGGATGAAGTTCAAGCAGCCATCCTGGATCACAAGGCAGCTCCCTAAGGCTCCTGCAGGAGCAAGGTTCAAGGAGCCTGGGTTACTGACCGTGGTGGTGTTTCCAGTATTTGTGCTGAGCCAGCCCTGGATTCTACATAAAAGAGAAGTAAACTTCATTCCTGTTAAGTCGCTGTTATTTTGTCTTCATTTGTAAAATACCATCATTATTAGCTGATTCTAATCCTAACCAAAATACAGAGTTTTCCAGCAAATCTGCTACTGAGAGCTCTTTGAAATGGAAAATCTCCTAGGAAAGAAACAGACACCATTTACAAAGTACAAAGTAAAGAATTTAGTATATAAGTGAAGTAAGTCAGGAAGAGAAAGACAAATACCGTATGATATCACTTATAGGTGGAATCTAAAATACGACACAAATGAACTTATTTACGAAAGAGAAACAGACGCACAGACATACAGAACAGACTTGTGGTTGCCGGGGGGAGGGGAGGGGTGGATAGATTCGGAGTGTGGGGTTAGCAGATACAAACTATTATAATATACAGAATGGATAAACAATAAGGTCCTACTGTATAGCACAGGGAACTATATTTAATATCCTATGATAAACCATAATGGAAAAAATACTTTTTAAAATGTATATATATGTATAACTGAATCACTTTGCTGTACAGCAGAAATTAATACAACATTGTAAATCAACTATACTTCAGTTTTTAAAAAAAGAATTTAGTATAATCAAGCCAACACAACTCTACATGTACCCTTCTCTCTCAAGGAAAGAAAGAGCTCCCCTAATTTTTAGCTAGGTACATGATCACCAAGGACAAATACACCCCTCCCAGGCTTCCCTGAGTTAGATGTGGCCATGCTGTGGCTAAGTTCTGGCCCACAAGATGTGAGCAGAAGTGATTATGCTGCTTCTGGGGCGTGTCCTTCAGGAGAAAGGCAGTGCCTTTTCTGTACATCCTTGGTCCAGATGACTGGGAAGCAGCTGTGGTGGCCAAACATTTCAGAACCATGCAAGGGTAACAACCTAGGAAGGCAAAGCAAGGTGACAGAAGACACCTGGGTCCCTGTCCTAGTCACTGGTGCTGGTAACAAACCACTCCAACACTGAACTCTGTAGAACAACCATTTTATTATGCTCACAGACTCCGTGGGCCAGAAATTCAAACCAGGCACAAGGGGGACGTCTTGTCTCTGCTCTGGGATGTCTGGACCTCAGCTGGTCAAACTCAACAGCTAGAACGGCTTGACGGCTGGAGGCTGGAATCACGTGGAAGCATCTTCACTCATATGTCTAGTGGTTGATGCTCACTATTAGCTGAGACCTCAACTGGGGGCACCCAGGCAGACAACTGACAGGTGGCCTCTGCATGTGGCCTGACAGAATGGTGGCCTCAGGGCTCCAGGGAACAAGGCAGAAGCGGCATCACCTTTCCTACCTAACTTCACAGGTCATGTAGCATCACTGACCCCACTGTCTACTGGTTACAAGTGAGCAGGTGACCCGCAGATTGAAGGGGAGGAGACGAGAACCAACCCTTCAATGGGAAAAGCAGCAAAGAAACTGCACAGGTGTTTTAAAACCACCATAGTCCGTGACCCTGAGCAGCACACCAGCCTGGACACCCACCTAAGTGCAAACAAAAGTGATCGTTTTTAAGCCACTGTTATCGTGGGTCTCTGAGGCAAGATTTTAGGAAATACTTATGTACCCCAATATTTAAAAATAAATCATCAAACACAAGTAACAACAATGTCTATCTCAAGAAACTAATGTTGTAACTACTAGAATCACTTTGTAGCTATAATGTATATTATATTATCAGCGGTTGGCATATTTTCTTCATCTAAAAAATGTTCATGAATACCAGAAACCCCCAATACAGTACAATTCTTCTGTCACTTGCATGCTGCCAATTTCCCTTCCTCGTTTGGGGCACTGAGGGGTTTCTGAGCCCAGACAATAAGGATGCTGACGTAGCCGAGAAACTGCAGCCTGAAAACAAAGAGTTCCAGATAGAATGTGCTGAATGGCTCTGAAGCCCCTCAAAGACCCCACCCTAAGCCAAGGAAATCACCCACGCCCCTGCCTCTCTTGTCATCTACGTACAACTAAGCAAAGCAAATCCTTACAAATCCAATAGCTTCACAGAATCACATCACATTCTAATCATTTAGTACACACTGGATATGTCATTATTCTTTTTTAAAAAATCAACAGACAATAGGATTTCTACCTCCCCAAACCCATACAAAGCAAAGCATGTAAAAGGAACATGGGTTCCTTTACGTCCCCACAAAACAAAAAAGAAACCAACCTCTGAGAGCATACTAGCTTCACAGAAAATTGTGAAAGTCTGATCATCTCAAAATACATTCAAAACTACATACCACTCTGAAATATGTCCCTAGAGGAGAATACTTTAATATCAAAATCTATGAATGGAGAATTCAGAAAAATAAGGGCTTCGGAAACAGGTCGAGTTAAAATCAAGTTCCACAACTTCCCAGCTGTGCAACCTGAGGGAAGTGACTCAACCAACCCTCCCTGAGCCCTGGTTCGCCCACGTCTGTAAGATGGAACCAACAGCCAGAGATGCCAGGACTACATACCACGCCTGGCACGCTGTACGTTAGACCAGTGGTCCCCAACCTTTTTGGCACCAGGGACCGGTTTCACGGAAGACAGTTTTTCCACGGACAGGGGATGGTGCGGGGCAGGTGGGGGGTGGTTCAGGAGGTAATGCGGGCTATGGAGAGCAGCAGCAGATGAAGCTTCGCTCGCTTGCCCACCGCTCACCTCCTGCTGTGCGGCCCGGGGCCTGGGGACCCCTGCATTAGACCCTCTTCAATTCATGGACCGCTGACTCACTAAATGACCGGGCACACCCGCCAACCTCTCCACGGTTTCCTTCCCAGATCACAGAAAGCCCACCTCACTTCCAAAAGGTTGTATCCAACTGTGCTGGCGTTTTAACCAATGGAGAACAGAGGCAATATTTACTTAAACAGGAAAGCACAGATTCTCTTTGACAGAAGGGCGCTAGAATTAGACCATCTCGTGAGCTGCTGCTGGATGGCACACACTATATTTTTCTCAAAAAAAAGCCAACATGTTGCATCCTCTCCACTGCCTTTATCTGCCCATCACAGAGCGGCAGGCAGAACGCTGTGTCATCCGCAGACTGACATGGTCCTCGAAGGGTCCATGTGGTGATTTCTGCTGGAACAGACCAGTGACAGCACAGTGGTCAAGCAGGGCCAGCACTGCTTTTCCACGAGGCTTTGGAGTTCATCTTTCTCCCAGGTGTCCACCTGTATTTAGCAATTGAAATTAAGAGTTGTGTTTGTGGAGGGGAGGGATAAATCGGGAGTTTGGGATTAACATATACACACTACTATATATAAAATAGACAGATAACAGGGACCTACTGTATAGCACAGGGAACTCTGCTCAAAGTTCTGTAATAATCTAAATGGGAAAAGAATTTGAAAAAGAACAGATATATGTATATGTATAACTGAATCACTTTGCTGTACACCTGAAACTAACACAACATTGTAAATCAACTATAGTACAATATAAAATTAAAAAATTTTGTAAATAAAAAATAAAACAAAAATAAATTTTTTAAAGAGTTGTGTTTGTGGTTTGTAGAACATAATTTAAAGGAGGTTTATTACCTAGTTTAAAGGAGACCTCACCTGCAAGATGACTATGCATTTATAGTCATTTCCTTTCAAAAGGAAAGATCTTTTTTAAAGAACTTTACAAAAAAATTTGAACAAAAATACTGAGAAAACTACGATCAGCTGCCACGTATGGATGCACAGATCTCCATCACCAGCTCCAACCATGATCAATGCACAGACCACTCTGGTCCATCAATATCCCACCCAGTCTTTCCCACCAAAAAGTGTCTGAGTAAATCTCAGACAGCATGTTATTTCATCAGGAATAGTTCAGCATTTATCTCTTAACAGTAAACACATCATTAATGTCATGAAACAAAGTGTCCAAACTTCCCCAAGCATCTGTAAGTTTCTTTCCCGTTTCTTCCTTTGACTCAGGGTCTTAGTGAGTCCATACACTGCAGCTGCCAGATACGTCTCCTCAGTTTCTTTCAATCTATGGGGTCCCCTCCTCTCTCTCCATCTTTATCTCTTTGCAGCTTATCTGTTGAAGTGACGGGAGCATTTGTCCCATGGTTTCCCAAATTTGACTTTTGGTGACTGCATCCCCATGGTGCCATTTAGAATATTCTTAATGTTTCCTGTAAATTAGAAGTTGGATGGAGACCACTGGTGAGATTCAAGCACATAAAACCTGGTTATCTCTTTTTTGTAAGTTAGCAGCCGAGACAGCATTAGATGTTGTACTCATTCTTCACTTGAAAGCTAAATTACCTCTATAAAGATATCTTACTTTCATTAGATTTTTTGCCCTGAGGTATAGGTACAGTTCATACAAGTAAATGCTTGATTCTTTCCCTTTATTTCAAGTTTTCAGAATAATAAGTTGGTTCCGTAGACTCTTCTAGGACTAGGTAACTGACAGACAAATAGGAGGAGGAAATCAGGGGGAGAGCTTTATATTCCCAAAGTTCTAGGTTTTGATGAGCCATGTTTTGAGTTAGAGAAAACACAAGAAAAGTGTAACAGGGAAGAAAATGCTCCGTTCCAACCACAGTAAGTTAAATGGGTGGGTACACTGGTCTAAATTTCTCTGACATTTTAGCTTTTTGGTTCTGGTATATATTCTTTGGTTTATAGTTAGTAAATCTTTCTGGTAAACCAGATGCTAATTGCTAAGGGAAAATTTGACGAAACTTGAAAGAAGCTAAAAGATTTTTTGCCTTTTAGAAAATAATGTGTTGGCTTTTCCTTCCTCCTTTAAATGGTAAGTTAAAAAAAATACTCTGCAAAAAGAGTATGATCGTGTTTCTCAAAAGAAACTCACTGTGTGTGTGTGTGTGTGTGTGCACGTAAAATAAAAAAGTGTGAATGTATGGTTTCATACATTTTATGAGAAACTAAGGGGAGAATGTAAATAACACATTTATAGTAGTTATCACAGGAAAAGCAGGATGGGGAGAGAGGGAAACAACTCTGCTTGTTGTGACAAATTTGTGTTGCTTTCCAAACTGAAAGCTGATGACTGAGAGCAACGATTTACAACCTACGCAATTTGCAGAGTCCAAGAATGATGGGGGATTCCTTTACTTCCAGATACTGAAAGGCCATCTCTGCCATGATAAGCCAGCACTGAAGAGACAAAGGAGAATTTCCAGGGCCTCTGTGGGCACTGTTGATGTACTGATGGCTGAAAAATGACAAAAGTCTACAAAACCACTTCATAAGCCAGCGCAGGGCAGGACAGGATAAGGGATAAGCTAACACCTTTTATTCTGCACAGCAGGAGACCGTCAAAGGAAGAACTAACCCTCCTTTTAGGAAGACAACAGGCCCTATATGTCAAAAAGGTATGCACCACAGCTTTGAAATGTCTCCATTTGCTTTCTTAAATGGTATTACAATGACTTACATTACAAAATTGTTTGGTATTTAAATAAGGGTTTTTTAAAAACCTTTATTAAGCAATAAAGCAATTTATGGCTGTGTATCCGAATTGCTCCACCAGAAAGCTACCACCTCTGGCTTTGAGTCACTGAAGGAGTCAGAGGAGGAAAAGACAAGGAGGAAGCCAGAAGCTGTGCTGACAGACAGGTCAGGAATATTCATTCAGAACCTTTAAATGAAAATGTAAACATATCCTACAGAAACAGAATTCAGATATAGATTAACCCAAAATCTACCTACCAGGTAAATAAACACCAATATAGCACAAACTATAACTACCTTTTTAAGGAAAAAAGAATCAAAGAATCGTAATGATTCCAACACGACTGATAAAATCAAAGGATGGTTCTCCTACACACAGCGAGCGTCATTCAGATGTCATCTGTCAATCATGCCCTTCCTGTATCCCTGGTGTTCCCATCATAGCAATATTCTTTCATTGAAGGATCAACTCTCCTAGGGTGCAGGGTTTCTCTTGGGGGTGATAAAAATATTTTAAATTTGATTATAGTGATGGTTGCACAATTCTGTGAATATTCTAAAAACCATTGAATTGTACACTTTAAACGGGTGAATTGTATAGTATGCGAATTGTATCTCAGTAAACCTACTACCAAAATAAAGAAGTAGGGGGTAGTTAGTTCTCTATACACATGCTCCTTACAGAAACAAAGATATAGACTAATTCATGCTTAAAATGAGATTCTGACTATAGAAAGATGACACTTCCAAACAAGAGTACAAAAAAAGGACTTAACTGATGAGTTTAGTACATAGAGAAAAGCCAGTTCTGTCTTAATTTCTTATATAGGAAAAGTGACAGACTCTCATTCCCAAAATTCAAGTAAAACCCATCATAATACATGACGATGTGCAATCATTGTATATTACAAATCTACTTACAGATACTACGTTTGCAATTTTTATTTTTTAACTTTCAATTCTGAAAAAATTTCAGACTTACCAAAAAGTCACAAAAGTCATACAAAAAATTCCCACATACCGCTTCATCTGCATGCTCCAAATGTTAAGATCTTTCTCCATCATAATATTAGCTACCCACTAAAATGACATAAAATGCCTAAAATGATGTAACAGAAGAAGCAAAAACTTATTAAAGAAAAATACTCCATTTCCATAAATCCCAAGCTTTTCTTGGAAACGGGGAGATCAGAAGTCGACGTGGCCTTTAATGACAATATACTCTTTTAATGGCTTCTCTCTGGCTAATTACTAAATGGGAATTCCAGCTGTACCCATAGATCGAATGTAGCTGTCAGATACTGCTCACAAGATGCCATGGAAGTATGCACTGTGGTCTAGGGAATTCAATCTCACTGCTGTCCTACAGGCAAGAGCCGGGGGCAAATACAATACTTGCTTATAGTCAAAATCACCCTGGTACCAAATGCCTTTAACCATGCAATATACAAGTGTATCAAATCAGCACGTAGTACACCTTCAGTCCACACAATGGTATATGTCAATTATATCTCAGTAAAGCTGGGAAAGTCATTTGTGCAACTTCTTAAAAATACAGATGCCTACGCTTCACCTTCAAAGATTCATACAGGTCTGGGCTAGGGTCCTGGCATCTTCACCGCAGGTTAAAACCTGTGAAAAAACAAGCTTGAACTCTCACCAATGGCACTTAAATTCCTTCTGACAACTCAGAAAAGGATTAATCAGGCTTCCACTCACTGACACTTCAAATCAAGAAATAAGATCTTATATCACAATCACTTTTTACCAAATAACTGTATACAGAAACTTGACTTATGAACTGAATACAGCTTTTGCTTTCAGTACTCATTGACGACTACTTAAGGCACCTTACAGCCGAGCATCTGAAACCCCAAAAGCAATTTCTATTCGTTACCCAGTCTTCTGCCTACTCAGGGCACAGATGTCAACCCTAGGCAATGGTGTAGAAATTTTAAAACAGACTCACATAACTTGAAAGTGAGAAGCGGCTTTAGAAGCCATCTTGTGTGGTCTGCTTGCCTCCTCCGCCCCCAGCAAAGACACAGCTCCTCAAGGCTCTAGACCCCAAGCTGCAATCTGCAAACCGTAAACACGGTTACCTCTGGCTCACAGCTCGTACTGCATCCCTTAATACTATCTGTGCATGGCTATCTCTCTTGAGCATACCTCTTCGAATACAGGAATCCTGCCTTACCTCCTTTGTACTCCCCTCTTTCAGCGTCATTCACTCAATAAATGTTTGCTGAACAAGACACAGTAAAAACAAAACGAAAGTGATTTTTTCTTGATTATTGTACTCACTCAACAAGCACTTCCTTTAACACCTACTATGTCCCATTACACGGGTAAAACAAATTGATGAGAAAATAATACCTTTACAGAAAGTAGTTCCTCCTTGTTTATCCTTCGGAATTCAGCATCTGTGGCCATGTGTTCTAATTTTCTCCTTACATATTCTAGGCATATTCACATAAGCATTAATTCAGGCCTCATCTCTCTGATCATTTGCCTAATTATGTCAAAGTGCCTCCTCTCTCTGCCTGGATCAAGTCAACATGTCCTAGATTTTCTCTAAGAGCAATTTAATTGATAGAAAAAGAGAAAGAGGGAAAGCTAAAGGATTCACCTTGTAAACTACCATTTACTTCAAGAAACAAGGAACTCGGGCTTCCCTGGTGGCCCGGTGGTTGACAGTCTGCCTGCCAATGCAGGGGACACGGGTTCGAGCCCTGGTCTGGGAGGATTCCGCACGCCGCGGAGCAGCTGGGCCCGTGAGCCACAACTACTGAGCCTGCGCGTCTGGAGCCTGTGCTCCGCAGCGGGAGAGGCCGCGGTAATGAGAGGCTCGCACACCGCGATGAAGAGTGGCCCCCACTTGCCGCAACTGGAGGGAGCCCTCGCGCAGAAACGAAGACCCAACACAGCCATAAATTAATTAATTAATTAATTAATTAATTTAAAAAAATAAGTTTACTTAAAAAAAAAAAGAAACAAGGAACTCTAGTGCTATAACACCTACATTGTTTACCATTCAAGAATGTACTTACAGTAAGTACGCAATTACCTAAGATTTGGGAATGTTTTTGTTATTATTATGGATATTCTCTTCTAATGTAACTGAGCACTAAATACACATATTAATAATAATGCAACCTAACAGTAGTGACAGTTCAATAAGTCGCCCGCCAGTCTACCCACCTGTTCCTTAAAGGCAAAGCCTTTCCCAGCATGCGCGCGCACACACACACACTCACATACATGCATACACACACGCAGTCCCAGATGCCCTGTGAAGAGACACAGGGACACAGTCCTGGTCTGACCACTCCTACCTGGACAGGAGCCTGTCTGAAAGTCAAGGCCCAATTGTCCTGCGCCCCCTAGTGGCTACAATGAAAAATGCAAGTGACCAACAAGCAAAGCAACAAGCAGATCTTCCAAGACGTTTTTTTTTTTTTTTTTGGTCAAACCACTTCAACAGCAAAAAACGTTTGCTCTTCTGCTCGGCCACCTCCTTTGGTCACTACCACTCTTCTCCAACTTCGGTGCCATCACATTCTTGGCCTCTCTCGCTCCCTCAGCACCAGTGGCCTGGGATCCCCAACTGCAGGCTCGGGTCTCTACAAACAAGCCCAGCCGCCTCACAGCTCACAACACAATTTGAGAGGAAGGATCTTGTTTCATTCGTCTTTATATTCCCAGCAAGCACACTGCCCAGCAGAGAGAAGATATTCAAATATTTGGTTAAAAAAAAAAAGGAAGAAAATTAGGACAGGAATGAGGAAGGAAGGAAGAATGTCAGGAAACAGGCAGGCAAGGGAAGAAGCAAAAGACACCAAATTCAGACTCAGAAAGTCTGTGCGTGATCACCAGCCACTGGCTCGCTGGATGGGCAGTTTCAGCTCAGTCACTGGGCCCGGGTTCATCATCTGTAGATTGACTGGGCTGTGGTCCACGATCTCAGAGACCCCCTGATCTGTACATTCCAGTATCTTACTGCCTTACAAAAATGCTCATCATGCTTGTGAAGGGCAGGCAGGAAACACCCATTTTCAGTGAGATTTTCCAAAGCCAAGCCTCTACCACCTTTGCCACTTCACATCTCTGCAGATGCCATTTCCCCCCTAATTTTGTTTTTCAAGAACCGTTTTCGTTTCACAACAGATATGAACACCGAAATGCCATCGCTTAGTACTTGCAAGTGTTATCTTCAAATTACCATCCTAGAACTATGGTAAGAAGTCACTGAAAATTTGTATGGAAACACAAAAGACCCTGAATAGCCAAAGCAATCTTCAGAAAGAAAAACGAAGCTGGAGCAATCAGGCTCCCTGACTTCAGACTATACTACAAAGCTACAGTAATCAAGACAGTATGATACTGGCACAAAAACAGAAATATAGATCAATGGAACAGGACAGAAAGCCCAGAGATAAACCCACACACATATGATCACCTTATCTTTGACAAAGGAGACAAGAATATACAGTGGAGAAAAGACAGCTTCTTCAATAAGTGGTGCTGGGAAAACTGGACAGCTACATGTAAAAGAATGAAATTAGAACACTCCCTAACACCATACACAAAAGTAAACTCAAAATGGATGAATAAAGACTTAAATGTTAAGGCCAGACACCATAAAACTCTTAGAGGAAAACATAGGCAGAACGCTCTATGACATAAATCATAGTAAGATCCTTTTTGACCCACCTCCTAGAGAAATGGAAATAAAAACAAAAATAAACAAATGGGACCTAATGAAACTTAAAAGCTTTTGCACAGCAAAGGAAACCATAAACAAGACGAAAAGACAACCCTCAGAATGGGAGAAAATATTTGCAAACAAAGCAACTGACAAAGGATTAATCTCCAAAATATACAAGCAGCTCATGCAGCTCAGTATCAAAAAACAAACAACCCAATCCAAAAATGGGCAGAAGACTAAATAGACATTTCTCCAAAGAAGACTTACAGATTGCCAACAAACACATGAAAGGATGCTCAACATCACTAATCATTAGAGAAATGCAAATCAAAACTACAATGAGCTATCACCTCACACCAGTCAGAATGGCCATCATCAAAAAATCTACAAACAATAAATGCTGGAGAGGGTGTGGAGAAAAGGGAACCCTCTTGCACTGTTGGTGGGAATGTAAATTGATACAGCCACTATGGAGAACAGTATGGAGGTTCCTTAAAAAACTAAAAATTGAACTACCATATGACCCAGCAATCCCACTACTGGGCATATACCCTGAGAAAACCATAATTCAAAAAGAGCCATGTACCACAATGTTCACTGCAGCACTATTTACAATAGCCAGAACATGGAAGCAACCTAAGTGTCCATCTACCGATGAATGGATAAAGAAGATGTGGTACGTGTATACAATGGAATATTACTCAGCCATAAAAAGAAACGAAGTTGAGTTATTTGTAGTGAGGTGAATGGACCTAGAGTCTGTCATACAGAGTGAAGTAAGTCAGAAAGAGAAAAACAAACACCGTATGCTAACACATATATATGGATCTAAAAAAAAATGGTTCTGATGAATCTAGGGGCAGGACAGGAATAAAGACGCAGATGTAGAGAATGGACTTGAGGACACGGGGAGGGGGAAGGGTAAGCTGGGACGAAGTGAGAGAGTGGCATGGACATATATACACTACCAAATGTAAAATAGATAGCTAGTGGGAAGCAGCCGCATAGCACAGGGAGATCAGCTCCATGCTTTGTGACCACCTAGAGGGGTAGGATAGGGAGGGTGGGAGGGAGACACAGGAGGGAGGGTATATGGGGATATATGTATACATACAGCTGATTCACTTTGTTATACAGCAGCAACTAGCAACTAACACACCATTGTAAAGCAATGATACTCCAATAAAGATGTTAAAAAAAAAAAAAAGAAGAAGTCACTGCAGGAAGAAGTCAGGCAAGGGCTGGAACTTCCAACAAAGGGAATGAATCCCAACCAACCATCTGGTAGAAATAATACAGGAAACAGATGCATGCCAAGCCACCATAAAGGGGAAGGCTATGGAATAAATGGACGCACAGAAGTCATTTATGCAATGACTCTTGAGGGCTTGAGGGCTGAGTCTAGGGGCAGAAGTGATGAGAGGCAGCAGAAACTGACCAGCTTCAAGAGTGGAAATGCAGTGATGGAGAAAGATGAATTCTGAGACCTGGCAGGGGTTTAGAGGCGCCACTAGACAGACCCAAGTGAAAGAAACTACCAGTGTCTGGAAGAAGACTCCAAGGGTCTGAGTGAGACTTCAATTCTTGATCCCCGACAACCAGCAGGAGGAAACTTTCCAGAAGTGAAGCTATAACAGCCTCCTCATCGACCTTCCTCAGCAGGAAAAAAGGCATCTCTTCCCTCAAAAAAACACCTAAACAGAACATTCAAAGAACACCTGAATAGACAAAGAGAACAGACCTGTGGTTGCCAAGGGGGAAGGGAGGTGGCAGAGAGAAGGACTAGGAGTTTGGGATTAGCAGATAAACAACAAGGTCCTACTGTACAGCACACGGAACTATATTCAATGTCCTATGATAAACCATATGGAAAATAATATGAAGAAGAATGTGTGTGTGTATATATATGTATAACTGTCACTTTGCTATACAGCAGAAATTAAACACAACATTGTACATCAATTATACTTCAATAAAATTTTTTTTAAAACACCTGAACAACATTTCCTCTCAGAACTGACTTAGCAAATTTGGTTTGGGATTTGCTGTTTTTTCGTGAACTGCTTGAGGGCAGAGAAAACCTGAGCCAAGCTATTTGTCCTGTTCAGCTGGGCACACACACCACATACACTACAACTTCACAGCACCAAAAACCCACCATCCACGCTGACTGCAGAAGCTGAACGTTGTTTTCAGAGATTCACTAACTGAAGAACTGCTGCACATTTTGTGAATACATACTTGCCTGAGACTTAAAGGCAACTTACATTTTTTAAGGTAGAAAAATAACTCTTTAATAGAGAAATAAATCACAACAAAGGCAAATACCACAAAATACAGAAAAAATTAACATTTTAAATTAGTTCACTACCAGAAACAGCTCTATAATACTTTTTCCTACATAATTTGGCTGCACAGAGTTTTAAAAATCTTCAGCTAACAATAATTTTGTCTTATTTTCTATGGAGAGGACATTTTCTATAGAAAGGGTATAAAGACTTTCCTCTAGAATAGTTAGAATTTCTTGAGAATGTTTTTTATTATTAGTTGCTTAGCAAAGCAAAGACAACTTACTTAAAACAATTTCTATGATGAAGTATGAAAAGCATTTTCTTATGAAACAAAAAGAACATGAGAATAATTGTCACCATGTTTCATGTCATGCCCAGATTCTCAATGTCACTGTGATTCATTGACAATGCATTGCCTCTTCCAATATTCATTCTTTCAACACTTACTGAGTGCCTATTATATGCCAAGCACCAACCAGCCGAGGTAATGGGATACACAGGTGGGTAAACAGATCTGGCTTTGAAATCCTGGTTGTCGTGTTGTTCAGGAATATAGCATCGTGGACCTTCTAAAGCCTGAAGTCCCCCATTTCAGACACACAGGCCTTTCTCTGCCTTTGTTGCAGTACCTTTCATGGTCTTGCTCATTCAGGGAAATCCCAGTTCTCTTAGCTGAGAAACACAAGTGGACGACTTGTGTTTTAAAAATCTAAGGAGTCAGTGGTTTTTCTTCTACTTTGGCTTGGCTGGTGCTCTTAAGCTACTCATAAATTACACAGTCAGGAAAATTTATTATTACCACCACAAGCAGCTGTACCTTGTCGGAAATCAATAAATTCTCGCAAACATTATCTTAGTTTGGTTTAGATTTTGACTTCATCTTATAAGGTCCTCGGTTTAAGGATCAGGTAAGATCAAATGAACTGACACCCAGCATCCACTCAAACAACTTATGCCTATCAGTCACCAAATCATTCACTCATTCATTTTTGAAAACTAATATTTATTGAAAACCTACTATGTTTTATCTGCTGAAGACACATAACCAACAAATCATAGAGCCCTGTCATTTGGAATTAAACTCTAGCAGAAAGAGAGAGACGATAAACAATAATAATAAATATAACAAGTAAGTAAGTACATAGGGCTTTTTAAGTGATGATGGCTATGAAGAAAAGAGCAGGTTAAGACTGACTGACCTATAAAACTCTTAGAGGAAAACATAGGGAAAACACTCTTTGACATAAACCACAGCAAGATCTTTGTTGACCCACCTCCTAGAGTAATGAAAATAAAAACAAAAATAAACAAACGGGACCTAATGAAACTTAAAAAACTTTTGCACAGCAAAGGAAACCATAAACAAGACGAAAAGACAACCCTCAGAATGGGAGAAAATATTTGCAAATGAAGCAATGGACAAAGGATTAATCTCCAAAATATACAAACAGCTCATGGAGCTCAATATCAAAAAAACAACCAAATTTAAAAATGCGCAGAAGACCTAAATAGACATTTCACCAAAGAAGACATACAGATGGCCAAGAGGTACATGAAAAGATGCTCAACATCACTAATTATTAGAGAAACACAAATCAAAACTACAATGAGGTATCACCTCACACCAGTCAGAATGGCCATCATCAAAAACTCTACAAACAATAAATGCTGGAGAGGGTGTGGAGAAAAGGGAACACTCTTGCACTGTTGGTGGGAATGTAAATTGATACAGCCACTATGGAGAACAGTATGGAGGTTCCTTAAAAAACTAAAAATAGAACTATCATACGACCCAGCAATCCCACTACTGGGCATATACCCTGAGAAAACCATAATTCAAAAGGACACATGTACCCCAATGTTCACTGCAGCACTATTTACAATAGCCAGAACATGGAAGCAACCTAAGTGTCCACTTACCGATGAATGGATAAAGAAGATGTGGCACATATATACAATGGAATATTACTCAGCCATAAAAAAGAACGAAATTGGGTCATTCATAGAGATGTGGATGGACCTGGAATCTGTCATAGAGAGTGAAGTAAGCCAGAAGGAGAAAAACAAATATTGTATATTAACTCATAAATGTGGAACACAGAAAAATGGTACAGATGAACCTATTTGTAGGGCAGGAACAGAGACACAGACGTAGAGAATGGACATGCGGACATGGGGGGGAAGGGGAGTGTGGGACGGTTTGGGAGATTAGGTTTGACATAAATACACTACCATGTGTAAAATAGATAGCTAGTGGGAACCTGCTATACAGCACAGGGAGCTTAGGTCAGTGCTCTGTGACGACCTAGATGGGGCAGGGGGGGGTGGTAAGGAGGGGAGGGAGGTCCAAGAGGGAGGGGATATAGGTATACATATAGCTGATTCACTTCATTGTACAGCAGAAACTAACACAACATTGTAAAGCAATTTTACTCCAATAAAAAAAAAAAAAAAGATTGGTTGAGAGTGTAGCGGTTGAAGGAGAGGAAGGGGCAAGCTGGAATTTCAAATAAAATCATCAGAAAGATCATTGTTGGGAAGGCTGCATATGAATAAGACTTGAAAGAGATGAAGGACTTAGCCATGCAGACATCTGGGGAAAGACATTCAAGTCGGAGGCAACAGCCCTGCTAAAGCCCTAAGACAAGGCGTGCCTGGTGTGTTCAAGCAAGACCAAGGAGGCCACGGTGTCCAGAAGGAAGAGATGAGGTTGGAGAGGGAACAGGAGAGCCGGGAACTGGAGGACCAGCAAGTCATTTCAAGGACCTTCAATTTGACCCTCACTGAAATGGGAAACTACTGGAGGGATTTTTGGCAGAATAACAGATCGGACTTAAGTTTTAAAAGATCACTAAAGCTGCTCTATTGGAAAAAAGATTCTCGACAAATAATATTTATCAAGTGCTTATTCTTGAGGTATAAAAAAACTATCCCAACCCAGAACAGCCAACACAGTACTGAAGAAGAACAAAGTTGGAGGAGTGACACTCCCCGACTTCAAGACTTACTGTAAAGCTACAGTCATCAAGATGGCGTGGTGTCGGCGAGAGAGCAAACAGGTCAATGGAACAGAACAGGGAGCCCAGAAATAGAACGACACAAATACAGTCAACCGATCTTTGATAAAGAAGCAAAGGCAGTTCAACAGAGAACGGAGAATCTTTTCAACAAATGGTGCTGGAAGAACTAGACATCCACATGCAAAGGAAGTGAATCTAGGCTCAGACCTTTCACAAAAATTAACTCGAAATGGATCACAGACCTAATGTAATACTGTAAAACTTATAGATGATAACACAGAAGAAAATCTAGGTGACCTTGGATTGGGTGATGGCTTTATAAATACAATATCACAATCCGTGAGAGAGAAAAGCCGTAAGTTGGACTTCATTAAAATTTAAAACTTCTGCTCAGCAGAAGACACTGTTAAGAGAACAAAAAGACAAGCCACATACTGAAAGAAAATATTTTGCAAATATTTTGCAAAATACATATCTAAAAAAGGCCTATTATACAAAACAGACAAAGAACTCTTAAAACTCAACAAGAAAACAAACAATCTAACTGAAAAGCAGCAAAAGATTTGAACAGACACCTCACCAAAGGAGATTTACAAATGGCAAATAAGCACTGAAAAGGTGCTCCACATCATATGTCATCAGGGAACTGCAAATTAAAACAACAATGAAATATCACTACACACCTACTAGAACGGCCAAAATCTTAGAACACTAGACAACAACAAATGCTGACAAGAATGTGGAGCATCAGAAACTCTCATTCATTGTTGATAGAAATGCAAATAGTACAGCCACTTTGGAAGACAGGTCAGCAATTTCTTCCCAAGCTAAACATAGTCTTACCATACAAACCATTTATCATGCTCATAGGTATTTACTCAAATGAACTGAAAACTCATGTCCACACACAATGTGCACATGAATGAAAGCAACCAAGATGTCCTTCAATAGGTGAATGAACAAACATCCATCTAATGGAATATTATTCTGCAGTAAGAAAAAAATGAGTGAACAGGGTAAAAATTTATTCTTTTTCATTTTAAATGCTAAAAAGGAAAAAAATGAGCTATCAAGCCACAAGAAGATAATTAATTGTAAATTGCTAAGTGAATGAAGACAAAAGGCTACACAGTTCCAACTACAGAACATCCTGGAAAAGGCAAACCTATAAAGACAAAAAAGATCAGTGAGGGCAGGGAGGAAGAGAGGGATAAACAGGTGGAGGACAGAGGATTTTTAGGGCAGTGAAATGCATCTCTATGATACTGTAATGGTAGGTGTAAGACATTACGCATCTCTATTCACAGAGCTTTACAACACCCTAATGTAAACTGTGGATTTTGGTTAATAATAATATATCCCTATTGGTTCATCAATTATAATCAATGTATCACAACTAACACAAAATGTTAACAACACGGAAAACTGTGAGGGTGGACGGGGTACATGGGAACTCTCTATACCTTACGCCCAGCTCTTCTGTAAACTTAAAACTGCTCTAAAAGTCTATCAATTTAAAAAATTATTCCTGCCCTCAAAATGCTTATTCTCATATTACTTTATTATCCATATCCTGCCCACTCCCAAAATGGAGCTCAGATGACACACACAGAAGAAGGATACTAAAAGTAAAAATAAAATATGGTGGTGCGGTGTTAAAAGTCTGCCTGCCAATACAGGACACACGGGTTTGAGCCCTGGTCCAGGAGGATCCCACATGCTGCGAAGCAACTAAGTCCGTGCGCCACAACTACTGAGCCTGCGCTCTAGGGCCCACGAGCCACAGCTACTGGAGCCCATGCTCCACAACAAGAGAGGTCACCACAATGAGAAGCCTGCGCACCACAACGAAGAGTAGCCCCTGCTCACCTCAACTAAAGAAAGCCTGCGCGCAGCAACAAAGACCCAATGCAGCCAAAAATAAATTAATTAATTTTTTAAAAAACTGTAAAAAAAAATCAAAAACCACGAGTAAGGAAAGCAATACAATTATTCCAAAAATTCAAGCTAAGTGTTACTTTTCAATATTCCTTCAATGACTTCCCTCCATCAAACTCCATCACATTCTCTCATCGCTGCACGAATCTGCCCTTCACAGCACCTACTCCAGTGATAATTTTACAGGTATGTGATGATTTCATCAATGTCTGCCCCATACCAGACTCCTTAAGAGCAGATAAAGGAGTTTAGTGACACCATAGTAACCAAGAAGCCATAAATTTGGTAAACAAACTGAAGTACAGGAAAGTTAAATAAATAACAAAAAGTCCCAGCTTATAAGTGGCACAGCCAGGATTTCCACACCTGGACTGTTAGACTCCAGGGCCTCCTGGTCCTGGTGTTGTACCGTAAAGTATGATATAATTCTTGTACTATATTTTACCTTCAAGCTGTCAGGGGTAGTGATAAAATAAACATAACTACTATATATAAAATAGATAACCAAAAAGGACCTACCGTATAGCACAGGGAACTCAATATTCTGTAATGACCTATATGGGGAAAGAATCTGAAAAAGAATGGATATATGTATTGATATATGTGTAACTGAACCACTGTGCTGCACACCTGAAACTAACAACATTGTATCAACTACACTCCAATAAAATTTAAAAAATAAAATAAACATAACTTAGTGGTTAAGCTGGAAACCAGCCTAATTTAATCAAAAAAGATCATAATTGCCCCTAACTTTAAGGCCTGTTAATAAATTAAAACCCAGAGTGTGAGATGCCCTATTTTATTCCCTACATCTTCCCAGAGCTGGGTCCACTACTGATAGGACATAACTCTGCCATGCTTGATTTACTCAGTCCTGCAAGGTAATAAGGGTTTGAAAAGATGAACTAAAATGTTCCCCAGACTAGTTTGGGCTGCACCCTTAAAATGGGACTCTGGGTAAAACCTTGCTGCCTTTAAACATGCAAACAAAGAAATAACCAGCCAGGAAACTAAATTACTGAGGAAGTAAGGTAGGAGCTGGAGAAAGGAGAGCTCTATTTACAAAAGTATCTCTTCTGGACAATATACACACAACCTTAGAGTTACCACATCCCAGAATAACTTATCTTTTAAAATGGTTCTGACCATACAATTACCAGGAGACGTCTTAACAGCATTCCTGTTAGATAATAAAGTCTCTTTAAAAGGGAAGAGAATGATAAACATTACCTAAGAAAACTGGGTATTACTTTAGAAGCTCAGAAATTCTCTTCCACGGGGCCCCCAATTTAGACTAACACTAATCCTCACACTGGTTATGTGACTAAAATTGCCTGCAAAGAGCAGTTGTTCAACTGACATTCTGGCCGTGCCTGTAATGTAATAGTTAAAGAATGTGGTGTCATTTAAGGAGACACTAGAATTTCCTGAACTGAATGCAGAGTATTAAGACATATATAAAACATTAAATTTTAAAAATTATTATTTCTAACCATTCTAAATATATAAGTAATCATCAAAGAAGTGCAAAAACCCTGGGTCAAAATATTCAAGTCATGTTTTGGTTTTGAGTATTTATGGGCAAAATGCTGAGACTCCATTTTCCGATCCGAAAATTAGAAATATCTGTGCACAAACTACACATACATAACAGCAAAATTAATCACACCTAGGGGACAAAACTGCATTAAACACTGAGAGTCATTAGCAGTTTGGGGATCGTAGGTCCCTTGAAGAATCTGATGAAACCTGTGGGCTTTCTTCCAAATGCACATAGTACATGGTAAACGAACACAAAATTTTACCTACAAGTTTAGGGAAGGCATGACTTTTTAACCTCAGCTTAAAAACTTTAAACCTGGAGAAAATTCCCACTGCAATAATTACATCAGAGTCACTAGGCTAGTGCTCCGGCCTGTAAGATCATGGGACATTGACTTATACGTAAAGTGCTAGTATTCCAGTGAGAAAATAAAAGAACACCAGCATGACTAATAAAGTGCACTCTGAAAGAGAAATCACAACGGAAGCAGGGAAAAGTTACACCTTATCCTGTGGGGTCGGGCTATTTTAAACATCAGTATTGGGCAAGGCAAAGAACGCTGACCCATCCAAATCTCAAATTTTAAAGTAGGTATAATTTTAGACATTTAGCCAACTTCTGCTCTATAAGCATTTTATCATTTGGTAAAACCAAATGTCAAATGTATACATTAAGAGACACAAGGTAAATTTTCAATATAACATCTGTATTCTTTCACTGCAGGGAAAATAAGATTTACAAAAGACGTAAGTTATTTATTAGCTGAATCATGAGAAGTTTCTTAAAGTGACATTTGTATGTAATAATGCTCCCTGTACTGGAGGGTGTGAGGCTGTGGCCAAATCACATTCTCCTGCAAGGCAAAGGTCTGCTATCTGTTACTAGATTTGCAGTCACGTGACTCTGATCAACTCATTATCTCGCAGCCTCTCAATTCTAAAAAACTATAAAAATAAGGGAATGAACGACATGATCTTTAAAACTCCTAATTATTTTTATTTTAGATTTATGAGTATATCAAAAGTAAACAATGAGAGTCGGGGTCAGTTAGCAGAACAGGACAATTAGAATCACAAGTAATTTTGTTCCAGGGTGACTAAAGTGGCATCACATACAGGGGACAGAGCCCTCAGAAGGCAGCAGCCAAGGGTACGTGGTCTGTCAGAGTCACTGTGGTGGCCAGTGCCCCCCAATAATCCCCCCAGGGTCACCCTGGTTCTCCCCACCTTCTGCAGTTCACACTGCCTGTAGTCTATTCCCATGTGTGACTACCAGCACATGGCAGAAATGACACATCACTTCGAGGTTAGGTTACAAACGACAGAGCCCCCATCTCCCGGGGGCCCACTCTCTCCCCCTCCTCTTGGGTCTCTGGCTCCCCGGAAAGCCCGCTGCCCTGCTGTGAGCACATGTGGCTTCCAGGAACAGCAAGCGAGGACTGAGGCCTGGACAAGCACATGGGGGCCTGAAGGTGGATTCCCTGGGGCCCCTGCTGAGCTGGAGACCCGGGGCCACAGACTCCCAGCTGACTCGCCCATAGATGCCTGGTGAGATGATAAATATTGATTGTGTAAAGCTTCTAGGTTGTTGAGTAATTTGTTATACAGAACATTGCAGCAACGTGGATGGATCTAGAAATTATCATACTATGTGAATTCAGACAGAGAAAGACAAATATCATATGATATTGCTTATCTGTGGAATCTAAAAAAATGATACAAGTGAACTTATTTACAAAAGAGAAACAGACTCAGGGACGTAGAAAACAAATTTACGGTTACCAAAGGGGAAGGTGGTGGGGAGGAATAAATTAGGAGTTTGGGATTAACATATACACAATACTATATATAAAATAGATAAACAACAAGGTCCTACTGTATAGCACAGGGAACTACATTCAAAATCTTGTAATAACCTATAATGGAAAAGAATATGAAAAAGAATATATATATATGTATAATTGAATCACCTTGCTGTACACTGAAGCTAACACACACTGTAAATTAACTATACCTCAATAAAAAAAAATTCGTTATACAGAACAGAAAACTGATACAGTTATATTTGCATTCTTTTCTCAGCCTCCTGGCCCTTATAAGTAATCGGTCATCAGTTAACTTTTCTTTCACCATGTGTCCTACATAACCATCCATACATACACTTTTTTCACTTCCTCTCCCACCACCCAGACCTTGGCCCCTTGTATCTCACCATTACAGATCTACAAAAGTCTACACCCTACACACAAAAGGCTGCCGTCTACACACCTCTGAACCAAGGACCCCACATTCAAATACACACAGGAGACACGCAGGCAGTGTCGATGACCTACCTAGGTGATGTGGGCTAAGTTCAAGGTAACAGGGATGTGGGGAGCCAGGGTGACAGTCAGGATGTTTGACCTTCTTAAGGGGCATCTTCTGCTTAGCTTCTGCCAACTGTCGCCTTGGAGCATGTGGGCCCAGTGTTACCAGATGGCTTGTTTTTTCAAGAGGAGCCTAGACTCTGAATTTTTTTTTAGGTTTCCCAAATTTTAAATATTGGTTTAAAATTTTACAACAGTATATGGGATAAAACATACATACCGTCTGGATTCAGCCTGTGAGCTACCAATTTCCAACCTCTACTCTAGATGAATTCTTTCTAGAATTTCTCTCTGATCCATATTCCCCTGCTCAAAATCTTCAACGGTTACCCAAGAGCTACTTAATTGAGACCAAGCCACTCCACCCGGCTTTGACACACCTCTTCCCCATGACCCCAACTTACCCTTCCAGCCTTCCAGCCCCCTTTGGAATGTTCTATTACAGCAGACAGGCCTGTCCAACTCCCTCTGGAACAGCCTTGTGTTTCCCACTCATGCCGTTCCAGACTATTGCCCCATCCACACCCCATCCATGTTTAAAACCAACCAGATTATCATACTAAGTGAAGTAAATCAGACACAGAAAGACAAATATCATATGATATCACTCATATGTGGAATCTAATTTTTAAAAATGATACAAATGAACTTATTTACAAAACAGAAACAGACTTACAGACATAGAAAGCAAACCTATGGTTACCAAAGGGGAAACATGGTGGGGAGGGATAAATCAGGAGCTTAGAATGAACATGCACACACCACTACATATATATATAAGATAGATAACCAACAATGACCTACTGTATAGCACAGGGAACTCTACTCAATATTCTCTGATAACCTATAAGAGAAAAGAACCTAAAAAAGAATGAATATATGTATATGTGTAACTGAATCACTTTGCTGTACACCTGAAACTAACACATTTGGAGATTGGGATTGACATATACACACTACTATATATAAAATGGATAATAAGAATCTACTGTACAGCACAGGGAACTCTACTCAATACTCTGTAATGACCTATATGGGAACAGAATCTAAAAAAGAGTGGATATATGTATATGTATAACTGATTCACTTTGCTGTACAGTAGAAACTAACACAACACTGTAAATCAACTATACTCCAATAAAAATTAATTATAAAAAAACTTAAAAAAAGAAACAAGTGAAATAATTTATCTAAATATTATCATATTAAAGTCATTAATGAGGAAAAAAATAAAACCAAACCAAATGCCACTTCCTCTGGCAAAGTCTCCAAACTCTCAGCCACCTTCTCAAGTCCTGCAGCAGAGAACTGTGAGGACATTCATGTAATCATTAACCCCGGGTCAGGTCAGTGACTCTTACTACCATCTTGAACTTTCATGTGAACCTGGTATATTCACTCAGCTTTTCAAACCTGCATATTGTTCAGGAACGATTCTGTAATACTGTATATATGATCCTCTGAATTCAGTTCATTCACAATCCGTAACACCCAGAAGTGCTCATTTACTATACTCTGTGCCAAAGATTATATAAAGGTGAGACACAATCCCTGCCCTCAAGGAGCTCACAGATTCTTGGGAAAGCCAGATGCAAACAGTGTGATCAGTGCTGAGGGTAACAGGTGAAGCAACAACAGAGCTCTTTCAAGGACAGAAAGAAGAGGTTATAGCTGAATCAAAACTACAATGAGGTACCACCTCACACCGGTCAGAATGGCCATCATTAAAAACTCTACAAATAACAAATGCTGGTGAGGGTGTGGAGAAAAGGGAACCCTCCTACACTGTTGGTGGGAATGTAAATTGGTGCAGCCACTATGGAGTTTCCTTAAAAATCTAAAAATAGAACTACCATATGATCCAGCAATCCCACTCCTGGGGATGTATCCAGACAAAGCTAAATCAAAAAGATACATGCACCCCTGTGTTCATAGCAGCACTATTTACAATAGCCAAGACATGGAAACAACCTAAATGTCCATCGACAAAGGAATGGATAAAGAAGATGTACATATACAATGGAATATTACTGAGCCGTAAAAAAGAATGAAATAGTGCCATCTGCAGCAACATGGATGCAACTAGAGATTATCATACTAAGTGAAGTCAGTCAGAAACAGAAAAATAAATACCATATGATATCACTTATATGTGGAATCTAAAATATGACACAAATGAACCTATCTACAAAACAGAAACAGAATCACAGACATGGAGAACAGACTGGTGGTTGCTGGGGGGGGGGTGGGGGTTGGACTGGGAGTTTTAGGATTAGCAGATGTAAGCTATTTTACATTGGATGGATAAACAACAAGGTCCTACTGTATAGCACAGGGAACTACATTCAATATCCTGTGATAAACCATAATGGAAAAAAATATAAAAAGAATGTATATATATGTATAACTGAATCACTTTGCTGTACAGCAAAAGTAACATAGCATTGTAAATCAACTATATTTCAATTAAAAAAAAAAAAACAAAGGTTACAGCTGAGCGGGGCTGGGACTAGTCAAAGGTTCACCGCAATGAAGAAGCCTCCCCCAACCCTGCTCAGCAAGGACGGAGCCTCTGGTCACAGCCGCAGGCACAGCCAGCATCCCACAGCTCACATAATTTGAAGCTTAACCTTAAATGTCTCCTTCTTACCTCTAAACGAAACTATAACCATCATAATTATGCATATAACGGGTGCCAGTAACTATTTCACCTATTTTTTAAAAATATTTATTTATTTATTTATTTGGCTGCACCGGGTCCTAGTTGCAGCATGTGAACTCTTAGTTGCAGCATGCAGGATCTACTTCCCTGACCAGGGATCGAACCTGGACCCCCTGCATTGGGAGCTCGGAGTCTTAGCCACTGGACCACCAGGGAAGTCCCACCAGTAACTATGTCAGCTATTAACTGAAAACCAGTCTAACGTTTTATAAGATACGATTCCAAAATACTAGCAGTACTCTTAAAATCAGATGACAAAACATTTCAAAGGCCCAGTGCTGAGATATTGGTTTCTCAAACCATCTCTGAAAAAAGGAACCAAGCCTCCTGGGAGAAATGGTTGATTCCAAGGCTGGGGCAAGGAAGATACAAAATGAGCCTATAACATTCGGTAATGTCAGAAAAGGAAGGAAGTAATCAAGAAACAAAGCATAGGGGATATGTCAAAGGCACAAAGGAACCACCCTGAAGGAGCTCCTAGTGATTAATTTTTTTAATTTTCTGAGTGAAAAAGAGGACTCTGAACTTAAGCTTTATACTAAACCTTTATACTAAAAACTAACCTGTTATTCATTTTTATTTTTAAAATCTTTTAAAAACTTTTCTTGCTCACTAAACCCCCTTTATCACATCCAGAGATTTTATCCTGAATAGTATTACAAAAACAAATTGTCTCTCCAAAGATCACAGTCAAATCAAGACCTAGAGGAAAGTAAGTTTCAAGGATACAGACACCATGACCGTTCATTTGAAATGTTAATAATTACGGTAGTGGAACATCTGGGCAGATACTAACAGGCACTCACAGGGACCTTTACGTTCTACAGATTAATTCACTAGAAATTAAGAACGAATCTTGCTCATCTTAATGCAGAGATGAACATGCACCTTCACCGCTGATTGTTCTTTCCATGGCAATGGCTCCTAATACTTTACTTGAATGAATCGTGGTTTCTCTACATAAATCATAAATGGCATGGAATTCAACTCAGAAATGCAAGGCATAAGGAAAGCAAGGATCTATGTCTTCAGGAGAGCCAGCAAATAGGAGAAACACTGTTTCCTGTCCAAACTCTAAACCAATTCAGAAATGAAGTAAACCTGATGAGCACTAAGAGAAATAACATCGCTAGATGGATGAGAGGAGAGAAATGAGAAGGCAAACGGGAGACCGAAGTGTTACCTTTACTCTCCATAAAGCCTAAACTGGAGAACACTGCTTACTGCAGACAAAGAGGTGGTTTCCAAACACTGAACCCCATCCCCTGGTTGAACAGACTGACCTCCCAGCTGCAGGCACTAGGTGCCCTGGGGGTGGGACCGCGTGTCCCTGTAGCACTGGCAGCAGGGGGGACAGAGGGGAAAGTGGGGGAAGGGGGCACATGCCTGCGTTTTCATCCCAAACTCACCAGACAGGCTGGGCTACCTCTACTCCCCTGAAACGGACAGGGAGGGCTACATGATGGCATCTCCACCATGTGCAGCACACATCTGGAATGGGGAAGAAGCATCTCCCCCACCAGGGAACAGGGAAACAATCAGCATTTATTTTGCTGCATCGTGTTAGGTATTACAAAGAATATTTTAAAATGCAAACAAGGACCCACTGTATAGCACAGGGAAATCTACTCAGTATTCTGTAATCACCTAAATGGGAAAAGAATTTGAAAAAGAATAGAATATATGTATAAGTGAATCACTCTGCTATACACCTGAAACTAACACAGCACTGTAAATCAACTATACTTCAATACAAAGTAAAAATTTTAAAATAAAAAATAAAAATGCAAACGAAAGTCTAACAATTTAAATATCCACATTCCTTATGCCTATTTCACCACGGCCAATTTATTCCATGGATGTAAAATCACAGAGACTGAGACAGTCTAAGAAGTCCTTGGATTCCAAGGAATTGGGAGTCTTTCCTTCATCTCTGCCTCCTCTAAGCAATACCATGAATTAGAACAAAAAGAAAACCAAATTGTCCAGGGTCTCATTGTACAGAACTGAGGCAGGAATATAACAAAAGGATTACAGATCTGGAGGCCTACTGACGGAGTCTTCCTTATTTGTTATTTTGCTCTTAACCTGGTTTCCTTATACTTGAAGGACACCCAGCTGCTATGAACCTCTTCATCTACACCTACATGTTCATTCTGTGCCATTATCCTTCAGTCTCTGGGGAGTCATCTGCTCATCCTCACCACTCACCTCAGTGCCTGTCACACATGAGTTAAAGTAAGTGCCTCTGGGTCTTAAATCTTGTAAAAAGAAAAGAAAGCAACAAGAGCTGCTTCCAGGGTGTGATCCATCCCTCCTCCAAGATGTGGATTGTGATAAAATACAATCCTTACAACTTTCAGGTTCACCCATTTCTTAGTGATCCCTTGCATTTGATAAACATGTGTTTGTTCTACTAGCAGGTAACAACCCTGAATTCTTCAGCATTTAACGCTAACCTTTGTCTGACCACGTTCCAGTGTTGGAGTTCCCGATCAGTCCAAAGACAAGAGCCAAAGACCTACTTGCTGACTTCTGTGTTTATCACCAAGCCTTGAAGATCTGGATTATTCCTTCCCTTGATATCATGCTCCTAGCATCCCAGTCCTAGTACATTTTTAACCCAAGATGTACCTAAGAAGAGCAAACTGTCCTACTGTCCTAAGCACGGAAACCAAAGGTCCATCAGTGATGGGGCAGAACATCCCCCATCGCCTGAATGTGAGCCACGTGCTGCCTTCTTAAAATTCCCGCATTAGAGGATCAGAAAGCAAAGGCTGAGAAAATGGGTTCAGGAGGACTTGATGGCCATCAGAATATTCAGGAGAAAACAGCCTAAGTTCTCAACTCCAAGGTCAGACAGAATCCTGATTTTTAGGCATCTTCTGCTCCTTGTGATCTTAGTCTACTGCAATAGGACATCAGCTCCCTGGAGAAGCAAAATCTAAATTGATCACTAGGCACAGTGCAATTTCCCTGAAACCATGATTTGTTGCATAGTAAAAAAAAAAAATATCCACTAATTGGTAAGTTCTTATTTATTGAAACATTACAAGTTTTAAATTGTAAAGTACCATCACAGATTCTGAACTAAGATACTAACAGTAGCATTTATTGCATGATTGAGTTACCAGGCACTCTTCCAAGAAATCTACATGCAGTAACTCACATCCACTTCACAATAACTCTATGAAATGCATACAATGACTCCTCCCATTTTGTTTTTTTTTTATTTTTATTTTTTAAATTTATTTATTTATTTATTTATGGCTGTGTTGGGTCTTTGTTTCTGTGCGAGGGCTTTCTTCTAGTTGTAGCAAGCGGGGCCACTCTCATCGCGGTGCGCGGGCCTCTCACTATCGCAGCCTCTCTTGCTGCGGAGCACAGGCTCCAGATGCGCAGGCTCAGTAATTGTGGCTCACGGGCCTAGTTGCTCCGTGGCATGTGGGATCTTCCCAGACCAGGGCTCGAACCCGCGTGCCCTGCATTGGCAGGCAGATTCTCAACCACTGCGCCAACAGGGAAGCCCGACTCCTCCCATTTTATAAGTGAGGCATGAGGATGTTCAAACTCTCAGAGCACAGATGGCCCAATGGACCCGGCAACTGGGCTTGTACAGTGAACTGCCTAAGATAAATGCACCTCAGATGAATAATACTTTATTCACAAAAGTTAAATTTCAGATGAGTAAACTGATGCTCAGAGAGATACAGAAATTTAACCAAGGTCACTTAAATCAAGACTTGGCTTGGAAGGGCAGGCTTCTCGAAAACAAACTAGACTAAATGCTTTGCATTCATAGACACTGCACAAAATGATACAAAATAGCTTAGGTATTTTATGGGCTTAAGTATTTCATTATTTAAGACAGGCTGCAATTCTCACCAGAGTTAGCATGGAAAAATATAAAACACTGTAACATACACCACAAAAGATAAAATTAGACTTCTATCTCTTCAGAATGAAACTCAAAGCTTACAGAGAAGCACACTAATTAATCATGGGTATTTCTTGATCATCTTATTTGTAGATTATCAATGACCAAATAAATGCCAGACATTGTTAAAAAAAAAAAAAAAGAAAGAAAAAGAAGCATGGCTATGAAGAGATTCTAACATGGAATTGTTTAATAAATTTCTCTGTACAAGTGAATAATGTTAACTTGATAAATGAATATTAGGAAAGAAAGGCAATTCTCATGAAATATACACTCTTTTAAAAATCAGACCTGAACAACACTTAATTTAATTATGATAGTCATAAAGAAAGATGCTATTAAGTTCTTCCTCCTCAAATATTTTGAGGAGCAAAAGCTTATGAAATACTGAATTGCATAAAATACACTATTAGTTGGTGTCCAGCTTTTGAAAAAAGGGCTAGAATAATTTGCATAATCAAGAGAATCCCTCTGTTACAGTGGCTACGGCACAGTATGTAGAGTTAAGAATCTTGAGTTCTGTCATTTATACATGAAACCTACATTTTTTTCAAGTATTAACAGAACCAAGATATTCTTCAGTGTCAAGATATATCTCCACAACCGTCTATTCCAATGAAATGATGGATACACCATAATCTAACCAATTCTCCAATTAGCAATTAGAATTGTTTCCAACTTTTCATTATTATTATAAATAGTGCTGTAACTAATACCCTTATTAAAACTTTACGCATACCGACTTCTCCCTTATAATAAATTCTTAAAAGTAAAATTTCAGTCAACATGAATATGTACATTAACCTGTGGAAAGATTGTATCATTTTTAGTCTGTGTATCTTTTAGCCTTTTATCTTCTAGAAATACTGTTTGAAATAGCACAATATGAAATACATATAAGTCTACACTAGTTTTTAAATATTTGTGTATTATAACCATACATATATAGATACATGTTAGTGCATGTTTACATATACACATATCTTTAATTATATATCAGTACAAACAGTATCTTTAAACTCCTGTGCTTTTTATTTTATTAAAAAATGTATAACATAAAATTTACCATCTTAACCATTTTTAAGGGTATGGTTCATTAGCGTTAAATATATTCACATTGCTGTGCAGCCAACCTCCAGAACTTTCCATCTCATAAAATTTAAACTCTATACTCATTAAACAACTCCTCCATTTCTGCCCCCACTCTATCCACCATTCCTGGTAATTCTGTTTCTATGAATTTGACTACTCCAGGTACCACATATAAGTGGACTCATACAGTATTTGTCTTTTTGTGTCTGGCATATTTCACCCAGCACAATGTCCTCAAGGTCCATCCATGTTGTCGCAGGTGTCAGAATTTCCTTCCTTCTTAAGGATGAATAATATCACATTGCCTGTGTAGACCACATTTTGTTTATTCAGCTGTCGATGGACACTTGGGTTGCTTCCACCTCTTGGCTATTGTGAATGGTGCTGCCATATAAAATATTGTACTTATTTACAAATATTCATCAACACAGTGAAACTCTATGGGAGAAGTCCTTGGCACAAAGAACACCAATTACCCCATGAAGGACAGAGGATAATTCCACTTGACATGGCTACCACTTCCACTTACTGGCTAGACCAGAATGTGCCACTTGTGAGCACATTCAACACATTTTAGAAATAAATCACACACTAGGCAAGAAAAACTAACAAACATTATCTCCCTGGGTGGGGGGAGGGAAGGATGAGACAGTCTACCCCTCCCACCTCTCAGCTCCTGGAGCTCCCATACTGAGCATGGAGTCACTCAAGAGTCACTGGTGGGAATGGGAACTCACCTCACCTGCCCCGACAAGGTGTCAGGCTCCAGCCTCTACCATGCAGCCCACCAAGTCCACCTCTAGCCAGGGCTGCCCCCAACTTCTCTCACTGTTGCTCCTTGGGTGTCCAGATCACACCTCTTAGAGACGGTCCTTCTGCTACCCTTCCTGGCCATGCTTTTACTTGCTTTCACTGGGGATCCATTATTTCTCCAGAGCTGGGATTTCTGACTTATAAGAAAGTAAGGTTAAAAAAATTTTTTTGGTCTAATCCTCTATGATTTCTCACTTACAGTTACTACCTACTATGGTAGATAGTAGGTGTTAGGATGCCCATTTTACAAAAGGGAAAACTGAGGCTCAGATGGCATTAGTCAACTACCCAATGTCACAAAGTGTGAATAAGCCAAGCCAAATTTGGAACTTAAGTCTGTTAAGTTGAAAGCTTATGTTCACTTCACTATTTTATGCTACATTTCACAAATTGTCTTATTAATTCTCAGTCACTAACACCTATAATAGATTTTTTAAAAATTATTCTTCTTAGAACATCAAGTTCACACACTTTGGGCACTTACTTTCTCTTCTCATTCAGAAATCTAGGGAGAAAACACACCCTTTTCCTCCTTTGGGGCTCCCTCTAAGATGTCATCAGTAGCTAAATATATCTGCCCTGTGTATTGACTTTCATTTGTTCAGAAAGAGACTACAGTTTGCTAGTTGGCAAGCTGGAAACTAAACACGTTTTACTACCTTATTTTCTAAATTACTCATGAGCTTAAAATACACCATTAACCACACTTCTGGGTGAAGGAATATACAGCCATTCTAAGAAAAATAAAAGCCAGTTTGTACTAGTTCTCAAAACCTGAAAGTGTCCAGTGATTACACTGCCCGAACAGGAGAAAGTAGCCAGATGCTTTCAACAAAAGAAATCCCACCGCCCTGCCCTTGGCCAACAATACCAAAGGTACCATCCAACAGATGCTACTGATGAGTGGGTAAATAATCAACCTGATAAATTCCTCCACACTTGGGAAGGCTGAAGGTGGGAGAAGAGAAGCAGAGATGCCTAGAACGAAAAAGAAATACCAACCAAGGCCAAGAGAGCAGGTGGACAGAAGCAGCTGATGCCAAAAGCTGCCTTAGATCCGGGCCACCATGTATCCCTACACTAAATCCTTTATCCTTTCATCCTTTTCCAGTAGGTAGCCTGGGCGAGTCTCTGTACCTTGAAACCAAATAAGACTGTTAAGGATAAGATGTAGAAACAGAAGCACTACTCTGTGAGAGAGCAATTAGGTAAATATATAAATGCTGTTAGGAACCAAAGAAGAACCCCATGGTACCAGATTCAAACAGTGACCATCATTAATAAACTTACGATTTGAAAACAGGTATCTATTTCCTACCTATTTTCCATTGAAAGGAGCTAGAAGCAGTGGTAACCAGGTAACAATAAACGCATCTAGCACCCAGATCTCAACTTCTAAAAACAAATCGCCACTGAAATAAACCAGGACTCCTTAGAGAGATAACTGATTGCAGATCTGGGACATGGAAAGCACAAGGTGAGCTGTAAACATCTTGTGCCAGAAATCAAAGGGATGCTTCAAGATTAACAAGAATGTGGTAAAAAGACACAGAAGCCAGCTGCAAGGGGCTCCCACTAGCCAAACCCGGGACAATTTAAGCGTCAAAAAGAAGAGCAATGGTAATGGATTCTAACACACTGAGTAAAAAAAGGAATCCATGAGTCAACAGCGATGTTTAAAAAAGAAAAGAGGGGGTGGGGAGAAGAAAGCTCTTCTTTACAGAAGAGTACCAGCTAATCAATGAGAAAGAAATGTTCATCATTTTTACAATAGCTGAATCAAGCAAGGATCATAATAAAAATACAGATGTGGAACATTCTTTTAGACAACTGGTGAGGAGGGGGTCTTTTCTAGAATAAAATGAGACTAAAGATATATACCAACCAAGTGCAATATGTAATCCTTGTCTGGATCTTGGGGTCCTGGGGGCCAGGGGAGGGTGGAGAGCTAAAGGTTGGGAAAAATGAGGGAAGAATGTGTGTTATATGTTAGATGCTATTACAGACATTTTCTTAGGGATCAAGATGGTATGCTGATTATATAAGAGAAAGTCCATATTCTGAGGACGTACATAATTATTTAGGGACAAGGTGGCATGATGTATAAACAATGTTTAATGGTTCAGTAAAAATTAAAAATATAGAGACAGAGCACAAAGTCACCAAAATGTTAATAATCAGTGAACCTAAGTGTAGGGTATACACAGAGTTCATTTAACTCTTCTTTCAACTTTCCTACAGATTTTAAGTTTTGCCAAATAAAATAGAGGGAAAACAAACTACCCACAGAGAATTCTAATAACCAAAAGAGGTTCTGAGATAGGCAAGAACACCAAAGAGGAGAAAAATATTTACCAAATGAAGGAAGTTTCTGGTTAGTATAAACATTAAACATTAAAAATCTGGCTTTTTCTTAGTTCAGCAAATATAGCCTAATTTCACACTGGTTTTCTCAATTTAAAAGAATATGCAGTGAAGAATGTACACATTGTCCCTGATATGTCAGTAATGACAAAAACTTACACACAAAACATATTCTTATTAAAAGTGCCTTGAGATGCTGTTATCAATTCCCTAAAGGAAGAAAAAGGTCTTAAAATGAAACATTACATTACACAGTTTCTATTTTAAATGTACAATAAAAGAATCGATATGAGTTGTAATTTCTAAATTTTCTTTTTGACATCTGGGTGAGGTAGATCTGATACTGAGAAAAAAAAAATGTTTAAAATGCCACAAGTCAACAAGTAATTTAAGGAGAAAATGTAAGCTCTTTTGGTGGAAACCGACACTGCATTTTTAGGGTTTCTAAACTAAACATTTTATTTTAATACCGGCTGTCAACCTGCACTGCAGCAGAAGAGTTTAAATAACTTTTCCAAATTTAACTCTTCTGTCCAACGAACGGCAGCTAGATCCACCACGAAAGAACACCAAACATAAGCTCCTGCCAGGTCTCTGCAGACACTTATACACGAAGTAACCTGACTGGAGGTCAGAGCTGATGTGCAAAGTCGAATCATTACGACAATCTGAAGCCTTTTACCATCTCTTTATCTTTCGCTTGTCATAATCACATTATTCAGTTCTGATTAAATAGGGCAGGTTGAACTCCCAGCTCTCCTCTCCTCTCCTGAAAGCCACTACCATTGACAGTAAGGGGATTTACTTTTAGGATATCCCCCTACAAACAAGGAGAAAGGAAAAAGAATTGTTAAGAACAAGATTTGGGAACTATATTCAATATCCTGTGACAAACCATAATGGAAAAGAATATGAAAAAGAATATGTATAACTGAGTAACTTTGTTGTACAGAAGGAACTAACAAAACATTGTAAATCAACTATACTTCAATAAAATTCAAAAAAAAAAAAAAAAGAACAAGATTTGGGAGCCAGAAAGCAAAAGAACTGGTGATGCCCAACCCGAAAGACAAAGAGCTGAATCCTCAGCCAACAGCAGAAGCAGCCTGGTTCATAAAACCTGCTGGGTCCCCACCAGAAATTAATGGACCAGGTAGCTCTGGAAGGAAGGGGGCGGGCCTTGAAACAGAAGGGACAGCCTCAGAAGCAGATACCCCTCCCTCCATGATGGCCCAACTGACAAAAAGGCTGCAGGCTCATCCCCTGGAGAGAGGGTTAGAGAGACAGGGTCTCATTTCATGAGAGACACAGATGACAAAGGAGGTCACACAAAAACTGGACATCCTCTTGGATCTAAAGATGATCATACTAAGTGAAGTAAGTCAGACAGAGAAAGACAAATATCCTACGATATCACTTATATGTAGAATCTAAAAAAAATGATCAAATGAATTTATTTACAAAACAGAAACAGACTCACAGACTTAAAAAACAAACTTATGGTTACAAAAGGGGAAAGGCTGGGGGAGAGAGATAAATTAGGAGGTTGCGATTAACATATATACGCTACTATATATAAAACAGATCGTCAACAAGGACCTACTGTATAGCACAGGGAACTCTACTTAATACTCTGTAACAACCTAAATGGGAAAAGAGTCTGAAAAAGAATAGACCTATGTATATGTATAAATGAATCACTTTGTTGTGCACGTGAAACTAACACAACACTGTAAATCAACCATACTCCAATATAAAATAAAAATTTTAAAAAAAACTGGACATCCTCCCACCACTTTCCACCCACTGGGCTCCCTCAGCTGGAGCTGAAAACCGTATTCTCTGAAGAATCTGAGCAGCCCAAGAGAAAAGACCCTAAGACACTGATAGCAGGGACTCCCCCACCCCCACCCTGATGCAATGGCCCAGCCAGATCACCCCAGAGGAAAGGCTAAAATTGACACAGACAGAGCTTCACGATCACCTTTTAAACATGAGCAAGCAGGCAGCCAAGGAAGAGCACTGAGGAAAGCCTCTGACAGGAAAGGAGGGCACTGAAACAAATGATGGATGTTTAAAAATGGACTTCGAGGAAAAAGAGCCAGGAAGGGAGGTGAAAACTTAACAGAAAGTTATTAACATCTTTGGAGAGGAGGGAAGGCATTGCATCCATAAAATAAGAATAGGAGGCCATCTACGCCAACAGGCACATGAAAAGATACTCAACATTGTTAATCCTCAGGGAAATGCCAATCAAACCACAATGAGGTATCACCACACCTGTCAGAATGGCTGTTATCAAAAAGACAAAAAACAAGTGTTGGTGTAGATGTGGAGAAAGGGGAACCCTTGTGCACTGTCGGTTGGAATATACATTGGTGCAGCCACTATGGAAAAGAGTATGGAGGTTCCTCAAAAAAATAAAATGTAACCCAGCAATCCCACTTCTGGGTATATATCTGAAGAAAATGAAATCACTATTTTGAAGAGCTATCTGCACCCCCATGTTTGTTGCAGCACTATTCACAGCAGCCAAGATATGGAAACAACCTAAGTGTCCATGAATGAATAAAGAAAATGTGATGTATACAATGAAATATTATTCAGCCCTAAAAAGAAGGGAGTCCTACCATATGCCACAACATGGATGAACCTTGAAGGCATTATGCTAAGTAAAATAAGTCAGACAGAGAAAAAATATTATGATCTTACTTCCATGTGGAATCTAAAAAAAAACAAACTCACAGAAACAGAGAGTAGACAGATGGTTGCCAGGGGTGGGGGAAATGGAGAGGTATTGGTCAAAAGGTACAAACTTTCAGTTATAAGATGAATAAGTTCTGGGGATCTAATGTACAGCATAGTGGCTATAGTTAACAATACTGCATAATATACCTGAAAGGTGGTAAGAGAGTAAACATTTTTTTAAAATTTACTTTATTGAAGTACACTTGATTTACACTGTTGTGTTAATCTCTGCTGTACAGCAAAGTGGTTCAGTCATACATATATATACATTCTTTTCCGCATTCTTTTCCATTACGGTTTATCATAAGATATTGAACATAGTTTCCTGTGCCATACAGTAGGATTTGTTGTTTATCCATTCTATATATAATAGTTTGCATCTACTAACCCCAAACTCCCAATCCATCCCTCCGGCTAAGACAGTAAATCTTAAGTGTTGTCACCACACACAAAAAAAGGTACCTATGTAAGGTGACAGATGTGTTAACTAATCTTATTGTGGTAACCTTTTCACAATATATACATGTATCAAATCATCAACTTGTACACCTTAAACGGATACAATGGTATATATCAATTACCATACATCTCAGTAAATAAGTGGGTGAGTGGGTAAGAATAGGAGTCCATAAAAATAGAATATTCAGAGCATGAAAAGTAAACACTTGGAAAATAAAAATATAATAAAGAAGAAAAACTCAGTGTAAGGGTTGTAAGATCAAACTGAGGAAATCATTTAAAAACAAAAACAAAAAGGAAAAAGTTAAAGAAAACAAAAGATAGAAGCAGAGGAATAGAACAGGAGAACTTAAAGGAAGAAAATCAAAACCTTCCCAAATTTGAAGGACATAAATTTCCAGATTAATGGGACAACCAAGCACCTAGCACGATGGATGAAGAGACCCCCATCACGGTGTATTGTGAAAAGTCAGTGTATTCAAGACAAAGACCTTGAAACAGAGGTTCTCAACCCTGGCTACATATCAGAACTACCAGGGAACTTTCCAAAAATACTCATGTTTGGGCTCCACTCCAGATCAATTATTTCAAAATCTCTCATACTAGGATTTGGTCAAAGCTTGCAGACAATTTTACGAGGAGCCAGGGTTGAGAATCACTGTCCTAAAATTGCCCAGAAAAAAAAAAAGGAGAGAAACAAGGAGGGAGAAAGATTTTGAGATTTCTTAACAGCAATAGTGAAAGCCCAAAGACAACAGATCAGACTTTCAAAATTGTGAAGGAAAACTTATTTTCAACCTAGAGATTAGCAATTAAGTGTAACACACAATAAACGTTTCCAGCCCACTGAGGTCTCACAAAATTTATCCTCCCTGCTGCTTTCCTCAGGGTGCTACTTGAGAAGGGAGCCCACCAAAGCCTGGCTGCAAAGCAAGAAAGAGGAAGGCATGGGACCCTGCAAACAGGGATCCAACCAGGGGACAGACTAACGGTCCCTGAATGATGGCTGAGCACCCCAGGATAGAGGGCAACTGATCCAGAACAGAGAACAGTATCCAAACAGATAAAATTATGTATCTGAATGTACTGAGAGAAAATTCTAACTGGGAGACAATACGTGTGATAAGTACATAGAAAACTAAGCAAAGAACAAGATAATTATTAACTCCAGGCAACACAAAAAGTTGTCCACGGAAGGGAAAGTCATCACAATTATTCCGTGCCTCAGCTGTGAACAGCATTTACTACATCACAATGCTGTGAACACAGAATATACTGATCTGGACAAATGAATGACGTGATCACACCAGAAGGACAGAGGATGGGGTGGGATGCATCTGATGGTCGGGGGTGGGGAGGGGAACAGACACTCACCTTCCACAGAAAGAGCCCAACAGACAACACATGAAACAGAAACTCAAAAAGTCCATCCACAAACCTGTTATGTAATGACATGATTTAAACAGTAAAAATGGCTGGGGTGGTGGGGTGAGCGGTTAAAGAAGGGACTGATTTCTATAATAAGCAGTGTAGACTTTTAAAATATAAACATGAACAATTTTGATAAAAATTAAAACTAAATTACAGACGTCGAAAGGAGGGCCTCTGGAGTGTGGAACTCCAGAGTTTGGAGCCATGTGGCTGACAGGGTCTTGGTGCTATGGACAGGTGTCAGGCCTGAGCCTCTTAGGTGGGAGAGCTGAGTTCAGGACATTGGTCCACCAGAGATCTCCCAGCCCCATGTAATATCAAACAGCAAAAGCTCTCCCAGAGACCTCCATCTCAATGCTAAGACCCAGCTCCACTCAATGACCAGCAAGCTACAGTGCTAGACACCCCATGCCAGACAACTAGCAAGAAAGGAACACAACCCCACCCATTAGCACAGAGCCTGCCTAAAAATCTTAATAAGGTCACAGACACCCCAAAACACACCACCGGACACGGTCCTGCCCACCAGAAAGACAAGATCCAGTCTCATCCACCAGAACACAGGCACCAGTCCCCTCCACCAGGAAGCCTACACAACCCACTAAACCAACCTTACCCCCTGGGGGCAGACAGCAACAACGGGAACTACGAACCTGCAGCCTGCGAAAAGGAGACCCCATACGCAGTAAGTTAAGCAAAATGAGAAGACAGAGAAATACACAGCAGATGAAGAAGCAAAATAAAAATGCACCAGACCTAACAAATGAAGAGGAAATAGGCAGTCTACGTGAAAAAGAATTCAGAATAATGATAGTAAAGAGGATCCAAAATCTTGGAAACAGAATGGAGAAAATACAAGAAACGTTTAACAAGGACCTAGAAGAACTAAAGAGCAAACAAACATTGATGAACAACACAATAAATGAAATTTAAAATTCTCTAGAAGGAATCAATAGCAGAATAACTGAGGCAAAAGAACGGATAACGGACCTGGAAGATAAAATAGTGGAAATAACTATCACAGAGCAAAATAAAGAAAAAATAATGAAAAGAATTGAGGACAGTGTCACAGACCTCTGGGACAACACTAAAGGCACCAACATTCGAATTATAGGGGTCCCAGAAGAAGAAGAGAAAAAGAAAGAGACTGAGAAAATATTTGAAGAGATTATAGTTGTAAACTTCCCTAATATGGGAAAGGAAATAGTCAATAAAGTCCAGAAAGTACAGAGAGTCACATACAGGATAAATCCAAGGAAAAACACGCCAAGACACATACAAATCAAACTATCAAAAATTAAATACAAAGAAAAAATATTAAAGGCAGCAAGGGAAAAGCAACAAATAACATACAAGGGAATCCCCATACAGTTAACAGCTGATCTTTCAGCAGAAACTCTGCAAGCCAGAAGGGTGTGGCAGGACATATTTAAAGTGATGAAAGGGAAAAACCTACAACCAAGATTACTCTACCCAGCAATGATCTCATTCAGATTCGATGGAGAAATTAAAACCCTTACAGACAAGCAAAAGCTAAGGGAATTCAGCACCACCAAAACAGCTTTACAACAAATGCTAAAGGAACTTCTCTAGGAAGGAAACACAAGAGAAGGAAAACACCTACAATAACAAACCCAAAACAGTTAAGAAAAAGGTAACAGGAACATACCTATCGATAATTACCTTAAATGTAAATGGATTACATGCTCCAACCAAAAGACAAAGACTGGCTGAATGGATACAAAAACAAGACCCGTATATATGCTGTCTACAAGAGACCGAGACCCACTTCAGACCTAGGTAAGCATACAGACTGAAAGTGAGGGGATGGAAAAAGATATTCCATGCAAATGAAAATCAAAAGAAAGCTGGAGTAGCAATTCTCATATCAGACAAAATACACTTTAAAATAAAGAATGTTACAAGAGACAAAGAAGGACACCACATAATGATCAAGGGATCAATCCAACAGGAAGATATAACAATTCTAAATATTTATGCACCCAACACAGGAGCACCTCAAGACATAAGGCAAATGCTAACAGCCATAAAAGGGGAAATTGACAGTAAAACGATTATACTAGGGGACTTTAACACCCCACTTTCACACATGGACAGATCATCCAAAATGAAAATAAATAAGGAAATACAAGCTTTAAATGACACATTAAACAAGATGGAATTAATTGATATTTATAGGACATTCCATCCAAAAACAACAGAATACACTTTCTTCTCAAGTGCTCATAGAACATTCTGCAAGATAGATCATATCTTGGGTCACAAATCAAGGCTTGGTAAACTTACGAAAATTGAAATCATACTAAGTATCTTTTCCAACCACAATGCTATGAGACTAGATACCAATTACAGGAAAAAAGTCTGTAAAAAATACAAACACATGGAGGCTAAACAATACACTCCTAAATAACCAAGAGATCAATGAAGAAATCAAAGAGGAAATCAAAATATACTTAGAAACAAATGACAATGAAAACACGATGACCCAAAACCTAGGGGATGCAGCAAAAGCAGTTCTAAGAGGGAAGTTTATAGCAATACAATCTTACCTCAAGAAACAAGAAACATCTTAAATAAATAACCTAACCTTAAACCTAAAACAATTAGAGAAAGAAGAACTAAAAAACCCCAAAGTTAGCAGAAGGAAAGAAATCATAAAGATCAGATAAATGAAAAAGAAATGAAGGAAACAATAGCAAAGATCAATAAAACTAAATGCTGGTTCTTTGAGAAGATAAACAAAATTGATAAACCATTAGCCAGACTCATCAAGAAAAAAAGGGAGAAGGCTCAAATCAATAGAATTAGAAATGAAAAAGGAGAAGTAACAAATGACACTGCAGAAATACAGAGGATCATAAGAGATTACTACAAGCAACTCTATGCCAATAAAATGGACAACCTGGAAGAAATGGACAAATTCTTAGAAAAGCACAACCTTCCCAGACTGAACCAGGAAGAAATATGAACAGACCAATCACAAACACTGAAATTGAAACTGCGACTAAAAGTCTTCCAACAAACCAAAGCCCAGGACCAGATGGCTTCACAGGCGAATTCTCAAACATTTAGAGAAGACCTAACACCTATCCTTCTCAAACACTTCCAAAATATAGCAGAGGGAGGAACACTCCCCAGCTCATTCTACGAGGCCACCATCACCATGATACCAAAACCAGACAAAGATGTCACAAAAAAAGTAAACTACAGGCCAATATCACTGATGAACATAGATGCAAAACTCCTCAACAAAATACTAGCAAACAGAATCCAACAGCACATTAAAAGGATCATACACCATGATCAAGTGGGGTTTATCGCAGAAATGCAAGGATTCTTCAATAAATGCAAATCAATCAATGTGATAAACCATATGGACAAACTGAAGGAGAAAAACCATATGATCATCTCAACAGATGTAGAAAAAGCTTTCGACAAAATTCAACACCCATTTATGATAAAAACTCTCCAGAAACTGGGCACAAAGGGAATCTACCTCAACATAATAAAGTCCATATATGACAAACACGCAGCAAACATCATTCTCAATGGTGAAAAACTGAAACCATTTCCAGTAAGATCAGGAACAAGACAAGGTTGCCCACTCTCATCACTATTATTCAACATAGTTGTGGAAGTTTTAGCCACAGCAATCAGAGAAGAAAAAGAAATAAAAGGAATCCAAATTGGAAAAGAAGAAGTAAAGCTGTCACTGTTTGCAGATGACATGATACTATACATAGGGAATCCTAAAGATGCCACCAGAAAACTACTAGAGCTAATCAATGAATTTGGTAGAGTAGCAGGATACAAAATTAATGCACAGAAAACTCTTGCATTCCTATACACTAATGATGAAAAATCTGAAAGAGAAGTTAAGGAAACACTCCCATTTACCATTGCAACAAAAAGAAAAAAATACCTATGAATAAACCTACCTAAGGAGACGAAAGACCTGTATGCAGAAAACTATAAGACACTGATGAAAGAAATTAAAGATGATACAAACAGATGGAGAGATATACCATGTTCTTGGACTGGAAGAAGCAACATTGTGAAAATGACTATACTACCCAAAGCAATCTACAGATTCAATGCAATCCCTATCAAACTACCAATGGCATTTTTCAGAGAACTAGAACAAAAAATTTCACAATGTGTAGGAAACACAAAAGCCCCGAATAGCTGAAGCAATCTTGAGAAAGAAAAACGAAGCTGGAGGAATCAGGCTCCCTGACTTCAGACTATACTACAAAGCTACAGTAATCAAGACACTATGGTACTGGCACAAAAACAGAAGTATAGATCAAAGGAACAGGATAGAAAGCCCAGAGATAAACCCACACACATATGGTCACCTTATTTTTGATAAGGGAGGCAAGAATATACAGTGGAGAAAAGACAGCCTCTTCAATAAGTGGTGCTGGGAAAACTGGACAGCTACATGTAAAAGAATGAAATTAGAACACTCCCTAACACCATACACAAAAATAAACTCAAAATGGATTAAAGATCTAAATGTAAGGCCAGACATTATAAAACTCTTCAGAGGAAAACATAGGCAGACCACTCTATGACATAAATCACAGCAAGATCCTTTTTGACCCACCTCCTAGAGAAATGGAAATAAAAACAAAACTAAACAAATGGGACCTAATGAAACTTAAAAGCTTTTGCATAGCAAAGGAAACCATAAACAAGACGAAAAGACGACCCCAGAATGGGAGAAAATATTTGCAAATGAAGCAACTGACAAAGGATTAATCTCCAAAATTTATAAGCAGCTCATGCAGCTCAATATCAAAAAACAAACAACCCAATCCAAAAATGGGCAGAAGACCTAAATAGACATTTCTCCAAAGAAGATTTACAGATTGCCAACAAACACATGAAAGAATGCTCAACATCACTAATCATTAGAGAAATGCAAATCAAAACTACAATGAGGTATCACCTCACACCAGTCAGAATGGCCATCATCAAAAAATCTACAAACAATAAATGCTGGAGAGGGTGTGGAGAAAAGAGAACCCTCTTGCTCTGTTGGTGAGAATGTAAATTGACACAGCCACTATGGAGAACAGAATGGAGGTTCCTTAAAAAACTAAAAATAGAACTACCATACGACCCAGCAATCCCACTACTGGGCATATACCCTGAGAAAACCATAATTCAAAGAGTCATGTACCGCAATGTTCACTGCAGCTCTATTTACAATAGCCAGGACATGGAAGCAACCTAAGTGTCCACCGACAGATGAATGGATAAAGAAAATGTGGCACATATATACAATGGAATATTACTCAGCCATAAAAAGAAACGAAATTGAGTTACTTGTAGTGACGTGGATGGACATAGAGACTGTGATACAGAGTGAAGTAAGTCAGAAAGAGAAAAACAAATACCGTATGCTAACACATACATATGGAATCTAAACAAAAAAAGTGGTTCTGATGAACCTAGGGGCAGGCCAGGAATAATGACGTAGACATAGAGAATGGACTTGAGTACACAGGGAGGGGGAAGGGTAAGCTGGGACGAAGTGAGAGAGTGGCATGGACATATATACACTACCAATGTAAAATAGATAGCTAGTGGGAAGCAGCCACATAGCACAGGGAGATCAGCTTGGTGCTTTGTGACCACCTAGAGGGGTGGGATAGGGAGGGTGGGAGGGAGACACAAGAGGGAGGAGATATGGGGATATGTGTATATGTATAGCTGATTCACTTTGTTATACAGCAGAAACTAACACACCATTGTAAAGCAATTATACTCCAATAAAGATGTTAAAAAAATAAAAATTAAATTTAAAAATACCCTAAATTACAAAAAAACATTCTATAAGCAGGGTAATTCTTCATCTATCATAACAGGAATTAACAGAAAATGTCTACAGTTAGTATAGTTGTTAAAATAGCTTTATAAACATCCTATTTAGAGACCTGGAAGGAACCACCAGAAAAACCAAGACATGATTCCAAATGGCTTTTAGGGAAAGAAAAAGGGAAGAAATGGAGCTGAAACTATTCATTTTCATTATAAATGCTCTGTACTGTTGAATTTTGTAATGATGTACATATAGCATAAAGAAAGTGTATTAAAAATATTCAGAAAGAAGGCTTGTTTTGGTAACTTTATTTACTTACATTAAGTTTAGAGTTACCTCTGTTGACACAATTCTAGCTCATTTTCCTAACTGATATGTAGCACTCACTGCCCAATTACACGACCCTCTATTTATTCATTATAATGTTGACAGGCACTTAGGTTATTTCCAAAGTTTCCCTATTAAAAGCAACAGTACAGTAAACATGTCTTGTATCTACTTGCACACATGTGATATTTTCATCTCTTCAGTTGCCTTCACACTTTTTGCCTTGTGTTTCCCCACCCCCAGTTTTTTAACTCCTTATACTTTTTTTAAAAAACGAAACTCCAGACTTTATTTGGATTTCAGTACTTTTCCCATTAATGTCCTCTTTTTGTTCCAGGAACCCGTCCAGAGTACAATGCTGCACTTAACGATGCATTTACACACCTTCCCAGTCTCAAGGGCTGTTTTTCGCTTACACTCAGGAGAAACTTGTTTAAGCAATGCCAACTGTTAAACCAAAACAAATCATTTTAACCTCTCTGAGTCCTTTGCTGTAAAATGAGCAAATACCATTATTTGAGAATATCTAATAAGATAATGATATGAAGAGCCCTATAAACTGTTTTCCCTACCCAAAGTACGTATTTGCTTAATATATATTATTCACAAGCTAGACAAGGATCAGAAATATCTTCTTTTGGGACTTCCCTGGTGGTGCAGTGGTTAAGAATCCGCCTGCCAATTCAGGGCACACAGGTTCGAGCCCTGCTCCGGAAGATCCCACATGCCATGGAGCACCTGAGCCCATGCACCACAACTACTGAGCCTGCATGCCACAACTACTGAAGCCTGCGCGCCTAGAGCCTGTGCTCCGCAATGAGAAGCCACCACAGTGAGAAGCCCACGCACCACAATGAAGAGTAGCCCCTGCTCGCTGCGACTAGAGAAAGCCCGCACGCAGCAACAAAGACCCAAAGAAGCCAAAAATAAATAAATAAATTTATATAAAAAAAAGAAATATCTTATAAAATGTTCAGAAAAGAATTAAAACCCTCCTTTTTCCCTAGATCATGCAACTTCATTTTTATAATAACATGGAGATATCAAAGACTCTTGACATGTTCATAAAGGACTTGTATATAATGAAATTTTTGAGAAACTCTAGGGAAAAAAGTTATAATCAGTCTGGAGAAACAACAATGTAAAACTTACCAAACGCTCTAATCTTGCTAACACATGTCACATAATAAATCTTAAGGGAGAAACTAAAGCTGATTTCTAATTTCTTAATATCCATTCCCATTTCTCCTTTTTTTTTTTCCCATTTCTACTTCTTGATTGTTTTTTCATCAATCTACTTATCTTTCATATTTAAGGAATAGTCGGAAAATGGGTTTGAAAACTGAGCATTATAAGTAGAATGAATTATGACATGAATTAAATGACAATGAGAACATATTTAAATTTTAGAATTCTATAAATAATTAGAATTACATTTTCTGATTCCATGGACAATGAGAAAAATTTTTCTTAACTTTATGGGTTCAATTACACTTATCTTAAAACTCTTGGGGAAAAGATTTAATTCAATCTTTAATTTTTATTTTTTTAAATTTTACTGAAGTATAGTTGATTTGCAGTGTTGTGTTAATTAAACCAATCTTTCAAATTTGGTAACAAGAATTAACTTCTTAGCAAAGGTCACTTAAACAAAGTGTTAACATGTAAAATTTTAATAAATATTTTTGTTTGGGCTTTAATACCACTAGTTTTTTGACAAACTCAGTATATCCTAGTAACATTTAACCACTGAAAATCGTACCAAATATTGATTCTTTACTACTAGCTAGACTCTAAGGACCTCAAGACAAAGACACCTTTTAGGACAAACATGAGCTCATGGGAACATACTAATTTATCTCATAGAGTACATGGCCCTACGTTTAGCAGCAAGACCTTTCCCTTGCTCTACACACATAACACCCATTGATATCCATGGGCAAGGGCAGGCAAGGGGCACCATGCAGCCTCTTGTAAAGGGAAAAACTTATGTCTCCTTTTCAATGGTGTTTGCCACCTGGCTCCCAGCCAATCCAATATCAACATCACCATTCATGAAGTGCTGGAAAATTCCTTGTCTTCTGTGAATTCCAGACTTTTGAAAAGGTCAAAATTCAATTTGAAAAGAAGCAAATCATTATACTTAAGAAGGCCCAGAACATAGAAATATCACACAGTATAAGTACAATACTGACAAATGATCCAAAATACTCTATTGTAGCAGACGTGAAAATCTATGCAATAATAGTGGCCATTTGGGGGTGTTTGCTACGTATTATATCATCCCATTTCCTTCTCACAAAAATCCTGTAAGTGGTTATGGACCATATTTTTCAGGTGAGGAAAGTAAATTTAGAGAGGTAAACTGGCAGAGCTAAGATTATAAAACTCTGGTACTCTTCTAACACTATAGCCTATCTACCATTAACTCTAGAACATGGGTAATGACATTAACTGTTTGAAACTAGCCTATTCCTTTGGAAATACTTTTTAAAATGTATGCTACAATTTTAGTTGATACCTTCCTTTATTTTCCAGAGGAACTGTTTTTTACTTTCCCCTCCTTAATCTCTATAATAGTGACACTATTGCTTAAATACACCTTCAGTCTCTTAAGTGTTCAGGAGACTGAAAAAGATAATAGGAAAGAATTTATAGGATCAAATAATCTGAGTACAAGCATCTTCTATTTGTTCAAGAGACTGCAAAATATAATAGGGAAGAATTTACAGGATCGTCTTAAATTAAATACTCTGAGTATAAGCATCTTCTATGGAAGTTCACCCATGCTATTTTCTTTTGATAAAATTCTCGAACATCGACCAAACGTTTCCCTGACTGCCAGAGACAGGACCCTTTTCAATGAGAAAGCTAGGAGGAAATGCTGTTCCATCCCCTGATACGAATCTTACAAGCAGGCCAAATTGGCCAGCAAGTTGACACCCATCCTAACAGAGCAAGAGATCAAACACTGACTAACAGTGTGGAGACCCAGACCTTTAGAGTATTCCAAGACATCACCCTCCTCTGTTAAAGATTCAAGACAATTCCCCAGGATGCAATACACAGGGATTTGTGTGGTTCATGGGGAGTCTGGCAGCACAGGTACAATTTCTTTGTAACTTTCCTAAAGCGGGAATCAGGGCGCTGGAAAGGGAGACAGTTTTCCCATCACATAAACACAAAGAACAGAGGTCAAAGGCCAAGACCCCATCTCACTGACTCTCTGAACACGTGACCAAAGTCAGTCTTCCAAATTATTACAATTTAGTCGTCTTCTTTTTTTTTTTTTTCTTAAATTTTTTTAAAGATGTCTTTTTTTTTTTTTTGAAGTCCTTCAATCAGTTATTTATTTATTTATTTATTTATGGCTGTGTTGGGTCTTCATTTCTGTGCGAGGGCTTTCTCTAGTTGCGGCAAGCGGGGGCCACTCCTCATCGCAGTGCGCGGGCCTTACACTACCGCGGCCTCTCTTGTTGTGGAGAACAGGCTCCAGACGCGCAGGCTCGGTAATTGTGGCTCACGGGCCCAGTTGCTCCGTGGCATGTGGGATCTTCCCAGACCAGGGCTCGAACCCGTGTCCCCTGCATTAGCAGGCAGATTCTCAACCACTGCGCCACCAGGGAAGCCCTAGTCGTCTTCTTTACCGCAGGAATTTCAACGTATCATTTAAACTACAGGTTTCATTTGTGAAACCAGCTATCAAGATACAGGCTACACTCATGTATATACACTGAAAACTTAAGTACCAAAACAGGCCAGGGGCTCTAACTACAACTAGCTTTGACCTTAAGGACTGAACAGATGGTAATCAGACAGATCATCTGTAATCCGGCAATCTGCAGGATTTAGACAATTTCTGATCTTGAACAAGTTATGGCAATGACTTTGAAATCCAGTTCTGAGAAAAGGTGTCATTAAAGAAGGTTTTTTTAATGTAAAAAGAAAAAAAAAATTAACACAGCTTTAAGGTAGTTACGACCCTAGTAACACAGAGACCAATGTTTTGGAACTACTGAAGTTTCACCGATATACTAGTTTAAAGAGAAGGAAGAAACATGAAATATTATACTGCTTATTCTAAAAACTTCTCCATTTCCTGGGGCTTTTAAATAAATATATCTCAGTCTCTTTCGACAATTAAAGTTTGCAAAGGTAAGACATAGATTTACCTGAAATTCTATTGCCATAGTTCATTTCTCCAGGACCATATCACAAAAGAGGCAGGACCCCAATGACCACACGGAAGTAGGTCCATTACATACATGTTCACAGGGGAGATGGACGTACCTGTATTAAACCAAACTCTGATCCTCCACAGATCTTCTTAGAGCAAGTCTTTTAATCTGGTGATAATAATAATCAGTAATGCCTTACAAGTAAGAACACTTTTTCCCCATGACCGATTCATAAAAGTAGAATCAGCAAATTTTGCTACCGTATTTCTGCATATGAAAATTGAATTTTGGTTTCTACCTTAATGCTCTATATTCCCCTTTTTACTTTTTCTTTGTGGAATATTTTTCCCAGCAGTATTTTACATTGTTCACTTTCTTTCAAGCACCATGGTCCTGAATGAACCTTTTGTCATCATGTCTGGGTGGTTGTAAGACTAAGTAAGCCATATCTATCATTTCAAGCTGAAATTGCTTACCTGATTTTGAATTCACTGTGCAAAAAGGTAGAAATATCGACCCCTTTCAATTCTGAATTACTTTTCATCAAATTTCCTTCTAGAGTACAAAATGTGTAGGGTTTTCATTAATAAAGATCATTTCCATATTTTTTCATTTTATATTTTAATTTTAGTTCTTTAAATAAATGTATACGTACTCATAAGTGAGCACTTATTCATTAAAATCACTCAGATTATTTTTGAAGTCTTTAAAACAAGTTCCAAATAATTGAGAGAGTTCTTAAGCTAACTTGATCCACGATTCATAAATCATGTGTATCATGCAGTTTCTAAGGAAACTGAAATCATCTGGGACAGGAGAAACAAACGAGGAGCCAAGAGTTGTGATTTCCTTTGTGGCTGTGAGCAAATCGAATACTTTTCCTCGTGACTCGGTGAGTTTATATAGAAACAAGGTGAAACACAGGATCTTTGGAAAATCAGGTTCAATATTTGAATGTTAAATTTCCATGTTATTTTAAAAAATAAAACTGAACTTGACATGACCTAGTATTTGAAAAATAATAGCACCATGGAGTCAAAAGACTATCTCTGAGCTACTACAGGAGCTCATAGGTAAAAACAAGGACATTCACATTTTAAATGGAAAAAACCCTCAGCGTTTCCTATGTAAGCAGAATGGTTAAACAATGAAACAATTAGTTAAACCATCAATTTGGCTAAATGATTTTTACTGAACAAAGCAAATATAGGATGTCCCTCTTCAAAGAACTGGAATAAAATAGGCTGCCAACATTTACTGAGAATCTGCCCTGGTCCAGCACTGTTCTGAGAGTTTCACTCAATGTAATCCTCAAAATAGATGCGTACGAGTTCCCATTTATCCCCATTTAGAAATAAGGAAGCAAGCACAGATGAGACACATGCCTCGCCCAGAATTACATGGTTAGGGAGCGGCATATTTTGTTCTAAAATCAATACTGAAAAGTCAGACAGAGAAAGACAAGTATATGATATCATTTATATGTGGAATCAGAAAATACGATACAAATGAACTTATTTACAAAACGGAAACAGACTCAGAGACATAAAGAACAGACTTATGGTTACCAAAGGGGAAGGGGGGGAGGGATAAATTAGGAGGTTGGGATTAACATATACACAATACTATATACAAAATAGATAAAGAACAAGGACCTACTGTATGGCACAGGAAACTATATTCAATATCTTATAATAACCTATAATGAAAAAGAATCTGAAAAGGAATACACACACATACACACACACACACATATATACATAAGTGTGTGTATAACCGAATCACTTTGCTGTATGCCTAAAACTAACCCGACACTGTAAATCAACTATAGTTCAATTAAATAAATAAATAAATAAAATCAATACTGAATACACATAATAATATCTGACGATTCAGAAAAGAGTAGCATATCTAGTGCTGAATGCAGAACACTCTTCCTGAGTATGTGCACACAAGCAGACATGATCCTTGCCCTGGGATCATCCCTGGGAGGGACAGTGCCACCAGCAAACCCCCAGGGGATGGGGTAAGAGGGCAGGGTCTAACTCCCAAACAGCAGGCTTCCTGGATCCGGACAACTGGAACATAAAAACTACAAGCTGATTGAGACAACATCAAATTATTTTCTACAACAGCATTCACATCTTTAAAACATTTTAGAAGAAAAATACATAAAAATCTCATCCTGCTTTTCCCCACTTTCCCATAAATGAGGCAAAATTTACAAATACATATCCTGCATAAACATTCAAAATATGCTACCCTAAACAATGTAAATTATTACACAATCTACAAAACATTCAAATGGAGACTCAGGTGATGGGGAGTGAGGCAGCCCCCAGACTCCACAAGCGAAACTCATCCAACAAACACATGATAGGAGGGTTCATCGCACACTGGGGACAGAAGAACACTTAGGACAAAATCTTCCAAGCAAAAGCAGAGACCAAGACTGGAAAATCGGGAAAACACTGGACTGAACGCGAAGCAAAGCTGAAGTCTAATCAATGGTATGAACACAGTACAAAGAAAGAGATGCCACAGGACCCACTGGAGAAGGTCAGAAAGCCCACAGAGAGCCCGAAGAGCAGGCAGGTGCAGTGGTCACCAGCCATGCAACCAGGAAGGGGGCCTGAGCAGCTGCCCCAAACCGGCTGGGGGCTGAGCAAGGACAGCCTGGGCATTAAGGACAACAGGGACAGCGATGGTGACAACTAACTTTTACTGTGCACTGGACTCTGCCCTTTACGTACATTACTTCATCTAGCCCTTCCACGAAACCACGAGGCACTATCCCTATTTCACAGATGAGGAAACCAAGGCTCACAGGAGCTCAGTCACTTGCCCAAGGTCATCACATGGTCACTGCAGAGCCATGATCTGAACACTTCACAGTCTATGCTCTGCTACCCGTTAAAATACTATACCTGTAAAGATTGCTGAGAAAAATTAAAGGAGATCTAAATAAATACTGCGTTCCTGGATCAGGAGGCTCACACTGGTAACATTCAACTTTCCCCAAGTGACCTAGAGACTCAATACAATCACAATCAAAATCACAGCAAACTTCTTTATGGAAATGAACAAGCTGATCAAAAAATGTATATGGAAATAGAAAGGAATAGAAAAGCCAAAACAATTTTGTAAAAGAACAAAATCGTACGACTTGTGCTACCTAATTTCAACACTTAAACCTAGAACCATCGAAATGGTGTGGGAGTGGCATAAAATTAGGCACACGGATCACTGGAAAAGAACAGACCAGAAAGACCCAACCATCCGTGGTCAATACATCCTCAACAAAGGTGCCAAGGTCACCCAGTGGAGGAAAGATAGTCGTTTCAACAAATGGTGCTGGAACAACTAGCATATGTACCCAGCACCATATACAAAAATTAATTCAAAATGAAAAGAATGTGTATATATGTATAACTGAATCACTTTGCTGTACAGCAGAAATTAACACAAGATTGTAAATCAACTATACTTCAATAAAATAAATTTTTTAAAAATTAATTCAAAATGGACCATAGTCCTAAATTGAAGAGACAAAATTATAAAACTTTTAGAAGAAAATATGGGTGAGAATCTTTATGATCTTGGGTTAGGCAAAGACTTCTTAAATATGACATCAAACGATGAACCACAAAAGAAAACACTGATTGACTGGACGTCATCAAAATAAAAAATTTTGCTCTTCAAAATGATCTATGTAATTCCCACTTCCATGTACAGCACGGCTCCTCTATAGCTTTTCTGATGGGGAGAATCCAGCACGAAAGTCCAATCCACCTGACAGCTGCATTATTTTCACTGTATATTAATAAACTGACATTCTGGTTTATACATCAGTGTCCTGAGAGTTCATTCACCCAGAAAAAGTCATTCTCCCTGGGTGGGGAGCATTAATAAGACTCAGTTTCTACTCCCATAAAACTAAACCTAGACCCTGGGCTATGATGCCTTCATCCGAGTAACAGCCCAATGACTCCTAGGCCACCCACCCAAACCTAGTAAAGTTTCTCTCCCTCTATCTATTTTTTAAGTATAAGAAACAGTACTTTTGAAAATCTGTACTTTGTTTAAGAAATCAACTGAACTTTCCCACACTGATTTTTTTTTTTTTTTCAAAGATACAAAAAGTTTGCTTAGGTCTGCTGGAACAATTAACACTTGCTACTAAATGCTCCAGCAAGTCTGGGAACAAAAAGGACAAAGACAGCAATGAAGAGTGGCCCCCGCTCGCTGCAACTAGAGAAAGCCCACTCACGGCGACGAAGACCCAATGCAGCCAAAAATAAATAAAATAAAATAAAATATATAAATAAATTTATTTTAAAAAAAGGACAAAGAGAAATGAATGGTTTGAGATGAAAACAAAAAAAAAACGTAATCACAAATTAACAAAATCCAAGACAGTGGAGGAAAAAACCCTTAAAATACGCTTTCCATAATTATAAAGAAATAAAGGATAATATTTTGTGATAATTTCCTAAATTAAATAATGAAATTATATGCAATTGAGTCTAACCAACATTTTTTAATAAAGAAAACTACAGATGTGGCTACTTAGCCTGAAATATCATTCTATTTACTAACTGCTATTCAAATTATATATTAAAATGATTTCCCATAACCAGTAAGAAACAGTCTACCTTAGTCAGCTTTAATTGAGAGATTAAAAACAATGAACCACTGATATTTCTATAATTAGCAGATGAAGCACAATCTAATAATAGACACTGGACGACATTTTCTACCACCTGCTAGTAGTCTGTGGTTATTAGTCAGTGATGAAGATCTCAATAATTTCTGAATAATGGTTGGTTGGCAAATGTGTTACATGAGGCCCAACACGGCGGCAGATGCCAGACTGTGTGATGTGGGTCCCTTGGTGCTGCATGGCCCTCTCCAACACCTACCGCCCTACAAGGCCATCTGGGGGCCAAAGCAACAGCTGGGACGCAGAATGGTGTGATGACCACCTCTATCCACTGTTGGTCACTCCTCCCAAATCCCTCTCTTGGGAGACACGAATCCCTCTTTTGCCCCCATGTTTTGCTCTCCTGTTTTCTGCCCTCCCTCCAGGCTCCAGGACACCACCCCACCCCAAATTCCTTCCATCTCTCCCTTTCAAGGCAGTCTCCCCAGTCACAAGCATGCACGGAATGGGGCGGCCCCAGGGCACAGCCCTGCACTGCCTCTCCTGAGCGAAGCTAACTTCTAGAGGGTTCTAGCATCTTCTCCAGAGTCAGGGTGCTGTCTGAAAAGGGGTATACAAACCTTTCAGGACTACATTAAACAACCCTGTTTCCCAGCCTAGCCATCTGGGTGGTAGCATAAATTAAATTTTTAAATATTGCCACCTTACAATTAATGTACTATGCAGTAAAACATTAGAAACCCAACAAACTACAGCCTCCAGTATACCATCCCTCACAGCTCCACTTGAAAGGAAAAAATGCAAATGATTTAAATACAAATTGATTGTTGGTGGATGTCAGCAAACATTTAGTTTAATCTCCCAACTTCCACATGGACAGCTGGTAAAATCACAGTGAATGTTCCACGGATAACTCGTCCTCTGCCAACATAAAGCGTCAGTGATGTTTACCACCTTGAATTAAGGAACACCAGGAAAGAGATCATATTTTAAATAGTTTTTCAATCACAAGAGTCTAACTTTTAAAAATCTTTTCTCTGCTTCACTTTCACATAAGAAATTCCATGAACCACTTCAATTTTGCAAACTTTTAGGAATTTTAAACATGTTTATAGATAAATATTACTTCACTTTCTTACATGTTTGCCTCCCAGGAGCACTTAATATGTTAGGTTACAAAAAATAAAAGAATGACAACCTGTACTTTCAGTAAACAGCTAAAAGAGCATATTTTAGATATTATTGATATATTAATATCAATATTTCTGTACAATATGAGATCAGCCCCACCAGACATCGTGGCATTTCATTAGTAATACACTGAGATTATAATGTTAGTTATTCATTATATACTCCATCCTAAACATCCTAATTCTAAGGAGTTTCTTGTTCAATGATGGGTAAAAGTTTGTGTATTCTATGTTAAAAAAATCCTGTTGTCCGACCTTTTAAGAACCGAATCATCTGTAAATCCCCTTCTGAACTATGTGATCATTGCAATGTTAAAGCAGGAAGGAACATTAGAGGTAACCTAATACGATCTACTCACCAGACACACTAACTACGACCACCAAAAAAAAAAAAAGGTAAATGATGTGTCCAAGGTCTCACAGTAGGGAAACAGAAGCAACTGGATAATTCCAGGTATCCTGACTCCAAGTGGGTTTTTGGTTGTTTTTTTTTAACTGAGGTATAGTTGATTTACAACGTTGTATTAATTTCTGCTGTACAGCAAAGTGATTCAGTTATACATATTCTTTTTTTTATATTCTTTGCCACTATGGTTTATCATAGGATACTGAATATAGTTCCCTGTGCTATATGTTAGAACCTTGTTGCTTATCCATTCTCTATATAATAATTTGCATCTAGTAATCCCAAACTCCACTCTCTCCCCCAGCCACCCCCCCCCCTTGGCAACCACAAGTCTGTTCTCCATGTCTCTGTTTCTGTTTCGTAGATAAGTTCATTAGATTCCATGTATAAGTGGTATCATATGGTATTTGTCTTTCTCTTTCTGACTTACTGCACTTAGTATGACAATCTCTAGTTGCATCCATGTTGCTGCAAATGGCATTATTTCGGGGGTTTTTTGTTTGTTGGTTTGTTTTTTGGCTGCACCACAAGCCATGCAGGATCTTAATTCCCTGACCAGGGATAGAACCCATGCCCCCTGCAGTGGAAGCGCAGAGTCTTAACCACTGCACCACCAGAGAAGTCCCCTTTATGGGGTTTTTTTTTCATTCTTTTTTATAGCTGAGTAATATTCCATTGTGTATATATATATATATATATATATATATATATATATACCACATCTTCTTTATTCATTCCTCTGTCGATGGACATTTAGGTTGTTTCCAAGTTTTGGCTATGGTGAATAGTGCTGCTATGAACATAGGGTGCATGTATCTTTTTGAATTATAGTTTTGTCTGAATATATGCTCATGAATGAGATTGCTGGATTGTACGGTAGCTCTATTTTTAGTTTTTTGAGAAACCTCCATACTGTTTTCCATAGAGGGTGCACCAATTTATATTCCCACTAACAGTGTAAGAGGGTTCCCTTTTCTCCACACCCTCTTCAGCATTTGTTATTTGTAGACTTTTTAATGATGGCCATTCTGACTGGTGTTAAGGTGATACCTCACTGTAGTTATGATCTGCATTTCTCTAATAATTAGCAATGTTGATGCCTATTGGCCATTTGTGTTTCTTCTTTGGTGAAATGTCTATTTAGGTCTTCTGCCCGTTTTTCAATTGGGTTGTTTGTTTTTTTGTTGTTGAGTTGTATGAGCTGTTTGTATATTTTGGAAAATATACAGACAGCAACCAACAAGAGCTGACTCCACATGGTTTATTCCTCCTGCACACGGTGTGTCTAATTAAACAGAATAAGAGGCAGCCCTCGTCCGGCTGGACAACCTCCAATTTACAAGGGACCCTCCCCAGCAGGAAGCCCTGCCTCCCCTGCAGCTGCCAGGGAGAAGGTGGGGTGGGGGACACATTCCCAGCCCCAAGGAGGCAAGAAGCACTGGGCCCCGGGGGGGCATCTCAGGTGGTAGACATGGGGAGGGTTCAGAGAGGAGCCAGCCCTTCTCCACCTGCTCCAGAAGGACCCAGGCCGGTTGGCTGGGCTGCAAGGCAGGGCCATGCATCCAGGTGTCTGACTAAGAATGGAACTAAGGGTCTGCTTCTCCCATAGAAATGCAGGAGGCTGTAGCGCCATCAACAGGCTGCCCTGGTTTCCTAAACAGCAATAAGGAACCGTGCAGAGGTCCAGAAAGTGAGTTTAACAAGAAACTTGGAAACAAACCCATCTGTTAATTAGATACTGAATGTTCTTTAAAGAAAAAAGGCGGGGGAAGTCTACAAGCTGGTAATGAAACTGTCAACTTCATTCTCCCCTTTACCAGGTAAACTCAGTGACCTGTCAGAGGGTGCCTTCATTGTCAGAATCTGATACATCAAGTTCAAGGTTGTGTTGCAAACAGGCAAAAGCACTTACTTCTCTAATAGATAATGTGATTAGGAAGACAAGCTCCTTGATAAGAAAACAACAAATACAGCACTTCTTAATGATTATGGTAATGGATACAAGTCTAACAAAAGTCCTCAGCAGATATACAATGTGCGAGGCATATCTTTTAAACAGTTACTTAATTTTATTTATTTTTTTAACTGAAATATAGTTGATTCACAATGTTGTGTTAACTTCTGCTGTACAGCAACGTGACTCAGATATATATATATATCTTTTTTATATTCTTTTCCATTATGGTTTATCACAGGACATTATAGTTCCCCGTGCTATACAGTAGGACCTTGTTATTTATCCATTCTATATATAATAGCTTGCATCTACTAATCCCAAACTCCCAATCCATCCATCCCAACCCCCCTTCCCCTTGGCAACCACAAATCTGTTCTCTACATCTGTGAGTCAGTTACTTAATTTTAAATTAAGCTTTTCTTTTTAATTGCTTATTTGAAACTAAAATTACACTTTTACAAATAAATTCCTCATATAATACTCTAAATCAACTATACTTCAATTAAATATAAAATAATAAAAAATAAGTAAAAGAAACTCAAATGTTTTTACCTGCTTTGAAAAAGATCATAACTAATTCTAATTAAGATGAGAATTTACTAATAAGTCTAAAATTTTTTTCAGAAAAAAAGTCTAAAAACAGAAGAAAATGTAACCCAAAAACATAAACTATATTCCACAAAAGGAGAAAAAATCCTGATATAAGGCTGATAAGGGGCAAAATTTTTCAAAGGGCAAATCTAAACCAAAATCTATTTGCCAAAAAAATAACTCCTAATCTTCTAAACCATTTATGCTAAATAAAGTTGACTATTGTTTTAAATGTGGGACATCATCAAAGACCTCAAATTCTTCTGTGAAACACTGAATAGAAACAGTTACAACATGGTCTGAGTATCTTCAAACCTCAGAATAACATACATTTAAACATCTCTTGATGCAACTATACTCGCTTCATTTGAGCTGTTCACTTATGAAGCAAATATTTTTAAATCCTATTTTAATATATTTAATTCTTATGCTACTTAAATATGTATTTGCCTAAACAAACTACAAACACTAAAAATATTCCAGCTCTTTTATCCCCCAACAGCCAATCTTCTCAAATAACATAAATGAAATCACTATCTTTCATCACTCGTTTTTTAAAATTGTTGAGTCTCAACATGCTTTCTCTTTCACTAACTCAAGCTGGTTCCCAAAGAGAAGATAATTAAGAACATGAATATAATTGTGATGATATCAACATACAAACTAAATTACTCGTTATGATTTATTATTACATTTATTATGTAAATATAAGTGGATATAGGGAAAATGTGCTTCTACATGACTTCATTTTTGAAGTATAAAATTCATGTCTGTGAAAAATGAGCAAAGAAAATGAGCTATTTCACTTTAAATTTTATTTTTACTGTTACACAGGGTATTTCTATGCGAAATACGACACTGTGTCTCACTAAATAAACAAGAAGCAAAAAGCACTCTTTGATCAAAATCCTTCCACAAATGGACGGATTGAGAGAATGACAGAATGCTTCTATTTGGGGCTGTCACTGCATTAAAAATGAGTAGAGAACATCCTGGTGACAGAAGCGGCACCTGCCACTGACAGTCCTTCCAAGCAGGATCTGACCTATTCAGTCCATGACAGACCAGAGAAACACTTTACTGCCGCTTCCCCTTCAGCCCCGCTCACAACAGCACTTGTCAACAACACTCACGGCTGTGTTCTGTAAGAAAGAAACCCTAACTGACCACACAACACAACTACCCAAAGCAAACCCTGAACAACGGGAAACCAATCTGGTATCAGCCAGAATCTAAGAGGACTCCAAGGCTGATTCTAGAGGTATATTTTGGTCAAGGTATCTCATGCTTTTTTTTTTTTTAACATCTTTATTGGAGTATAATTGCTTTACAATGGTGTGTTAGTTTCTGCTTTATAACAAAGTGAATCAGTTATACATATACATATGTTCCCATATCTCTTCCCTCTTGCGTCTCCCTCCCTCCCACCCTCCCTATCCCACCCCTCTAGGTGGTCACAAAGCACTGAGCTGATCTCCCTGTGCTATGCAGCTGCTTCCCACTAGCTATCTATTTTACGTTTGGTAGTGTAAGCTGTGACAAAGTGAGAGAGTCTCATGCTATCTTAAGAAGCTGAGTTGCTCAATCAAAATATCACTGAACAAAAATAGGGGCAACATATACGTTGCAGGGTTTCATCTATTTGTTTACTGGTACCCCCACCATGTTCCAAAAATGATTTGAAGTTACTTACAAAATTACAGCAAGACATTATAAAACAGAAGTGGGACTGCGGTACAGACAGCAGTGTAGGGGGGGAGATACGAGGGCAGGAATCACCACTCTGCCACTCGCTACATCCCGGTGTGACCTCAGGGGACGCTGGGCCGGTCCCTCACCCTCTCTGCATGCCCATTTCCTCATGTGAAAAATGGGAAGGATGAAACTTACCTGGTGGGGCCGTTGTGCAAAATAACATGTGTAAAGCATCTAGAACAGTGCCTGGCAAGTCGTATCTTTTACAGAAATGTCAGCCTAGGGAGGAAAGGTGGGGAGGGAACAAGACTAGGAACAGAAAACAATCCATATATAGGACCAGCGCACACAGCCCTCTATAATGTGCTATGTAGTAAGTCGTATTTTTATTTTATCCATACTTATCATCGAAACAAGGTATAAAAATTCAAATTTAAAACTGTGGGCATTTGTACCTATCCTATTGCTACAGGACAAGACAGCTTTAGTATATGATGTCTTGACTGGCCGAATCAATGAAGCACTGTCTACAGCTGACATGCGTTTGCCACATCTTTCCAAAAAGGAGTGTGACCGATTCAGGCAATTCTGACAGCACAGTGGGAGTGTTCCACTTTTAGAACTGGGTGAAAGGTCTGTGCACATGCCCTTTAAAGACGATCCCCACAAAGAGGAATGGCAGATCCCCTGAAGCCCCACACCAGGCACCTCCACCTCTCCTAACTGGAGGGCTTGAGGCCACTGCTGAGGACAAGGGGAGTGCAAATGAGGTTGAACTGGAACAGCGAACCCTGAAAGTAAACTATAAAATATTGTAAACATCCGATTTCCCACTCTTTAGGGAACTCTACTCAATACTCTGTAATAACCTATATGGGAAAAGAATCTGAAAAAGAATGGATATAATGGATATATGTATATGTATACCTGAACCACTCTGCTGTACACCTGAAACTACAACAACATTGTAAATCAACTCTACCCCAATGTAAAATAAAAATTAAATCCAAAAACTAATAAAAAATAAATTAAAAAAATATTTTAGTCAATGACTCAAATAATAGTATCAATTATATTAAAATAAAAAGCACTGCAAAGTCATTTTATAAAATGTATTTTAACCTATTAACAAATATTTGCTAGCATCTAAACAGATACAGACATTCAGGACACAATGATTCCTCCATGTGATTTAGGTGCTGGGTAGTAAAATCACCGAAGGTTAAGGCCTCCTGCCCCAACCCTGAACAAAATGAGGACTGAGTAGTTTACTTCATTTTTCTTTCTTCCTCTGCTTTCCATGAGAATTTATGGTTCCAATAATAAAACGTCTGTACAGGGCATCCCTGAGTTTTGATCACAGGGGTAACTTTAGGGGAGAGAAATTAACACCCTGAAAGGTCTCATCCATGTCACAGGTCCACTCCTTTCTCCCTAAAACTGCCTGCTGACTTCGCTCCAGTTTTTTAATCACCTTTTAATGAATTCAGTTCTCTAACAGAGTCACAGGGAATGAGGTGTTAATGAACGGATGGAAATTTATGAACCCTGGGAAACAGCTTACCTGGTATTTTTTAGCATCCCATAAAGCCAAATGAATGCGGAAAGAAGCTCACTACTCCTGCAGGAGGACAGTGAGGCCCGCGTCCCTACAGCCCCTTAGACACACCCTGCTTCACGAGGAGAGGAGGCTGCCTCGCCTCCACGTTACACAGGGCAAGCACAGTGAGCTGGCAGAGCCCCCAAGAGCTGGGTCACGTGTGACAGCCCTCACCTGTGTCCCACAAGCATCGTGACAGGCCTGCACATCGACGTGTGGCAACAGCCTCTAGTAACAACCACGCTGGTTGCTCGCTGGCCTCCTGGCAGTTTATCAACGAGTCTCACCTATAAAATAAAGGGCCAAAGGAGGCCCCCACCCGTGTGAGGGCTCGCACAGGTCGGTGAGCAGGAAACACTCGACAAGCCTCGAAGTTCCCCGTCTGTTAGTCTCTGTCTCCCTTAATTTCAAATGTCGTATTTCCAGAAATATATTCTAAGTAGAAGAAGAAACGGTTTATTTTCCTTTTCAGATGAAGATGAAAGATGTTCTTAATATATACATATTTGGATATTTGAAAAGCAATTTGTGAGAATAAGACTTCTGATGCGATACTGTAGGACAGATGTTTCATTTTTTTTTCAATAGCCTTAGTATTTTATCACTAAACTCCAAATACCAATATTTCCAAACTCCATCTTTCCTTTGAATATTTTCCCCCATTTTAACTCAAAACAGCACAATGCAAATTAGCCAAATTTGTCAAACATTTTTAATTTTTTTTTTTTTTTAATTTATTTGTGGCTGCATTGGGTCTTTGTTGCTGCGTGTGGGCTTTCTCCAGTTGCGGCGAGCGGGGGCTTCTCTTGTTGCAGAGCACGGGCTCTGGGCGAGCGGGCTTCAGTAGTTGTGGTGCGTGGGCTCAGCAGTTGTAGCTCGCAGGCTCTAGAGCGCAGGCTCAGTAGTTGTGGTGCACGGGCTTAGTTGCTCCGTGGCATGTGGGATCTTCCGGGACCAGGGCTCGAACCCATGTCCCCTGCATTGGCAGGCAGATTCTTAACCACTGCACCACTAGGGAAGCCCCTGTCATACTTTTTTTTATTAAATCATATTTATGTGTTAAAAGAAATCATGATGATTTTTCTAAAGGTTAGTGGACACCACCTCTGGTCTCCATTATGATCAACTAATATAGAAGAAGTTGTGCTATCTGGTATTTTATCAGAAAGTTCTAAAAATTTCTGTGGCAGGCAGAAAACTAAGATATCCACACCCTAATCTGCAGAACCTGTAAATACATTACCATCCATGGAAAAGAGAATTTGCAAATGTCATTAAGCTAAAGGTCATGAGACAGGGAGACCAGCCTCCAATTACCTGGGAGGACCCAGCGTCATCCCAGAGGTCCTCACAGAGGGAGGGAAGATGTGACAAAGACACTGAGGTGGAAGTGGTTTGGCCATGAGCCAAGGAATGAGGGCAGCTTCTAGAAGCCAGAAAAGGCAAGGAAACAGATTCTCCCCTCCAACACTCAGAAGAGACAGCTCTGCTGACACCTAGATTTTAACAAGACCCACTTTGGACTGCTGACCGCCAAGGCTGCTTGATAATAAATGTGTGTTATATAAGCCGCTAAGTTGGTGGTAATTTGTTACAGCAGCAGTAGGAAACTAACACCAGTTCCTTCTGGAGCAAATTGCCCTTTTTGTTTTTTAACAGAACCAGTGCTATCTATCATGAAAGGAAGGGCGGGAGGGAGGAAAAGTAAGGGTAGGAAGGAAAGGTTCCTGCCTCCTGAGGACTCAGCAAAGGAAACAGGTACCGGAGTAAAGCACAGTGTTTTTACCTGTGATGGGCTGGTCTATGGCAGGAGGAGTGACTAGGACAGACCAAAGGAGAACAGCCATTAACCTCTGCAGGATTTAACACCCCTTTTACTCTATCTGTGTTCCACCCTTCACCACCTCCCAAATGAATTACACTTAATAAGTAATCATTTTTCTTTTCAATTAGACATATTGCATACTCAGTCAGATACGTTCATCAACATAGAACTCAGAATAAATGAATATAACTTCAGCTAAAAACAAAAGAACTTGATAATCTGACCAACCTTATTTGGGAGGTTTCTGGAATACAGAGAAGGGTCCAGACCCCAAGAGTTTCAAGTGCTCTGATATGTAAGCCCCACAGAGAGAATATGATTACCTCTCAGTAAATTGTATACTTTCTAAAGGAACCCACTCCATGCCATCTCCCCTGGGTGCTGAAAAAGACAGCTTTCACTTTAATCGTAATGCATGTACACACTTGGGCTGGATCTGACCCCGGGTCACCATCATTCAATCAACGTTGTCCCTTTTCCTTCTTCTTCCCCTTACTGCCTTTTCCATCTTCAGAAGGAAATACTACTGGAAGTCCCTGATTGCCCACACCAAGAGATGACAAGTCTATTAACATCACCAAAATGCTTCTTTCAAACCAACTCAAAAAGCTCTAATTCCTAATCTCCAAAATTCAGCTGTCAGCACCAAAAACATTATTCTGATATGTTTCACCATATCTCGAGGTAATTCACAACATCCTTCAGAAGTCCCTGTGAGCTCAGAGGTGGCCAAAATTACATCTTCCAGAGAGAAGGAAGAGATGGAAAGCTGAGAAAAGACACACTGTGAAACATCAGTCTCTGAACGGTCCAAGGTGTACTGTGCATTCCTCAAAAAGGTTTGTAGATAAGCAGCTCGATGCATTAAAACTTCACTACCTGTAACCTAAAGGCTCTAGAAATTTCATAGCAATTTCTCATAATTCCACTAGGTCTCAAATTTAGGAATATCAAATTTTACATACTGAAATTACATAAAACAGCATATATTGATTCTTAATTATAATTAAGAAAAAAACTGATTAGGCCTCCTCATCCTTGTTTGAACGTAGGGTTTTTTAATAATAAAATGTCTCTAACAATACAGTAAGAAACACTTTCCTGAAAATTTTCCTTTCTTTAATTAAGGCAACATTAGAAAATAGCCTTATATAAGGAAAAGGTCAAGAAATCTTTATATATGCTTCATTAAGACATGTAAAAAATTAACAGGAATGAAATGGTCTTTATGGAGCCCTGATCTGGGTCAGGCACTCTGCAAGGCTGGGACTGACATCACAGTGAGGAGAATGGACACTGTCCCTGCTTTCACTGCCCACAGGCCATGGCCAGTTCTCGTGAATTGACTATTGAAATCCCTGGGCTGTTTTTCTACTGGAGAGAGTGCTGCTTTTCTTGCTGATTTAAATAAACACTTCATATATTAAAGACAGTAACACTTTATCATAAATGAAAATTCAAATCAAATCTAAACAATTATTGAAACAAGTCATAAAATAACTCTGAAGAATGAGTAGTTTTACTTAAAATTTATCATAGCTACGACGGCCTCATGTTCAAGAATATCTTTAACCTCAAGAGGTAGTACTGCAAGACGGTTAAGAGGACAGGCTCTAGGAACAGGTGGCCTGGTTCTGAACCCCAGCTCAGCTACCCCCAAACTGTGACCTGGGCAATTACTATGCTTCTGTGTGCCTCAACTTTATCAACCGCATAATGGAAATTATCTAAGCACCTACTTCATAGGGTTAATCTGAAGATGACATAATTCATGCAAAACACTTAGACTATGCCTGGCAGATAGTATGTGCTCAATAAATGTTACCTATTTTCAGCAGTAGGCTAGCTTGAGTGAACTGCTGAATTTCCAGAATTTTGTTAGCCAATTGTTAACCACAGCCATCATTAAAAAATTAAATTACCTAAAGCTACAATTAAACAAGTTACATTAAAAACCAAGATAATAAATATTCACAACTTGTTACTTACTAATGATGTCACTACATTTTACTATTTACATCTATGGCACCTGCATGGTGGAAGCACCAGGTCATGGTGAGATACTATACCTCTCTTTCCAACTCAGCATTCAGTGATGTCAAGCTGGTACCCTGAAATCAATCATGGTGAAAATACTTACACCATGGAAAAGCACAAATGCTATAAATCAAGACTTTATCCTGGAAGAATCGGTTGTCAAGAATTTACCAGCACACTACTGCCTGTTATTACAGATTTATTATAATAAATCATCTTTAATTTCTTTCCTTTTCACAGGAAAAAAAGAAAGGGTGGCACATCAAAATGTTAGTTATCTCTAGTCTCCTTCTCCCTACATGGTAATGTGTATACAAACTTGACTGCCAAGTTCAGGTTCCTTTTCAAAACTGTGTCCCCAAAGAACCACGTACCCTTGTGTATAACTATGCCAGCCTTGCCTTTTCTGCACTGCCAAGGCAGACGGAGTCAGTATTCTTTAAAAATAACAGGACTAATTTGCCATGGTTCAATATGAAGGCCACCTTAAGGAGGTAAAAGTCAAGTGCCAAACTGTCATCAGATACAATCAATACAACTCTGAAAATTGTTTTGACCTTCTGACATTACTTCGCAAGTCAAGTCAATATCAAACGGGCCCACAGTCACTCCGGCTGAAACACAAATATAAACTTTCAAAATAATGGTCAAGCACTCAACTGTCTCCCAACTGCTCAGTGCCTGTCTCTGTTAGGACCTAATGCAATACAGAATAATGTGTTCAGAGGGACCAACTAAATATTCCAATTCAAGCCAAAAGTACGGCAGAATTTACACAGCACATAACAAAGCCTGCAAGAAAACAGGCTGCTGGGCCCTAAGACTCACACTACGTGGTTGGGCCCAGGAAGAAGAGAACAGCACATGCATCTGGGTGCTTCAAAGTACAAAGACAGCATGATTAAGTGGGAAATACTACAAATTAGAATTCCTGGGCTCCAGTTCTAACTCTAGTTCTAACTAGTTCAAAGAGCTTAATATCTCTGAGCCCAATTCTTCTCATAAAATGCAAACGCTAAACGATGCAATCTCAGCTCTATGATTCTGCTCTATTTTTCAGAGTAAATGTGCTGTCGCTAAAAAAAGAATCCTTCCCTCCTCCCCACCCGACTATGGTAACATCCTTTTATTAAACTGACTCAAGTTTAAATATCACATAAATAGAAACATTTATGTTAATGTGAAAATACTGAAATCTATGTGTCATGTCTTCATTCTCCGGCTGTACAATGATGTTCTCATCTCAGGGTCATACTAACACGAAGGCAACACATGAACTGGGACCATGTTTTTTCCTTCCCGAACTTTCACCAGCCGAGTCCAGAGCACCCACCAAACAGAAAGAACGTAATAAACATGTAGATGAACTGTATATGCAGGACTTTGAGGGTTTTAAGTCTACATTTCTATAATCCATCTAGTTGTAACAAAAGAAAATTTATGCACAAGTTATATGCACATGAGCCTTCTTTAAAGAGGAAAGGAGGGCTTCCTGGTGGCGCAGTGGTTAAGAATCCACCTGCCAATGCAGGGGACATGGGTTTGAGCCCTGGTCCAGGAAGATTCCACATGCCACAGAGCAACTAAGCCCATGCGCCACAACTGCTGAGCCCGTGTGCCACAACTACTGAAGCCCTTGCACCTAGAGCCCGTACTCTGCAACAAGAGAAGCCACCACAATGAGAAGCCATGCACTGCAATGAAGAGTAGCCCCCACTTGCCACAACTAGAGAAAGCCTGCACGCAGCAACGAAGACCCAATGCAGTCAAAAACAAATAAATAAAATAAATAAATTTTTAAAAAATAAAAACAGAGAAAAGGAGGACCTTCCACCTCTGGGCATGATGGAGGAATAGGAACTGGATTCATTCTCCCACTTGACACAACTATATTTGTCTCTAAAAAGAGAGACAAAATTTATGGAACCACAGTTTTTGGACATTACACAATAGACAGAACAGCCAACAGTGATTTCTGAGAAAAGGGAAACAAACAAGGTGAGCCTTTATCACGCCCCCGAGCAAACTGCGTAGAGTGAGTTTCCAGGCTACAGTGCAGGCATTGGGGGGACTGGGGTCGGGAAGGGAGAAGGTGGTCTCCCTCAGAGGAGGAGACAGCTCACCTGAGGAGGTCAAGACCATCAGAAATTTCAGTGCAGAGAACAGGAAAGAGCTGCACAAAGGCCAAGTCTGGAGATACACAAGGGGTTGCATTTACCTGAGGTGTGTACATATGTGTAAGGAAACTACCAGAGCCAGGTGAAGAGCCACCAGAAAAGAGCAGGCAGAATGCAAAAGGGTGCTGCCTCAGTCGTGGGGAAAACGAGCCCTAGGCTAAAGCTGATCTGGTCCTGCCTAACAAAGCTTAAAAAGCAAACCTTAAAAGGGTCAGTCTATTCTGAATACTTAACTGTATCACAAACAAAACTCAAAAACACTTAAAAGAAGATTAAAAAAATTCAGCACCCAACTAAGTAAAATTAACAATGTCGGGCATCTACACAAAAAATTACCAGACATGCAATGAAGCTGGAAAATGTGACCATAATGTGGAAAAACAGTAATCAAAGGAACAGACCCAGAAAATGACACAAAAAGTAGAAGCAGTAGACCGGGATATTAAAACAGCTATTATTAATATACTCCACGTGTCCAAAAAGATAGAGAAAAGCATAAGCATATTAAGGAGAGACATAGAAGACACAAAATAAGTGAAAAAAAACCCAAACTGACCTTCTAGAGATGAAAAATATACTGGAGAGCATTAACAACAAATTAGAAACTGAAAAGAAAGTATTAATGAACCTTAAGACAGAGTAATTCTATTTAGCTTTATTAAGAAACTGAATTCAGAAAATCTTAAAGCCCAAACCCTCAAAAGAAATTCATTCATTCAATCAGTTAAAAAACGAAATAATTATTAAGCATTTACAATATGCCAAGTACCATGATAAGCACTAGAAATACTTAAAAGACTTAAAAAATATTTGCTATAGTTTCCCAACTTGTCAAAACTATTCAATATTCCCTTATGTGATGATCCTATAAACAAATATGTAATTCATTTTCCTCAGTCTCCCTGCTGTATATCCATATCATCTCTTAGTATTAGGTATTCCCTTCTACCCTGGGGTTATGTTATATTCCAATCCACAGAAAAAGAAAATGTTGTACTATAACAGGGCTCTCCTGAAATTTCTGTATTCCTACTTGTCAGAGAAATAAAACCTTATGAAAGAAGCTAAGAAATACAGGGCATGCTGGCCTCACCAGGTAAAGGGTGTAAGAAAGTCACTCATTGGATACTTTATTCATACTGCATGTACAGCATTGTAATTGTTCCATAATTCATCTTGCTGGTTTTCCCCAACAGACTGAGATCTCCTAAAACAAAAAGCAACACCATTTTTTTTCATCTTTGTGTATGTCATGGGCACTCAATACATTTTCAGATAGTTTGTTAAATAAATGAGTAAAAAATGAAGCCATATAAGAAAACAAACAGAACTGTGGCTAAGGACAGCACTCCTTAGAGACCATGGTTCCATCTGCCTGACTATTTGAGTCAGCAACTTCTCTCCCCACTGGACCTTGCCTGCAAGTGTCTGATCAAATCAGATGCTAAGAATGATAGCTGAGGTCATAATGAACCACCTCAGCCATAAGGACCACACAAACCATAAGTCTGTAAATTGTTCATGAAAGTGCCAGATGGTCTATTAAGCCAATGTCACTTAATACCCACAATGTTGCTTATAAATTATACCTGTCTGATTCACATGGAGGAAGCTATTCTCAAAAACCAGCACTGTTTCATCACATACACGCAAATATTTAATAATTTTCTTCTTTTAAACGTTCTACTTTATTTGTGGTGGTATTTATATTTATTACAGAAGTAATAGCTACTTTTTTAAAATGTCAAATACCGAGATTGAAAAAAAAAATCTTACCCCCTGGAGTTAACCACTATTAACAGTTCGGTTTCTAACCTTCATCTCTCTCCCTATGTTTCAGTATAAAATTTTTTCTTTTTCCTTTTTTTTTATAAAGATGCCATACACATTAGTCCTTTGCCTTTTAATTTTTCTTAATAATACATCGGGGGACTTCCCTGGTGGTCCAGTGGTTAAGACTCCATGCTCCCAGTGAAGGGGGCCCAGGTTCAATCCCTGGTTAGGGAACTAGATCCCACATGCCGCGACTAAGATCCTGCATGCTGCAACTAAAGGGCTCGCACGCCGCAACGAAGATCGCGTGTGCTGCAACTAAGACCCAGCACAGCCAAATAAATAAATAAATATTTTTTTAAAAAAATAGTAATAATACATCGGTAAAATGTTATGGGTCAATAATTAGACATCTAACTCATATTTTTTACTAGTTCCTTAACACTTCAAGGTACAGAAGTACCTAAATTTATTCAACTATCCCCTAGTCATTCAGGTTGTTTCTAGTATTTTGCTATCATAAACAATGCCACAATAAATATCTTGAATTCTACCTATAGGGGAGATGCTGAAATTTGGGGTCACAGTAGGTGTGACTTCAGCAGCAACCTCCTTTCCCCAAAGATGGTAATGAAGCACATGTCAGAAGCAATGCATGGAGTACTGTTGCCCCCACTCCTTGCCAGTCCTGGATGTTATACTAAATGCTTTTGGAAGATGATAATAAGAATACAAGTGGTTACTAACTTTAAAAAAATACTGTTTCTAACTTTTTTCTAAAATCCTTTTAACTTCTCCCTAGACCTGCCCTGGGTCAAAAATTTGCCAGTGAAAATTCTACTATAGAAATTTACTTGTAAATTCCAAACAACCAACTTAGAACACATTTTCTCTTAAAAATGCTGTTTAAATAAAGATTAGATAACCCCGGTAGTACAAAGCTCTATTTTTAATTTTAAAAATGGTAAAACAACATTATTGCTGTACAACATACATTGACATTTTGGAGTCATATCTAGAATAATTAAAATATATAACACTGGATCTATAAAAAATAAAGTTTAATAAATACATACAATGTTTTTAGGCATGTTCCTATTGGAAACACACTTTCCAAATCACATCCTCCCAACCACATACTTGCCTGCTGCTGTCACAGGGGGGCTGAGGAGCCTGGACCAGCCAGTAGAAGCACACCTGAGCATAGAGGGTATGGGGGGAGGTAAATGTTAAGTACACAGAACCAAAGATGGGCAATGGAGTCAGGCCACGGTTCACCTAAAACCTACACCTCCAACTTCCCAGAGACACCAAGAGGTAAGCTCCCTCTCCTCTTTCCGTTCCCTTCCCTTCTACACACACACCCCCAACCCCCCACACATACCACATGCCCCTCTGGGGTGTGAGCAAACCCAAACTTCCCAACCCTTCCACTGCCGCTCCCACCCTGGACGCAGACTAGAACTGAAGTCATAAAGCATCACCTCCTCCTCTGTCAGTCCGGATCCACAGCAGAAGTGATTGCCCCAGATGCCCACACATCCTCAGAAGGCAGGCCATGGGGAAGGGGCAAGAATGGGAGTCGTCGGTGGCCCAGATCTGCCTGCCTGCAGCCTGAATCTTGTAGTTAACTAGGAAACAGCCAGGTATCCACACGCTGACCTAAAGCTGCAGCCAAACTGTCACTGAACCTTTCAAAATGGAGGAATATTTTAACTGCATGTTATGAATCCAATTTATATTATGCCTAATCTCTTTCTTAAAGCTCCAGAACAGTGATGAACCTGCTGCATGCAATTTATCTTCACTGACATCCCACTGGTCCCCGAAGTCCATAAACATCAAATGCAACACTGAAAACTCAGCATCCCTTTCATTGCATGTCTAGAATGACACTACCACACTACTTCTGACTCCCTGTTGCTTCATTTTTTCCACTCGTTTCTTCTACATTAATTTCCTTACTAATTCTCTCATAAGCCATGGCTTTTTCAATAAGTGGCTTAGACATAGCCAGTGAAAGCACCTCTTCTATCTACCAGCGAGCAGAAAAGGAGACAGAGTGGTGTGGAGACGCAGAGATCAGGAGACCCCAATGCAGATCTTGCTTTTCCCTCTGCTGACCCCCACCTTCCTTGGACTTCAGCTTTCTCCAGTATAAAATGAAAGGAAGGAATATCAGCACACTCACCGTTTCTATCTTTTCTCTGTATCAACCACAAGCAATGGTAATTCTCAAAGATGTGCCAGCAGGAGAGCAGAATCAGGGTTAGATGCAGAACTACAGTAAGTCCCCTACATAGGAACAAGTTCCACTCTGAGAGCGCATTCTTAAGTCCAATTTGTTTGTAAGTCCAACAAAGTTAGCCTAGGTACCCAACTAATACAATTGGCTATACAGTACTGTACTGTAATAGGTTTATAATACTATTCACATAAATAATACATAAAAAACAAACAAAAAATAAAGAAAACATTTTTAATCTTACAGTACAGTACCTTGAAAAGTACAGTAATACCAGCTACATCACTGCTACTTTTACACTTGCTTCTGGACATCCTGGGCTTGAAATAAAGATACTGTACTCTATACACTACTGTACAGTAAAGTACACAAAAGCACAACAACCTGTAGAGGATGCATGCACGTGATAATGTACGCCAGACACGTGAATTAGCTTACGTGATTGGACATACGAACACACGTTTGCATCTTTGAAAGTTCGCAACTTGAAGGTTCGTATGCAGGGGACTTACTGTACAGTTCTGTTCACTGGTCGGAGGAGCGGTTAATGAGGGAAGAGAAAAACAAATCCAAACAGCTTAAGCAACCCCCCAGATTGAAGGCATTCAAAACTGAAGGCCACAGTCCCCAGTCCTGAGGGGGGAGCTTCACCTCAGACTCAAAGAATGGGCAACCAGGAATTTTCTGTTCACGTTCATTCCCAAAGCGAAGAATTAAAAGTACAAGAGAAATCTTCCATTTAACTAGAGATGGAAGGAAAAGTCTCAGAGGGGACGACATTTAGGCCTTTCTCAAGTTGTATAAGGCCATCATTTAACCAAACACTAAAGAAATGCAGAGCTAGACATGCAAGTACAGCACACAGCAATTAAGACAGAGAACAGTTTTAAAACCTACACAAAAAGGTCATTTGCACACACTCGAAGGCACCGAGTTTACACATCATTAATTCATGTCAAGAAAGTGGAAAAAGGTTTTAAATTATGAATTTCTTCCAAAGTTCTACTTCAATCAATGTTACCAATAAACCTAGTCCCCCCAAATACTGCTAAATTCAGTACCATTAACAAACAGTATAATCTTGAAGACCAGCACAAGTAATGAAAGGTAAATGCAATCAACGATTACAGCCTATATCAAAAGTCCTGAAGGCATTTTCAAAAGGTTTTCAAAAGGAATCAATAATAGTTCCATAAATAAATTAAAACTATGAATGTGGTGATCATCTCAAATAAAAAATGACGTGGATGCCAAAAACAGTAAATGGAAAGTATGTCAGAGAGTGATGTCAAGGAGAACCAGATAGATCATCACATCAGAATAAAGTGATACGTCCACAACTCAACAAGAAAAATAAAAGACCACTGATTTCCTTATGTCGATCACCCTAAGGATCTAGCATACTTACTATCACACAAGAAACACTCAATGAATGTTTTCTAAATGAATAAATGATTAATTAATTCATTAAGGAAAGTATTATAGGATGAGGAGGCAATCATTCCTTTAATTTATAAGCCCATCCAACACTAGCTAGTTAATATCAAGATCCAGGAATGGAAACCAGATCTCTACATTATTAGTCACTGCTTCCTTTATTGTGGAATTTCTAGAATTCAGACTGATTAGAATTTTTTAATTGGATCTATAACTCAAGAATCTACTCAGTCATGAATTAGGCAGTATCTTATAAACAGTTAATTGTTAAGTGGCTTATATAATCCATATGATTTCTTTCTGATCTTGCAAACTTCTATTTCTGAAGCTTGTAATTAGATCCAATGATACCAATGTAGTAATATTAACCAAATCCATCAGAATACAAAATTACTTAAATGATGTCATGACATTGTTTATCACTATACATAACAGAATACATGCATCAGTCATTAAAAATATTTTGAAACAATATTTAATAGCATTAGAAAATACCATGATATATTAAGTAGATAAGCAGGATACAGTTTTACATACATGGTTCAAATTTTTAAATGTTACATATTAAGGAGAAAAGAGAAATGGAAAAGGAGAGGAAATATATCAGAACATTAATTAGTATACTGGATAATGGAACTACAGATTATTTTTTGTTCCTACTTTGTATATTTCTTTATTTTCCAAACATGCTAGCTAGTTTGTGTCATAGATTTTTCTTCTCACATTCCACCCAAAAATTACATAGTTCCTCCTTTTCCACTAATACAGAAATTATACCTTTAGTCAATGGGATAGTTTTTCTGTCTAAACATAAAACCCTATAATTTTAAGAGCTGCTTCAATTAACAATGGAAGTAAAAGATAACGGAGTTTTTCCCTCAGGTACCTAAATCCCCAGTAGCCAGCAAGAGAATTTTTCACTGAAGTTTATAGATTAAGGATAGCCCAAAACAAAGTTACACAAAAAAGGAACCCGTACTTATCTCCTTCCTAAATATAGACGTCTACCAATAATTCCAGGACATATTCAATAGCTGTTTACTTAAACTGAGACTATTCACCTCTCATCACATACATTACTTATAATCTATACGTTAATAATAAACTGTGAATGCATATAAAGATGGGCCACAATTACCAAAAGTAGAGGGCTCTGTGGACTGGCTGTCAGAATGCCCATCGGCCACCCGTCAATATAATCATGGGAACCTGGTTTCCTTGGCTACAAAATAAGGGAACTGATGCTTATGTTACCTATCTCAGAGAGGAGGCTTAAGAATGAAATTAAAACATGTATATAAAAATACGATCCATATGCAAGGTGTTATAATTATGATCATCGATCTAACTCAGAATTTCCTACACCGTGTTAAGCTTGTCTCAATCAACAATGAAAACAGAACCATACAAAATCTATGGGATGCAGCAAAAGCAGTTCTTAGAGGGAAGTTCATAGCAATACAGGTCTTCCTCAAAAAACAAGTTGTCTCAATCAGTCTTTACATTTGTTGAGCCATGCCTAAAAGTTATTTCTCACGACTGAAGCCTCAGATTTGATAATATATTCATGGTATTGATAATATATTTGACAATATATTCAGAGTTCTTAAAAGCAGAGGATAAAATTTACAGCTTAACGCTGATTACCTACAAACAAAATCTGTCTGGTTTAAAGTATTGATTAAATCATTATGATAATACTCTTCCCACAATGCAAAGCAGGAAGTGCAAGGTCAGACTGTGCAGATGAAAAGGTAGGTGCAGAAAACCCTCCACCGACACTGCCCATCCTCACCCACAACACAGAGCCTCCTCCCACTGGTATCTGCCTCCCTTCAGATGCCAGCCCCACTCCTTAGACTTCTGGATGCTCGGCTGGGTCCTCTTTGAGGCTCTAAATTACACTACGTGGAGCTGGCCCTGCATCCTCACCCATCTCTGCTCTTCCGGAGGCTACAGCCCTGTAGCCTGGGTTCCTCTTCCTTCCACAGGCCCCAGTTCCTCTGAACATTTTTTATGTATGTGATCAATAACCATTTAGAATTAAACCACATATTTCAATTTGGTGAAGATCAATTTCTTGGCCCCAGTGCTTCCTCTCTGTCCAGCTTTCCTAAGGAAAGCTGATTAGAACATGTGACGTGAGGCTTGGGGAGGGTTTAAGTGACACAGTAATTTGTGCAACTGAGCATGTAATCAATTAATCCTTGATGAGAAATATGGGAAAGATGAGGTTGGGAACAATACTGCTTGAATGTTTTCAATGAAAGACGAATTACAAAAGTATTTTATTCTGTTTATTTTATTTTAATTCTACTGAAGCACAAATTTTAATTTCTATATAGTTTTCTAAATGGGAAAGCATGGAGATTAAGTACATCTGTTTTTCCACAAGAAATATAAAGCACCCTTGCATTTTGCTTTCTGTAATTTAGAATTCTTCAATCCTTCTTCTGTTCTTCAAAGAAAAGTATAAAGACTAAGATATCTGTAGTAACTAAGTTGTTCTAGCTTCTGAGATTGCTTGAAAGACACATTCAAGTAATACTAGAAATGCCTTCATAACCATAAGCCCTCCCTTAAAAAGATTATAAAATTTATTCTATATGCAAAATCAAACTCTGAATTTCAACCACTTGGCTTTTTATCTACCAAGTATTTTCAATATTGTCTAGTTTCTGTTATGCAGATAAAGTTATCACAAAGATCACAAAATGAACAACCAAAAACAGAAAATCAAGTAATCTTGCTGTACCTCATAACTCACGGTTTTAAAACTCAAATATGATCATTTACCTGCTGCTTAATTCTAAGTGGTAACATAAAACTGTGTGTTATTAGACATTTTATATATGTATATATATATATATGGCATGACACCCAGGCTATAATCAAATCACCATCACAAAAATTCTCTAAAATATTATGCAAACTAGTATCTATGTAGCCCTACTTCTGATTACATTTTAAAAGAAGTAATTCAATATCCTAAGAGTTCAACTTTCCATATTTTGCAGGACCTGGACTACTAATGTCAGCCTATCCTTAAAATAGAACAGTTCAACTAATTTTAGACTCAAGTGTTATAAAGCATCATAGCTGCCAGCGAGCTGGATACCTGAACTGTAGCAGCAGCACATGTAGATACACCAAAGCAAACTGTCAGATTGCTGAACTCTGAGCCACCCCATGCAAGTCTACATTACGAGGTCCACAGGGTGTACGTACCCAAAACAAAACATTACTTATAAATAACATGCCCATATAAAAGGAAATACCCAGGGCCTTATTTATTTAAATAATATCTATAATATGCAATGGTTCAAAAGTCAAGAGGAGGTAAGAATATAAAAAGACTACTAACATATACACACTACTATATATAAGATAGATAATTGACAAGGACCTACTGTATAGCACAGGGAACTCTACCCAATATTCTGTAGTACCTATATGGGAAAAGAATCTGAAAAAGAATGGATATATGAATATGTATAACTCAATCACTTTGCTTTACTCCTGAAACTAACACAACATTGTAAATCAGCTATACTCTAATATAAAATAAAAATTAAAAATAAAACATTTTTGAAATAGAATTAAAATTTCAAAACTCAAACTTAATTAATAAAATTGGCATTTAAGTAAAATTTTAAAAAAATGAAAAGATTACTAATCATTTGCCAAACATATGTAATAAAGGACTGACATCTAAAAGATACAAAGGACTCTTAAAACTCAACAGGAAGAAAAGAAACAACCCAATTAAAAAGTGGGCAAAAGATCTGAACAGACAACTCACCAAAGGAGATATACAAATGCAAATACACATATGAAAAAATGCTCCACATCATATGTCATTAGGGAAATGCAAATTAAACCAATTCAATGCTACTACACACCTATCAGAATGGCTAAAATCCAAAACACTGACAACACCAAATGGTGGTGAGGATGTGGAGCAACAGGAACTCTCATTCACTGCTGGGGGAAATGAAGAGTGGTACAGCCACTGTGGAAGACAGTTTGGCAGTTTCTTACAAGATAAACACAGTCTTACCTATGATCCAGCAGTCACACTCCCAGGTATTTACCCAAAGGAGTTGGAAACTTAGGTCCACACAAAAACCTACACACAAACGTTTAAGCATCTTTACACAAAACTGACAAACGCTGATAGCAACCAAGATGTCCTTCAAAAGGTGAATGAATAAACAAACTGTGGTAAATCTATACAATGGAATATTATTCAACAATAAAAAGAACTGAGCTATCAAGCCATGAAGAGTCATGGAGGAAACTTAAATGCATGTTACTAAGTGGAAGAAACCAGTCTGAAGAGGCTACATCCTGTACAATTCCAACTACAGGAAATTCTGGAAAAGATAAAACTACATGGAGACAAAAAAAGATCAGTGGTTGCCAGAGGCATGGGCATGGGGAGGATGAACAGGTAGAACAAAGGATCTGTGGGCTGTTGAACTATTCTATATGATACTGCAGTGGTGGACACATGACATGCATCTGTCAATTCCCAAAGAACTGTACATATTCAACATAGTTTTGGAAGTCCTAGCCACAGCAATCAGACAAGAAAAAGAAATAAAAGGAATCCAAATTGGGAAAAAAGAAGTAAAACTGTCACTGTCTGCAGATGACATGATACTATACATAGAAAATCCTAAAGGCACCACCAGAAAACTACTAGAGCTCATCAATGAATTCAGTAAAGCTGCAGGATGCAAAATTAATATACAGAAATCTCTTGCATGTCTATACACTAACAATGAACTATCAGAAAGAAATTAAGGCAACAATCCCACTTACCATTGCATCAAAAAGAATAAAATACCTAGGAATAAACCTACCTAAGGAGGTAAAAGACCTGTACTCAGAAAACTATAAGACAATGGTGAAAGAAATCAAAGATGACACAAACAGTTGGAGAGATATACAATGTTTTTGGGTTGGAAGAATTAATATTGTTAAAATGACCATACTACCCAAGGCAATCTACAGATTCGATGCAATCCCTATCAAAATATTGATGACATTTTTCACAGAACTAGAACAAATAATTTTAAAATTTGTATGGAAACACAAAAGACCCTGAATAGCCAAAACAATCTTCAGAAGGAAGAACAGAGCTGGAGGAATCAGGCTCCCTGACTTCAGACCATATACAAAGCTACAGTAATCAAAACAGTATGATACGGGCACAAAAACGGACACATAAATCAATGGAACAGGATAGAGAGCCCAGAAAGAACTATGCAACGTTACTAATGCAAATTGGATTTTAGTTAATAATAATGTATTAATATTGGTTCATCAATTAAAACGAATGTACCACACCAATGCAAAATATCAAAAGGGGAAATTGTGGGGAAGGAGGGGAGTACTGAAGAACTGTACTTTTCTGCTCAATTTTTCCATAAAACTAAAACTGCTCTAAAAAACAGTCTATTTTTTTTAAGGCTACTGCCCTAGGAGCAGACAGAAGACTTGCGTTCTTAGGTCTTCCTCATTCACTGACTGACTATGTAATCTCTACTGCTCAAAAGACGTCATATGCCCTATTTTATCCCACCTTTATTAACCCAGTGAGGTAGAGAGTGAAGGAGATGTGCTTCTCACTGCAGGAAGGATAAAGTAAGCCACCAAGTAGTATCATTTCATGCCCAACATCAAGAATACAAATTGTCACACTGGCAAAGCCAGCACAGAGAGCTGTAACACTGAATACAGGGGCATGTTTTTAATTCACTGAGACAATGGTATCTTTGTATAATGTCTCTAATACCAGGATTCACTGGGAAATATTTTCACCCACTAGAGAAAAATCGGGACTTTGTCAACTCCCTTTGACGATTCTTTCCAGGAAACATCTCAGGCATGTATCAAAGCAGCCACATTCATCAGTGACATTTACAAAATTTAATTATTTTCAAAAATCTCCTCAACCTAAATATACACTGGAAAAGCTCATATTAAAATTTTCTTTTCTTTTCATGGATATCTACTCATTAGAATTTATAGTCCAGCTAAGATATAACAGTTCAAGCTCCAAAGTCTATTTAATATTTGAATTGAACTCAATCTCTATGGATTTTTAAACTATTAATTTTTATTTCATGTATCCATTTAACACACCTCAGAAAGTTTTAGTGTTAATCAAAATCATAATTCTAATAAAAAATATGCTTATAAACACTATTTCTGCAACATTTCCTGGTCAATGTAGCAAAACTCAAAATACGTAGTTTATATCGAATATACACTTGATGTTCAAATGTCATTGCTACCACTTTTAGCTATATGATTTCAGGAAAATTAACTTCTCTAAGCCTCAATGTCCATATTGGCAAAACAGCAGTAGTGGTAGTCAAGATAAAGAGTTACGAGATTTATAAATAATAGATAACTCATTTGCAAGACCCTGCACTGTGCCTGTCATATAAGTAGGTAGGAATATAAGTGGTAGCTATTATTTTGACTATTTTAAGTTAAAAATTAAAAACTTAACACATAAATTCAAGAATGGCTTAGAACTTATATTAAATGATCATATACCCATTGACCTTCTTATAGACCAAACAAAACTGACTCTAAAAATTTGCTGAGGGGCTTCCCTGGTGGCGCAGTGGTTGAGAATCTGCCTGCTAATGCAGGGGACACGGGTTCGAGCCCTGGTCTGGGAAGATCCCACATGCCGCGGAGCGGCTGGGCCCGTGAGCCACAATTACTGAGCCTGCGCGTCTGGAGCCTGTGCCCCGCAACGGGAGGGGCCGCGATAGTGAAAGGCCCGCGCACCGCGATGAAGAGCGGTCCCCGCACCGCGACGAAGAGTGGCCCCCACTTGCCGCAACTAGAGAAAGCCCTCGCACGAACCGAAGACCCAGCACAGCCAAAAATAAATAAATAAAATTAAATAGCCTACTTTATAAAAAAAAAAAAAAAAATTTGCTGAAGTTTATGTAGAAAAAAAACAACAAATAAATTAAGAGGTTGTTCTGAAATAAAACCAAACAAAAGAAGTTGTTGAAATATATTAAAAGATTGATTTTTAATCATTAATACTTTTAAAAAGGATCTGAAACCAATCATTTTATTTGCTTTTAGAAAACAGATTCACTGCTCTAAGATACTATAAATCATGCTGAGAGGATTGCCAACAACACTGGTAAGATATTTCTTCAGGAACCTACATTAAACAGAACATTCCAGTTTTCTAGGTCACTCTATGGCTGTATTTCCAAGGTCAAGCAAACAGCACTGACTCCATTTCTCTAAAAAGGAAGGTCTAGCAATGATTAATATTAAGAATTTGTTTCTAATGCTATGTCAACTACACCTCAATTTAAAAAAAGGGAAAAAATAAAAAAAGAGAAAAAACTGCTGTTTCAAAACCATATTTCTTTTTTTTTTTGAGAAATATTTATGCATTTACTGAATTTACTAGATTCATCTATCTATAGCTTAAGCTAAATGTCTATTTAATAGCAGCTTTAAATGAATTTTTAAAACTCAAAACCATATTTTCTAATGAACACATACTAAAAATGATTTTTTACAAATGAAAAAGAACACACTCCAAGTATCTTCGACTACAACTTCAAAAACGAAGTCATTGCACCCCATGCTGTCCCCACACACAGAACCAACCATCAGCCGTGCTGTCAGCTTCTGAAATAAGTTCCTCTCGATCCAGCCTTCCATTCAAACCACCCCAATTTCACGGTGGCCTCCTGCCCTGTCTCTCTGCTTCCTGAGTCTCCCTTCCCATTCAACCATCCACACCATTACCAGAGTCATCTGCCTAAAACTGATCTCATTGGTAACATCCTGCCAAGGATCATTAGAGTTCCCCTGCCTGCCTAGAGAAGAAACCCCAAACTCTGGGCTGGCTGTGGCATCCCAGGCTCTTTTCAATCTGGTCCAACATAACCCTCCATATTCACCCGTATCCATCTTCCCATAACCTCCATCCGATCCCATCCCTAAAACCTACTAAAGCTTACTGCACACTTTAGCCAAACTTTCCAAACGGGTTCTGCTAATGAAATGGAATACCCTTGCCAGCCCCTCCTCCTGAGAATTCCCGCCCTGCTGCCTTCAGCCTCTCTCAGGGTAAAATCCCATTTGACTCAAAAGGACAAAGCTTTCCCCAACACCCAACCCCAGCAGAACTATTTGCTCCCTCTTCTGAGAGAAAAGAAAGTAGGGTGGAAAACTATAGCAAATAAAATTGCATTAAAGGGATAGACCATACAATGGAATATTACTCAGCCATAAAAAAAATGAAATAATGCCATTTGCAGCAACAAGGATGGACCTAGAAATTATCATACTAAGTGAAGTAAGTCAGAAAGAGTAAGACAAATACCACATTCTATGTCTTATATGTGGAATCTAAAAAAAAAAATGATACAAATGAACTTATTTACAAAACAGAAACACATTCACAGACATAGAAAACAAACTTATGGTTACCAAAGGGGAAAGGCGGGAGTGGGAAGGGATAAATAAGAAGTTTGAGATTAACACATACACACTACTATATATAAAACAGATAAACAATAAGGACCTACTATATAGCACAGGGAACTACACTCAATAGTTTGTAATAACCTATAAGGGAAAAGAACCTGAAAAAGAATGGAGATATATATACGGAGTTTTATATATTTAAAAAACTGAATCACTTTGGTGTACAACTGAAACTAACACAATATTGTAAATCAACCATACTCCAATAAAAAAAGAGACAAACCAAAAATAAATATATATATAAAAGCCTTATTTGATTGCTTATAAAATAATGATATACTTCAGCAGATAGCTGCCTGAAATTCCTCTTTGGTAGAAGGCAGATGCGTGCTCTAAATTAGTAAGAGCTGAAAAATGAACACAGAAGACTTTCTTCAAAAGCCACTGTAAAGAGAGGGGCCCCATGTAACAGAAGCACCTGAGTTTCTTTTAAATTAATATGAAATACTAAACATTGCAAACTACAAATCTTCTCAATCATCAGGCTTATAGAGGCAAATAATCTCAGTGCGTTTTATTCATTTGTATACTCAGTTGTGGAGCTAAAATGGAAAGGAACACATGACAGCCTAGAAATTCCATCCTGTGTTACCTCTGTAGTTTCTGATGTTCTTAGGACCTCAGTCTCGAGATGCTTTGGTCAAACCCCCCAGCTCCCCACAGAGCCAGGCTGCTGGGCACACGGGACCCAGAGGCAGAAACACAAACACTTCTCTGCCTGGCTGCAGATTAACATTAAGACAAATTGCTCTCACCACCTTTCCTTACATATCATTTAGTACCTGAAACCGTCATTACACCAGAAAAACAAGCATCTCCAAATTGTTCAAATAAAAAGTTCTTAAAAGCATAAAGCTTTTTTTAAAGTCACTCACTAAATAAATGTTGAGATAACCATATAAGGCTAAATCAGAACAACAACAACAAAAAAACTAAAGGAGCATGAGGGTGATGTTTTGGGTTCAAAGTTAAATTTCCTAACAGTAGCTAATAACCCATTAAATTCCTGAACTGATATGTGTTCCTTATAGTGTAAGGCAATGAACAAGATCTTTGGCCGATTTAAATCCTAATTATTTGGTGGAAATTACTTTTCAAATCCATGTTGCAACATCATAAAACACTCAACTGTGTCATCTGGAAAATCCTCAGAGACGTCAAGGGAGCTCTCATATTCTCTCCAACTAGAGCAAAATCGCATACATTGTGTTATGGTTGTTAATGCATCCAGAGTTTAGGTTTCCAATTTCAGGACACACATTGCAGGTTGCAAACACAATATCCATTCGCTCCTTACTCTTTTTTTTTTAAATTTTTATTTATTTTATTTTTTATTTTTTTTGGCTGTGTTGGGTCTTCGTTTCTGTGCGAGGGCTTCCTCTAGCTGCGGCAAGCGGGGGCCACTCTTCATCGCGGTGCGCGGGCCTCTCACTATCGTGGCCTCTCGTTGCGGAGCACAGGCTCCAGACGCACAGGCTCAGTAGTTGTGGCTCATGGGCCTAGTTGCTCCGTGGCATGTGGGATCTTCCCAGACCAGGGCTCAAACCTCTGTCCCCTGCATTAGCAGGCAGATTCTCAACCACTGCGCCACCAGGGAAGCCCCTCTCCTTATTCTTTACCAACAGAATTTCACTTTTGTTCAGGGCACTAAGTGGGGCCAGCTAAAATGTCTATTTTCCTAGTCTGCCTTGCATACAGCAGTGGCCCATGTAACAGTTCTGGCCAGTGACATACAAGCAAAAACTGCTAAGTGGGCATCTAAAAAAGATCTTTAAAAGGAGTCTTAATCAACTTGTCTGCATCTTTTGTCCTTTGTCCTTGTACTTCCCCTTCTTCCCATCTGGAATTGAGACGCAAATGCTGGAAGAGCAGCAGCCATCTTGTAATGAGAACAACCACATGATGTACTACAAGTGGCCGAGAAGAAACATAGGAGTCTGGGTCTTACTGGCAAATAGAGGTGCCCTACAGCCCTCCCAGCCCTACCTGAGGCCTCTCAGTCCCTGAGAAAAAGAAAACACTATCATCTGTTTCTGCTACAAACAGCCAAACACAATCTAAACTAACAGTCCTTACCAGTTAAGCCTATTTCATTTTTTAAAAGAAAAGAAAAAGTTCAGACTAATACTGTCATAACTAGCTACAATGCAACACTACTATGATATAGCCCTGTTAAAGGTCACTTATTACACAACTGACTATGAAGCCCCAGGAGGAGATGAAATCTGAAATCAAGATTTTGCAGAATCCTAAAGCCAGCTGAAAACCACTGAAGCCACACTGTATGAAGGAAGCAAAGTAAAGAAACCTTTACACTCCAGCTTCAATTCAACCTGCACCAGAGTTAATTTACACAGTAAAAGACAGGATTTTGACCATGAACATATCTACGTAAGGACTTAAAACTGAACTGAAAATGAAAACTACTGGCTGTGAGTAGTTCTCAGTTCATTTCGTCACCATGGGCATAAGCAGAATCACACGGCTCTAATGAGAGAAGGGACTTTAGCAATTGCTTTAGCAATTCCTCAACATTTTCATGAGAAACAGAAAATTTTGCCTTTTTCTTAATCGAAGAGGGTTTTTTAGTGATATATAGATAGATAGATAGATATAGATATAGATAAGTAAGAAATCTGCCACTCAGCTTTCATAGAGAATAATAATGAAACCCTTTTTATAGCTGTCTGGGGATAACTGATTAATTTCAAGGTCAATGGAAAAATATACATTTTCTTGGACCAAAATAATTTACCTTCCTTGTCCGTTAAGTCTAAAACGTATAGAATAAAATTTATTGGGTTCACATTAGTGATCTCATTTTCACACTTAGTATCAATTTTTTAAAGTAACAATGTGTTGAGGAAAGAAAATCTTCCAATGATAGACTCAAACAGCAGAATTTCATAGATTAGTGACATCTAGTTAATACTGATAATATGATAATATATAATAATTATAACAACAGTATGTAGGTTAGTTTCCTTATACTGACAGGAAAGACAAGAGGGATGTTCTGCATCTTTTGTGCTAACCTACTAAAAATGTTTTCTATTTACATGGTAAATAAACTGCATAATTCACTATAGATATTAAAGAAAGCCACTGACATGGGCAATTTCTAGCATAAACAATAATAAAGAAATAAGTTTTATTCCAAAATAAATGCCTTTATTCACCCTGACTGTGGTAATCTGCTGAAGTAATGAGATTTTTTTTTAATCAGATGCCCTGAATATCCTGGCGATGAATATATTTTATAAGCAAAGGGATTGGAATATGAATCAGGACACTGCACCCTTCTCTGCAGCAAATAGCTCTTTCTGTGTTATTCTAATTCAGCAAACAGTTGCCTATTTTCACTCAGAAGTAAAGGACCAAAGCAAGACCCAAGAATAGACCACACCATAAATAATTAGGGCTCGCTCACTTGCTGCTATTCTTGTTTTGCTCCAGAAGGCTAGGTCTGAAGTCCTTCCAAAGCTATCTGAGGACTAAACTCTCAACTTCTAAACCTAACAGTCATAACTGCTAACATTATAGATTATTGTAATTCTACGTTTCTGTCACAGATTCTGAATGTTACAGCTGACCCCACCGCTTACACATTCAACAGCTGGGGCATATGATCACTTGGCAACCTGATAACACTCCAGCCAAATGCAAAGTCATCCTGGAACCAAGGAACTCGGGCAGAAATGAAAATCAAAATAAGCTCTCTTACGTTCAAATGGGAATGGAAAATGTTTTGAACAATGCATGATTTCAGAAAATGCAACAACTGTACTTTGAAAGTTGAGTGAACTGACACTCCCTATTCAAAGCCTACAATTCTTTTCTGATTAGATCAGCCCCACAGCAAGTCATCGGGATAATAAGCTCTGTAATGAAGTCATCGAATTGGATACTGATGGGAAATCATAACCGGCTTCAAAACACATCGGGAAACAATGAGTTTTCCAGGTCTCTAGCTTTCCACATAATACACTGGCCAATACTCTTACTCTCCTTTCCAAGACCAGATGAAACACAGAACATCTATAAAGCCGGGGACAAATTGATGACCTAAGCATTTTAAAACCACAAAGAAAACGAAGGAAACGACCTTCACTTTTTCGGTGAAATTCGGGACTATATGTTTGAAAAAGTGTACATGTAAGTGCAATACTGATCATTAGGTTATAATTAAAATGAAGTGCAGTGAAGACTGCAGTGGCCTCCAGGTCTTCAATTTCCCTTTAGTTCCAAAGGCAAATAAAAACCATCTTTTAAATAACATCCACTTCCTCAAGGCAAGTCAAATCAGCACCTCAGTTATGTCTGTTTTCCGAGTCACCTGCAATCACCCACGTGTCACAGAGGTAAAACTTGATGGGACAAAAATTCATACAGCTACCATTTTTTTCAAAAGTAAAAAAGGTACATACTTTCAAACTTTCAGACTTTTTTCTTTCTGACCTTAAAGAGCACAGGTGTACACCTTCCATGAGGTTTATTAGTATACTGCAATATTTCTCATTTTTAAGGTTCTGGAACAACTGATTAAGAACCTTATTTTTAAATGGGAGGACAGATGTAAACATGAGTGTATTGCACACGAACACACACACAGATGCTACAAATGTGCTTTAGCCTAAAATATCATTGCACTTGCTCAGTGGTAGTGTCATACACAATAGAGTCGTGGCACAAAGGAATTGTGATTGTGCTGTTTACAGAATTCTACATGGATTAAAGGAATGTCAATAATAAAACATGTTCTAGAAGGAGATGAAATATATTCATGGGTAGATTTTGAGCTCTGGGGGGATGTGGAATTTAATTATTCAGTTCAGGATTCTATATTTCTATTTTTCACAAATAGAAAACTAGTGATACATGCATTTTTAACCATATAATCCCCATTCAATTTACAGAAATTGAGTTTCTTAAGACCACAGCAAATATTCAAAAGATGCAAAACCACTTGAATGCAACCGATGAAATAGGCCACTATTCACCATGACTATATTAAGGCTCTGGAAGCTACCCCTGGGTGTGGAGCGCTTAGAAGCCACAGTTAGGAGACTGTCTGGACACACTGAAAAATAATTTCCAGAGACAAAAACACCCTTTAAGATGAGAAGATGCTCTTTATCTAACGTCACATTTAACTATAAAGTCAAAATAAACATGATACTAAAATATCAATACTATTTATCATAGAATTTCCCCAACATAAAGGATAGGCAGAAAAATATCTCAAAATATACTCCTTTACGTTTAAATTTACCACAGACTCACTGACGAAAGTCTTTCATGCATCACACTATCAAATAATCTTTATCATACGTAAGAATAGATATATAGTCACAAACCATAAACTTTTTTCATGTAAGATCATTTTAAGAAAAATGATTTGGTGATGCTCTCAGTGGTGAAACAGTCCATTTATTTAAGAAGCCAAGGACCTTTTTGATAGGGTTAACCAATACCCCATACCAAGCAAGAGCAGCAATGCCTTAGTAATCCTATGGAGAATTAATCGGTCTCCACCCTCCCAGGAAGAATTATGATTATGCGTAGTGCTTAAAAGCTTTTGCAAGGGAGAGAAAACGCAACGTGCTTCTTGGAAACCAAACCCCTCCCCCGCACTGTACTGCTCGCCCTAGGGCGTCTACAGGCCGTCGCCCACCCCACCACCCTCCCTGCGCTGGGATACGGAATTCCATCCCAAAAAGACCTGGTCCATTCCCAAGACTGGTCCAGACACCTGTTTACTTGTGCCCAAGCAGTGGTGGCTCGGGTTAAGCAAAGGCGACGGTTACCCCTCTGGTCCCTGCCAAGCCCCGCGGCCCGGGCGCGGGGAACCACATACCTTTGTACCTCTCCAGGACATCCTCGTAAGCCTGGAGGTACTCCTGCTCCTCCACGTACAGGTAAGCGGCTGGGGATAGGTACCCCGCCATGCCCAAGTCTACCTAAGCGACGACTGGCCAATTCCCCTCTCCCGCTCGAACCCCGGACAGGATCGCAGTCAGCAAGATGCAGCCTTGGTAATGGAAACGCGGAAGGAGGGTAGGCTGGGGGAGGGCGCCGGGGCGCAGAGCTAGGGACGCAGAGCCGGGGGAGCAGAGCCAGAGCCAGCCGGGGAGACGCCCAAGCCCCCTGGCGGACCGCGGGTGCGGGGCCGCCCGGCGCCCAGGAGCCACCGTCCTCTCAGGTTTCAGCAGCGGCCAATCTCGGCGAGCCCGGGGGCGGCGACCGGCAGCGCCACGCCGCGCTGAGGAGAGCGGGACCCGGCGGGGACAGGCGGAGGGCTGCGGGCGCCGGGACCCTCGGAGGCCGAGGCGGCCGCCACCCTGGCTCTGCGCTGGGCGCCTGCTCGGAGCCGGGAGGACGCGCGCGCTGCCTCCGCCCGGGATGCTGCGCGGCGCATCTGCGGCATTTCCTGGCCGCCGCGCCGCAGACACTCGCCCGCGCCCCGGGGAGAGGAAGGGAGGGCACAGCGGGGGAGAGAGGAGGGCGGGCGGAAAGGAGGGGGCGAGGCGGCGGTCAGCGCCCCGGCTGGCTCGGCTCCGGCCCGCGCCGCCCGGCCCCTCCCGCAGGCAGCCCCGCGGCGCCCGGGCCCCTCTCCGGCCCGCCCACCGGGTCCACCGCGCGGCCAAGCCCGCCCACCCCGGACGCTGGCTGGCCGGCCCGGGTCCCAAGGGCGAGGTTTCTATTTGGGACCCACAACAGGTGCCTGGGAAACAAAGCCGCGGATCGCGCCACCCGCGCGCGCAGCCCCCGCGAGGCTCCCGGGAGAAGAGTGGGAAACACTCTTCGATCCGGCCGGTGTCACAGAAGGACGAGGTCGCTGGGACAGCGCGCGGGGCAGAGCCGGGGGTCCGCGCCCCAGGCGCATCTGGGGGCGGGCGGGGGTCCTGACAGCCTGGAGACGCCTGCGCCTGCGCGCCCGCCGCCCCGCGGCCCGGGGACCAGCCGGCGGTCCCTCCCTTCCGCCCCCCAGAGCCGGCCCGCGCATCTGCCGCGGCCACAGCCTGAGTCGATTCACAGCACCCGTCTCACTTTGCCACCTCCCTCCTTCTCCCTACCGTTATTCACCCCACACAGCACTGGTCTCCACTGAATGTGAGTAAAATGGGTACAATTCCCTTCGCTTTGGCATCTATCGTATACTAAAGTGGTGAGTTTAAGAGTCCACTGGAGAAATCGGTTGGTACCCAGACATGTAAGCAGGTGTGTTTAAGAGGACTGACAGAAGTCAGCCAGCCTTGGAAGGAATCCTGGCTCCTGACTAACTATGTGACGTGGCCAAGTTACTTATCCTGTCTTCATCAGGATAATCATATCATAAAGTTCATCATATATCATCATATCATAAAGTTGTGATAGCTCAACTTTATGATAACTTTATAAGTGTTAGCTGTTGTTATTATTATTAGATGAACCAGCTCATTGTTGACTCTGATTTATGACAACTTCACCTGTGCCCACATCTCCCCTTGCTATTTTTTCTTTCATAAGTACTGATTTTTGTCCTTGATGATTCTTTTTTTTCAATGATGTGAATCTGGATCATTTTCCATGAATTGTTAGATGGGAATGAGTACTCTTGGAAAACTGTATACTCTTGATAAAACTTACTTGAGTTAGAATTGGAAAGCTTTACTTCTCATCAGTAATTGGCCTATTTTTGTTACTCCAAACAGAGCAAGACCACACTTCTCTTTTCTGTCCTGACCTCTGATCTGAGTTTGATCCACTAAACCTTTAGGATCACTAGAGTTTTCTTGCAACTTGGCATGTATTTATGTACACATTAGTTCATGAAGTAACAAACAGGGATCATATGGGACACCTTCTGGAAATGAAAGGGTTAGTAATTCGATCCCTAAGAGTCATCCCATATACAGACCACATATATACAAATGGAGATCTCTCAAAACTCTCTTGTCTCCCTCACAGTGAGTAAGGTCATTAAGGGCATAGTCTGATCCTTCATCAGAAATTGACACCCAGTAGCACCCAGTTTTGTGAATACAATCACTCCACACTGCAGTGATTTTAACTGTCTGTTGGAGGAACCAGTCAAAATGAACAAGCAGCATTTGGGGTTGTTGGTAAGAACAGCCTTTACCCCATGCATTCTTGAAAAGATAATAAAGGATCAATCTGCTAATAATAATAGTGTATTCCATAGGGAAGGAGCAAAAGCAGAGCAGTTAAGAGCTTGGCCTCTGGAGTCAAGATGGCCTGAATTCAGATCCTAGCTCAACCACTTCCTATGACCTTGGGAAGAGTATCTCCTCTCTCAGCAGATTTCTGGACTGAAAAATGGGGGAAATAATAGTACCTACTTCATAAAATTGTTGGGAAACCTAAATGAAATAACATATTAGGTGCTTATGAGAGCATCCAGCCATCAGTCAGCTGTCACTTATAGAGCATTTTCCATGTGCCAGGGAATCTGCAAAATGTTTTGCATTTACTACTTTAATCACCACAGCCATGATCTTTTGATAGAGGAAATGAAGCTGAGAAATGTTCAGTAAGTTGTCCAAGAAAACACAACTGGTTCATGATAGAGGAAGAATTAAAGTCCAAAGTCCGACTCTGCCAAGGTCCTTCCATTCTAACTTCAAAGAATTCACATGGGTCAAATATCCATACTTTAAAATAACACTGTCACTAACAAACCATGTACCTTTACAGACACTTCAAGACTGAAAACCCCAACTTACAGTATCCTGCAAGTAAGAACAGTAGATCTGTCTTACGATGATGTTAAAGGCATTTACAGTGGGTACAAAGCCCCTTTCTTTCCATGTTACCATGTCATTCTCACCTTGACCCTGAGAGATCAGAAGGGCGTATATTATAGATTTTAAAATGAAGACACTACAATAAATGCAAAAGCACTTTTAAAAATATAAGTATCAGACATGTGACACCGTCACCAAGAAGACTTTCGGAAATGTACATCTGATTATGTCATTGCACTGCTTAAAAATCTTCAGGTGATTCCCCACCAGTTACAGCATAAATAGTCCTATCTCCTTGGAATTGTCCGAAAGCACCCTTACAGTTTCTGCTCTTCCCTACAAATCCCAGGCTTTAGCTACACAGATGACTTGCAGTTTCCATTTGAACCCATCTCCCTGCTGTGTTCCTGTAGCTCCATCCCTCGGAAGTGGCCTTCCCTTTCACTCTAGTCCATCAAGCTCGTTAAATCTCCCCTCAGAAGGTGATCCCCTCAAAAGGTGATCCCCTCAGGAACCTCTCAGGAACCTCCCATGCCTCCCTCTCCATCCAAGGTCATTAGATTCTCCACTGGGTTCTTTTAATACAGGTACTCACAGCCATTACAGCTAATCTCTCACCCGTATTGTAACTGTCTCACAGCACATCCATGGTCATGTTAGACTAGAACTTCTTTCAAGGCAGAACTGTGTGCTTATCTTCATTTTATTCCAGAGGCTTAATAAATATGTATTAAATGTGAATGACTTAAGGGATTCCCCCTGACCGTATGGTCTTTTTGACTGTAGACATTTTCATTCTATTTTATTTTTATGACCTTAAAAACAAATAAAAATATGAGACTTTCAATTCCTTTATTACTAAGTAACGAACATGATGGATGGACATCCTCACACCATTTCTGACCCTTGCCCTGTCTCCTACTAGGGATGAACTTCACCGACGGGCCGAGTTTCAGGCCAAGTGTGAAAATGCCTAATAAAATGAGAAGTTGAAATCTGAATGGTATGTTTTCCAACTACCCACTGCACCAAATGCCCTCAGATGCCCTGTTCCCTTATCCTCACGCTGGATGATCTGTGGCAAATTTAACACAAAATCTATCTGGATTTCACAGTTCAGCCACATGACAATGAAACAGATATTTGCAGACTGGCCCCTGAGCCTATGCTGGGGCCAGTGCTGAAATGATTATGATTTGTGTAGCAATAGCCAATTTACCAATATTTATTTTAAACACAGTAAGTAGTACATGTCCATACTAGGGCTGCATATTCTGTTTGTTGTTTTATTTTGTTTTGTTATATTTTTGAAGAATTGATATAATCTTAAAAGTATGTAGCTCAGAGGTCTCCAGTGCACCAACTACCAGTAACTTCATAGTAAACCTTTTACAATGAGTAAGACATGGCCCCTGCCCTCCCAGAGCCTACAGTCTACTGACCCCAGCACCCGCTTGTCCACTGCACCCAGCAGAACCCCCAGGTCCTCCATTCCTTCCCTACCAGCAGTGTACACCGACCTCTACTACCACCAGCCTCTACTGACTTCCTGTCTGTTAGTTTATATAACCTCATTCCCCCTGACAAACATATGCCCTTCCTTCTCTCATAAACCTTCCTTCACTACCAAAAGCAAAATACCCGTCTCTGCCACCTCTATCAAAACTCTCAAGCCAGAAGGACCTTGTACCTTCCGTAAAAACGCAAAGGACAGGCATCCCAGGCTTTCTACGAAGCCCCAGCAATTTCTCACGCCCCCGCCTTTCACCCATCTTCCCTTTCTGCTGAGCCAAATATCTGGTACCCTGGTTCTGGCACTGTCTCCTCCACTCCCTTGGGGGTATCTTGACAGGGCAAGGAATCAGGCCTCGGTGACCAAACACTTTCTGGTACTCGCCCAGCTCTGCGCCCTCTCCCAGGCCACCCCTGCCCACTCTCACTTGGCTCCCAAGCTCTCTCCATCCTCCCTCCACCCCATTCTCCCCCTCCACCCTCCTCTTCGAAGGCCTGGGTGAGACCAGCCAGCATCTCACAACAGAAGCCAGAAGAAGCTCAAAGCTGTTGCCCCAGAAACCTGGACTAGAGAATGGCTGGCTGGGCCCTGTTTGTTTTTCCCGTAATCAGAAAATCCCACTGGGGTACACTAGGGGGACTCTCAGCCGCCATGATGGCTGGGACCTGAGCTAGTCCCCTCCAGCACACCCCCACCCCCGAAGGAGGACAAGTACCAACTTTGCATGATGGTGGGAGGCAAAAGAAACTGAGTGGGAAGGGGCCTGGGGGAGAGAGTGGGGGAGGGGGGAGAGGCCCGATCTGCTGCAGAAACCAACTCCAATAAACACCTGGCCTTTGGCCTTTGCAAGAGAGCTCCCGAAGACACACCTCAACCTACCCATTACCATTTCTGAGAAAAAAAATTGAGGAACAACCACCCCAGAAAGCACAGCTCACATACACACAAACCACACAGGCACTGCAGGCAAAGGAAGGGGATAGATTTCCACAGTAGGCTCAGCTTTCAGCCAAGTAAAACAAGCCATCACTTCTGGGACCTAAAGGCAGTGCAAGGGAACACCGGGTAACAGAACAGAAACACTGGCCCCTCCCAGGTATTAATTAATCAGGGATGCATGATGGCTAAACCCTCAAAAGCACCAGGAGCAGAAGCTGCTACAAACACAACGCTGACAGAGATGCTACACTTAAAACACACACACACACACACACACACACACACACACACACAAAACCGCATCCAGGTTGCTAAAACACTCTCCGCAATTCTGGGTACCAGAACCCAGGAATCTACCCCACCCACCCCCGCCGCCCCTGTTAAATGTGGTCGCTCAGAGCTTCTATGCAAACATGGAAACGAAGCTTCCAGCAAACACACCGGGAATCACTGAGTTAATACTTTCAGATTGGCACGGGGGCGACTGCACATAAATAGGAAACTTCAATGCAGATGCCTGTAAATATCCCCTTGGTTTCAAAGGTATCGATTCCTCCAACTAGAAGACAGGGCCAAACAGCTTAGTCACCAACAGGCAGGGCCAATCGCTCTTCTGATAAATCGGGACAGAAAGTCATCCTCCTCCTCCACCTTGAGCGCAGATCTCTGCCCAGAGCATCAGCTCCCAGCCAGACAGGGCCCCCGGGGATTCCATGGGTGAATTTCTGCAACTCTCCTCGCACCTCCCTCTATCCCCTGCCCCCGCCCCCACTTGCTCTTACCTGCTATCCTAAGCACTGCCCTCTCCGCGGGGTCCAGCACCGAGCCCCCGTGGATCTTTCTTTTCGATCTCTCATGTTTAGGCAAATTCCAGGGTAAGGTATCTCCAGGAGCTGGAGATGCAGAGCCAGATTTCTGGCTGAAATCATCTTCATCGGAAAAATCCGCAGAGGAAGACATCGAGCAGCGGTAGGACGCGTTCCCGGAACTCTACAGGGGATGACACAGAAAAAAGCATCAACAGCAAAACACTCACGTCGGCTCGTCCATCTCAGCAGCCCCCTCCCTGCCCCCAAACGGAGTCCGGCATCCTGCATCATCTTCAGCGCGGACGGGGGACCCACACCAGAACCGACACCCAGGGCTCACCATCTTCCCTGGGCCACGGCTCCGACACCAGCCGCAAGCCCCGGGCAGCTCCAGTTCATGGAAGATTTGCACCCAAGTGTGTGGCCTGCGGTCCGGCCACCAGCTCACAAATGACTGGCCCAACAATGAAGCCAGAATCCACAGCCTTCCTGTTACAAACCTATAGTATTTGGCTCCCCCACCAGGCCAGGACCGATATTTTCCATTACTAGCCTGCTGCTTAATTCATTAACGCAACTCACTCCAAGTTGCAAAAACAAAGCACAAATGCAGGATGCTGAGTCCCAATTCCTTTCCGTTTCCAGTCGGAGTCTCCCCTCTAACCAGGTTTGAGCCCCTCGTCCTCTTTAGTTAATTTTCTTCCTGAGCTTGAAGCTGGCTCCCAGAAGAGAGCAAGGAGGGAGGAAGGGCTGATTCTGAGAAGAGCCTTGTCTGAAGACCGGGAGGACACAAAAGACTGTTTTCAGAAGCCGAAGGCAGCGCCAATAAACAAACATCTGAACTCAGCTTAGAGTTCTTGAGATCATTTAAACTACTAGCAAAGTAACAGCTGCCAGTGACGGAAATGAGAATGATACAGCAACTCCCCTCCGCCCCGGTCATTACACAGTGAAATGAGAAATGTGAGGCTTTGACCCACGTGCTTGGCCTGACCTCAGTCTCCCTTCCAGGAACAGGAGCCGGTCTGCAGGGCGTATCTCGCATTAAAGGGCTCTGTCTTCCCCACAGGGAAAAGGCACCAGACATTATCCCTTCCTCCTTGGTTGAGTTAAGTTTGTGATGATTTAGGGAGCCACCAGCTTACCATGGAAACGAGGATGCTGACTATCTGTGCTGTGAATAGGGTTCTAAACAAGATAAGCATCCAAGGGAAATCTTCACTTCCCCATTTAGAACTTTGCTGAGGCTTAAGATGCAAAACTGGTGTAACTCGAATTCCTGAAATGGAACTTGCAGCCTCAGATTCCTACGAAGCCAGTGGCAGGCAGGAATCAGTGAGGCGTGCTCCCATCAGAGTAGAAACCCTGGGCTGCTCACAAAAGCAGTGGTGACGCAGCAAAAACAGGCTGTGTGACAACATCCCAAGGCGTGTGGAATAAACCAGAAGTGAATCAGGACCTCGCCTCCATCTATTCAGGCCTTATTCACTTCTAGTGGCCAACACCATCATTTTTCTTTTGTCGTTTTTTTTTTTTTTTTTTTTGGAGTAAAATTGCTCTACAATGTTGTGTTAGTTTCTGCTGTACAATGAAGTGAATCAGCTATATGTATACCTATATCCCCTCCCTCTTGGACCTCCCTCCCACCACCCCCCCATCCCACCCATCTAGGTTGTCACAGAGCACCGAGCTGAGCTCCCTGTGCTATACAGCAGGTTCCCACTAGCTATCTATTTTACACATGGTAGTGCATTTATGTCAAACCTAATCTCCCAATTCATCCCACCCTTCTCTTCCACCCCATGTCCACATGTCCATTCTCTACGTCTACGTCTCTATTCCTGCCCTACAAATAGGTTCATCTGTACTATTTTTCTACATTCCACATATATGTGTTAATATACGATATTTGTTTTTCTCTTCCTGGCTTACTTCACTCTGTATGGCAGACTCTAGGTCCATCCACATCTCTACAAATGACCCAATTTCGTTCCTTTTTATGCCTGAGTAATATCCCATTGTATATATGTATCACATCTTCTTTATCCATTCATCTATCGTTGGACATTTAGGTTGTTTCCATGTCCTGGCTATTGTAAATAGTGCTGCAGTGAACACTGGGGGACATGTGTCCTTTTGAATTATGGTTTTCTCAGGGTATATGCCCAGTAGTGGGATTGCTGGGTCATATGGTAGTTCTATTTTTAGTTTTTTAAGGAACCCAACACCATCATTTTAAAAGTACACATACTATTTCCTGTAAAGTGTCTAAGATTTATCTTTAGCTTTATTCTTTCCCCCCAAAAGCAGTCTTCCATTTTACTTTGCATGAAATGTCATCACCTTGGTTAATTATTAACTTATTTAGATTTTGTGTGTTTTCCCAGTGGCAATCATGTACTACGCAAATAAATAAATAAAATTGACTTTCTGTATTCGCTGGAGTCCACAGAGAGTTGTGAGGAGCATTAAGTCAGTCACAGGATGCTATCAATCTACTTTATTTTCCATGCTTTTCTGAAAATTCATCTTGAGCTCTCTGAGGCTGTGTTGCTGGCTGGATCAGTGAAAAAGGATAACATTCTTAAAGACTTTTTCAAAAGGGTATTGGGTTTCCTTGGTTGCCTTCTGTCTTCCTTAAAATGGCTTCCTACCTGTCCTTATGAAAGGTCATCTTTTATCTGTGAGCTTTTATTTCTTGTTGTTTCCTAGACTCTTTCAGTGAGGATAGTAATTTGATTGTTTATCTTTACAGACAGACTTGGGGAATAACTGTTAAAGGACTGCCCCCATACAAAAATCCCTGGTTACTGATTTTTGTAGACAGAGTAAATTGTTTTAATGGTTAGCATCTCAGCTGATGGAACAGCAAAATGTGATTTATGCCATGACATAAACACCACTCATCACACATAGCCAGATGGGAACAGTTACTACCCTGGACCCAAGGGTGTTGACTGGTGCAGCCTCTAATCTGGATGTGTCCTTGGTAAATGGATAAGAGAGAAAGGAAGACAAGACAATCAGCAACACCTCTTTCAACAACATGGCACAGGGAAATACGGACACACGCAGACAGAGGAAAAGCACGCTGACTTATACACGGCAAAGTCTCTCCCCTGGCTACGTGACTTGAGCGTTTTAACCATTAAAGTATTCAATTTTTCCCCACAATAATTTTCATGAAGACTTTTTAAATATAAGGTAAACTATACAAAATTAGGCCCATTTGAACCTTGGAAATTAAGAATCGATTTTTTTTATCATTTACATGTTTTGTATTCTGAGAATTACCTTTTAATTCACTTTTGAATTTTTAGACATATGCACTCTTCGGTATAGAAATTTCTTTTTTTTTTTAGCCTTATTTGGTTGCTTTATTTAATTTGAAGTTTCTTTTTTTTCTCAGTAGTGTTTGTTTGCAGTTGGCTCTTTAGCAGCCAATGAGGTAGAGACTAAATTGGCCACCTTTTAAGGGCTACTGAATTTAGTCTTTTAGGCTACAAGTGTGTGACTCAGTAAATGCGCTTACTTTAGTGAATGAAAGGTTGTCTGTGGTTTCTGTCTTCAAATTTTGGGAAATTATATTTGGAATCAATAAATTTTCATTCACTGTTATGTCAGTGGCATTCATATCAATGAATAAAGTAGACTTTATAAAACAAGCATTCCAGGCGGGATGCTGAAAATTCTGTCACTAACCTGTTCTTTCCTAGTAACAGGCAAACTGGCTGATCAGATAGCCGATTTTTTTGGTTTCTTTTTTGTTGTTGTTAATTCTTTTTTTATTGAAGTATAATTGATTTACAATGTTGTTAGAGGATTCTTTTTCAGATTCTTTTCTCTGAGAATGGATTAAAATGAAGCTGCTTTGAAGTCAATTGACCCTCTAAAACTGTTCTTTATTGATTTCAAATGACTTGCCAATTCACGTCTCCACCTTTGGGGGTTAGAGGAATGAGTGTGAGAGTACAGTTCTCCTTTCTTATGGAAAAAGCAAACATATTCTCTGACCCAAAGTCCAGAGCCTAACCTTTGATGTGGGGCTTGGAAGGTAAGACAAAGGAAGAGGGCTCTTGGGACCAGCAAAACCCCGAGTTCCTCCTGTCTCTTTCTCTACTCCTGTTGCTTAAGGTTTGATTCCTGTTAAAATATAAATATCTATGTCCATGATAGAAGATTGGTTAAATAAGTGACAGTATATCCATACAATGGACTACCCTGCAACAATTAAACAAAAATGTTATTGATCTACATTTAGCAAAGTGGGAAGGGTTCATATAGAATGATTCCTTTGAAAAATATCTGTGTGTGTGTATGTGTATGTGTGTGTGTGTGTGTGTGTGTGTGTGTGTGTGTAGATAGACAGACAGTAAGATGATTTATAGATGAATAGGTAGATACATGATAGGTAGATAGGTAACTATCTACCAATGTGTAAACAGCAGTTATTTCTGGGTGATGACTAATACTATGAATGAATTTAATTGTATTCCTTATAATTTTTTAATCCAAAACAAATAGTACACAAAAAGATTACTAAGAAGATACTACGTCAAGGGTCAGAGAAAATATCAAAGGTTGTAGGAGGAAATAATTATTTAAGCCAATGTTTTTAACTCTTTGAGGCTCACAGACACCTCTGAAAAGTTGATGAAATCTGAGGAAGCCTCTCTTCAGATCAAAGCCCATCAGCAAATACACACAAACTTTGCATGTGATTTTATGGAATTCACTGCCCCAGGTTAAGCCCCCAATTTATAACCATGAACTGTCAACCCCATTTGGCATGTGTGTTGAAAATGGAAAAAAAAAAAAAAGTGGGGGGGAAAGAATGTGGAGTATTCAGAAGAGGAGAAAGGTAATTAGGATAGTAAAGACAAAGTTGGCCCAGGTCATCATGTTTTTAACATTTGGCCTTTTTTTTTTTTTTTTTTTTTTAAATAAAGGACTGTGAAATACCTCTGGCCTGATATTGGATCTCTACACCAAAAAAAAACAAAAACAAAAAAAAACACTAGGTTGTGAGAAACTAAAACCCAAGCATTGTGTCTTATTACAACCTACTTATTAAGGCAGTTTGAACAATTGAATTAGATCACCGAAAGCTTTAAAATGACTTTCCTAATTGCCAATTCATTCACGTGGTATAAAAACAACCCAAATCTCCTAAAGCCAGGATAATTACATAATGCGACATTTTTAGAAGGGGAACTAAACAATAACTCCTCTAACTGAAACCCCGGTGGGGGATCTGAGACTAGTACAATGGAGCTGCCTACCCTGGAAGCTGCCCAGCCTCAGTACTATGAACCAGAGGAAAGCGCCAGGAAGTTGCCTCTGCCCCAAGCAGCAAGAAACAAGTGCAGAGATAAGGCTTCCAGATAAGGCTTCCAGAATCCCAGAGGCTGGAATGTGGTATTTCACAAAACCGCACACCTGCGATTTATGCACATTTCTGTAAGCATAGTTCCAAAAATTTAACCAAAAAGTAAAAATAAAAAGCCTATGAAGAATCAATTAGACAAATCCAGATTGGGGGGCATTCTACAAGATAATTATCCTGGGCTCTTCCAAAAAGGAAAAAGGTCAATGTCACGAAACATACACACCCCCAAAGCAGGGACTCTTCTAAATTTAAAAAGACAACAGAAGCATAACAACAAAGTTATGAACCTTGATGGGAGCCTGTATTTCTTTTTAAGCTGAAAAGACATGTTAGGGACCACGGGGAGAACCTCAACCTGGATCATGGATTGTTTATCAGCTGATATTGGGAAATTACTGTGAATTTTCTAAGGTGTGCTAATGGTATTTCGGTTATGTAGGAACACATCCTTCTCTAAACTCGTGCTGCCTGCACTTGTTCTCAGTTGTTTCAATAAAAACAGAGAATTGTGTTTCTATTGGCATGTGGCAATAGGTTAACAGTAAGTCTTCACTGTACTACTCTCCCAACTTTCCTGTAAATCTGAATATTTTCAAAACGAAGGGTTGGGGAAACACAGAGCAAGGTCTTTTTTGTTTTTTTTTCTTTTAAGTGTTGCTTAGTCTAGGCCTGTTCTCACGAGATCACATCACCCGGGTCTACATCCATGGTGACAGCACCCAGCTAAGTAATTTCCCATAGCACCTCCTCATAGAAACTTGGAGGAAGCAAGGGGCCGACTTCAAGGGGACCCCAGAGCAAGGTGATCTGCCTGCTTCTGTCCAGGTCACAGTTTTAGATGGAAGAATATTAAAAAAGCACCTCTGTGTTATCCACTTACTACACAATCCAGTGAACACAAAGTTAGTATAATATCACATAATTTTTTACATTTTATATAAACCCAAAGAAACCACCAAAACTTAGAGTAAGTGAAGATCTAATTTTGTTTGAAATTCCGTTGATTCGGTAAGTACAAATACTAACTTCTTACATATTGCGTAAAAATATGCACTCTGGCCCAAGGCTATTATTCTATACTAGTTTTTTATTTGGAAATAAGTCCAAAAGCAAGAGCACATTATCTGATTTTAGAAATCCCAAGGAAAACCATCCCTACCACAAAGATATGGTGTAGAAGAAAAGAGTTAAGGAAAATGTAAGAAAATGTGTTTAAACCCTTGAAGACAAAATGACCTATGGAAAACTTCAGGGGCTGCGTGCTTGTTTTAGTTTTACATTTTTTTCAAAACTAGTTGAACAATTCAGGTACTTGCTCATCAAATAAATAACTCCTAATCAGCCTCTTAACTGGAAGCCACCTTTAAATAGTAAAGGGAGGACTCTGGTTTGGCGGGGCCTAGGCTGGCTTTCACTCTCTCCTTTTAGGGGAGATTTGCAGGAGCCATACCGCAAAGAGGAAGGGGAGCCTGGTGAAGCTACAGAAGACGGTGGGGGGAGTGGTCGAAGGGAGGGGAAGCTGGAAGGTTCTTGTGTCTGAATCAGGGAGGAGTTTTGGGGGAGAGAGTGAATGAAAACCAAGGTTTCCTTCTGGATGGAGAAGCCCAGTTCATCAGCCTCTGAAAGAAGAGCGCTGGGATTCAGGACACAAACGCTCTCTCTCTTATACTCTCTAGGGTGTAAGACTGTGCATTGGTTAGAGTGTTCCTTGGTGTTAGGTTTCCGGGGCAACAAGCCTCACTGATGGGATACAGGCAGGAGGAAGTGCTCCTCATCACTCTCCGGCAGCTGTGTGGGACGCTCTACAAGGTAAGCACCAAAGACTCATTTCCCGAGGAGCCTGGCCTTGGATTCTAGGCTGTCTTGGCTCAGCTCTAAGGCATTCTGCAAGACTTCCTTCCTTTCAGTTTAACCAGCAAGTTCTAACTCCCTGCATCACTTATTGAGTGACTGCAGTCAGGGGCTGTACTGGGTATTTTCACTCACTATCTTATTTAATACTCACCATAACCCAATAAGGAAACCTCTCCTAAAGGGAGGTTAAGTCACTTGTCCACAGCCATTCTGTCAGTCCAAGGTGGAGCCTGGATTTCCATCTGGGTCCTTTGGACCCCCAAGTGCCCTAGAATGTGGTCCCAGGCCCTCAGAGGAATACAGAACATGCTGACAGCCCTCAACGATCTTACCATGGATGTGGAGAGCCCAAAAGGGTTAGACTTGCTCTGTGTTCAATTCAGTTCAAAGCATGGAAATGACCAGGAGACAGGTGTCAGTTCACAATGAGGAAAAACCATCAAAAAAGATACAACTTCTCAGAAGAGGAAAGGACAGCTGTGGGGGGCAGGGAGCTCCCTCCTACCCAAGGGACCAAGCCTTCACTGAGGAGAACATCACACTGACTCCCTGTTCTTCCAACACCAAGATTCTCTGGTCCTGGGTGCCCTCACACTTCCACAAACCCTCTTCCAAACAGAGGACAAATAAAAGAAAGACCATGTTAAGTATCAAAACATGAAACTGTATGAAAATTGTAAAAATATTTCAAAAGTACCACCAATTTTTTTGCAAGTCCACCTTAATGAAATCATATTAAAATTATAGAAATAGAGACATCGAGAACTAGTTTGCGGAATCTAAAATATGACACAGATGAACTTATCTATGAAGCAGAAAGAGACTCACAAACATAGAGAACAGACTTGTGGTTGCCAAGGGGGAAGGGGGATAGGGGAGGGAAGGACTGGGAGTTTGGGATCAGCAGATGCAAACCATTATATATAGAATGGATAAACAACAAGGTCTTATTGTATAGCACAGAGAACTATTATATATTCAATAGCCTGTGATAAATCATAATGGAAAAGAATATGAAAAAGAAAATAATAGTTTGCATTTGAGCACCTGCAAGTAGTCTTTCCAAACTAAGGAAGGACATTTTAAATAATCTGCCTAAAAGAAAAGCAAAACATAACTCTGAAAATCGTCCCACAACACAGAAACACATTAAGAAGACCAACAAATACTGAAAACATCTCTTTACCTAGAGAATACTTAATGTTATATTTCAAACAGATGTTTATTTACATCAATCAATTAAAAATATATCTTAAGCACCCATAAGCTTCTGCCTTGGAGGAGTTTAACATCCAATTGGGAGAGTAAGCTTATAATTGAATATTATCATTTTATCTTCAAGTATTAGGCTGAAAAAATAAGTCTTCCAGTGGAATAACATAAATACCTACATAAAAATATGGTTTATAGCCTAAAGTCAATTAGGAGAGAGGGGCTGATTCAGGAACAGACTGGAGCATCTCTGGTCCCTTTGGAAGCCAGGATGGAGATGCAGGTGTTCCCCGCCACCTGCCTTCCTCCAACAGTATCATCCAAAACTGGCAATGCTGAGAGATGTGTTGTATTGGCCTGCCATTTTATTTTATTTTAATTTATCTTATTTTATATTTACTGGCTGTGCAGCACAGCATGCGGGATCTTAGTTCCCGAACCAGGGATTGAACCTGTGCCCCCTGCAGTGGAAGTGCAAGGTCTTAACCACTGGACCGCCAGGGAAGTCCCTTATTTTATTTTTTTAGAATTTATTTTATTGAAGTATAGTTGATTTACAAAGTTGTGTTAACTTCTGCTGTACAGCACACTGACTCAGTTATACATACATATGCATTCTTTTTCATATTATTTTCCATTTTGGTTTATCACAGGATATTGAATATAGTTCCTCGTGTTATACAGTAGGACCTTGTTGTTTATTCATTCCATATATAATAGTCTGAATCTGCTAATCCCAAACTCCCAATCCTTGGCAACCACAAGTCTGTTCTCTATGTCTGTGAGTCTCTTTCATAAATAAGTTCATTTGTGTCATATCTTGGATTCCATATATAAGTGATATCATATGGTATTTGTCTTTCTCTTTCTGACTTACTTCACTTAGTATGATAATCTCTAGTTGCATCCACGTTGCTGCAAATGGCATTATCTCATTCCTTTTTATGACTAATATTCCATTGTATATATGCACCACAGCTTCTTATCCATTCATCTGTCCACGGACATTTAGGTTGTTTCCATGTCTTTGGCCTGCCCACTTTTAAAAACTAACGATTGGCAAACATTTAAAAATTGGGAATTTTACATAAAAATACAGATCCTAGAGGTAGTTTCCCCTTTTTAGAAGGAATGCATGCTTTCCAGGCTGATACAGAGCTTACCAGCCTCTTTATCCATTTATGACACCTGTCCCTGCAGGCATCTGACTTTGGGCCCCTGCCATAAATTAAGGCAGGGGTGACATTGTTGCATTCAGAGATTACGAAATGACGGGGGGTGGGGGGGAATGTAGGGATAATGGTAATCAATAAAAAGGGGCTGGCAGTTTAAAAATAAAGGAGAAGAGAACTGAAGAGGAGGCTACAAAACAAAACCAAAAGAAGAAGGCTACCAAAGATCTCAGTTAAATTAGTGTCAAACAGAAATGGGTGATGCCATTCCTACTGACGCCCCTGTGCTGATCTCATTCTGCTCCATCCCCAGTAACCCTGGAAACAGGACCCACTGTATGACTCTGGAAGTGCTGGCCCATGAGCTCCGTGAATCTAGCTGGACCACCCCGCCCCCAACTACTGCTGAGCTCTCTGGTTTTGTTCCTGCCCCTCCCCATGCACAAGCCTGCTCCCCACATGTTCCTCCCACCCTGATCTAGGTCAGGGGGAAGCTTGGATGCCAAGCTCTTCAGACAGCCAGGACACGGCTCTGACTTCCACTAGTAAGAAGACGTGGGCTATGATCACGCCCGCGTAACCCTAAGGTATTAGCACAGGATGTTTGCAGAGACCAAACCCCAACTACCATCCACACTGTTAGCCATAAAGTTAAAGATATGTGCATGACCTGCCAAGTATTGAATGTCGGGGAAAAACTTTACAACCTTGGAAAACTGCTTGGCCTTTCTGGGCTTTGGTTTGTTCATCCGAGAAATAGGAGATGCAACAGTACAGAAGACACAGGGCTGGGGGGTTGGCAGAATAAGCAATACTTGAAAAGCACCCAACACATAGAGACCATTCAGCAAACCTGAGCATCACGTGATGTAACCTATTCACATCCTTACCCTATCATACCTTATTCCACAATGGGTAGTATTAAGGTAACTAATAAGAAGATGGTGGGGAGTGGGGAGAAGGCTGTGTGATCCAGGGGCAGAGCACTAAGTCCAGTTAAGCCTATACAACTGTCACTCCAGGAAACTGGAAACAACAAACAGACACGGAGACTGGAAGTGACTGGAACTAGGTCACATTAACAGCCGCTCTCAGGAGGCAGACCCATGTCATCCCCACATCTGTCCTTCCCAACCTTGGTTACTGAGCCTTCAGCCCTTTGGGATGCCCTTGTATCTTTCCAATGCATTCCTCTTTTTTTTCTTTTTTTTTAGGCCACGCCATACAACTTTTGGGATCTTAGTTCCCCAACCAGGGATTGAACCCGGGCCCTCGGCAGTGAAAGCGCGGAGTCCTAACCACTGGGCAGCCGGGGAATTCCCTTTTTTTTCCTTTTAAATTCAAATTTTTTTTCTTTTAAATTCATTGCCTCCATTGTTGGAAACAACAACAAAAACTTAGACAAACATGATCTATGAAAAAAGCAATCCTATTCAATTCTTCCCTGTTGAAACATAAGCAAGGCTATGTCTTTACACCTTCATGTTCATTACGTGTCTTCATTAATGAGACTCCAGATAACAGCTTGTACAAAGCCATTCTCTCACTTCAGTTACTACTGCAATGAAGTGGAAGAATTACTTTTTCATTAAAAAAAAAAGCTTTTATTATTGAACCGAAGCCAAGTCCATGAAACTTTAAGTACCCGGCTTCCACCACCTGAGGAAGACAGGGCTGGCTCCATGGCTCCATGTGCTTTCAGTGAAAATAACCCTGTGCCGTGAGCCACACCCGAGTGGGACCAGGGAGCAGGGCCTGACACAAGGAGAGCCACTGCCACAGAGCTGGCTCAATGGGAAACTCTGCCCAACCAGGATGCTTCACCCTGGAGGGTGGCAACCCAGTCCAATCACAGTGCCACGTGCATTCCAAATGCCCTTCACTGATATTTGAGTTTTCCCAAAGATCCCAACCCCAGAACACTTCAGATCCAGGCAGAACAACCATGTAGTCCAAAGACCCTACATCTACAATAAGGGCCGCCCACGGGTCCTCTGGTCTTTGTAACAGATCTCTCTGTCAGAAGGTAATCTGAAAATCTTCCTCACTTTATTCCTAGGGAACTCTAGGTGTCTGGGCAGGAAGCAGAAACAGCCTGCATGCATACCTGGCTTTTATTTTCCACAAACCTAAACCTGTTGAGGCTAAGGTTATAGAAAAAAGCAGATAGCAGCGCTATTCACGAGAGCCAAGACATGGAAACAACCTAAATACCCATCAACATAACAGATAAAGAAGATGTGGTATATATACACAATGGAATATTACTCAGTCATAAAAAAGAATGAAATAATACCATTTGCAGCAACATGGATGGAACTAGGGATTATTATACTAAGTGAAGTAAGTCAGAAAGAGAAAGACAATACCACATGATATCACTTATATGTGGAATCTAAAATATGACACAAATGAACTTATCTATGAAACAGAAACAGACTCACAGACATAGAGAACAGACTTGTGGTTGCCAAGGAGGAGGGGGTGGAGGGGTGGACTGGGATTTTGGGGTTAGTAGATGCAAGCTATTACGTATAGAACAGATAAACAACAAGGTCCTAATGTATAGCACAGGGAACTATATTCAATATCCTGTGATAAACCATAATGGAAAAGAATACACATATCTATAACTGAGTCATTTTGCTGTACAGCAGAAATTAACACAACATTGTAAATCAACTATATTTCAATTAAAAAAAATAATGCCTAAGGCAAAAAAAAATAAAGTTCTCCTTAGTAATAAAGTTCTTATTTCCAAAAAAAGAAAAAGGCAGAGTGCTCTGGAGCAGAAGACTTTCCCAGCCTAAAATCTGTGCCCTTAGGCTAGAGGGAGCATCTGTGGATCCTGGAGATGGGAGTTTCCTGAATCCCAGAAGACGTCCCAGAGACAGGCGGTGCCTGGTGTGTCCAGGGGACAGACTACTGGTCAACCTTTCAAAAGACTGCTGTCCTGAGAGTGAACTGGAGTGGCCTCCTGGGCCTGGGGAGAAGTTATGGGTGGCGGGGGAGGGGGGAGCACCTTAACCTGGAGACACACATGTTCCCTCCTATCTGCTGCCACTCTGGCATCTTTCTAAGACCCCAAAACCTTAACACAACTCTAAAGTGGAGGTGGAAGAAGTGAGGACCACCAGGTGTGGCAAGAGGGGAGACTGAGAGTCAGAAACTAAGCTGAGATGAAAAAAAAGAAAGGGGTCTATCTTGTAGACTAAGCTTCAAACTCACTCTGTGGGCACTGCCTGTTTCCTGACTTCAGAATCCCAGTCTCAGGAGTGGACTCCACAACTGTCTGCCAAATGGACCCACTGGCTCAGCAGCCTGGCCTCGGCAGCGGGTCCCAAGGGAGGAGAGACAGGAGGAAGCCCTGCCAAGGAGGGCTAGAAATGCCTTGAGGGTCTGTCTGTCTCTCTCTCTCTCACACACACACACACACACACAGCCCACTAACAAAATCACCTCCTGCTCCATCTCCTCCTTTCCAGCACCAGTTTTCATTTTAAGGCTGTTTGAATGACTCTAGAACCAGAGAAGACGGGAACTTATCTGCTTGCTGTTGCCACCTTATTCCAAAACGGTATTAAGGTAACTAATAAGGAGACAGTGGGAAGAGGGGAGAAGGTGGTTGAGACCCATGAGTTCTCCAGCCAGTACCCCAGAACTAGACATGGGGAGAGCATGGGGTGCTTAGGAAGATCCAGTAGAAGTGGCCACAGGTGAGGCTGGGGAAGTAGGTGGCAGATGAGGGCCTTACATCCAGTAAATGGTGACACCTGAGCTAAACCACTGTTCTTGGGGATGGAGAGGAGAGGATGGTTTGAGAAGTATTTAGAACTGAAAGTGAGGGGATGGAAAAAGATATTCCATGCAAATGGAAATCAAAAGAAAGCTGGAGTAGCAATTCTCATATCAGAAAAAACAGACTTTAAAATACAGAATGTTACAAGAGACAAAGAAGGACACTACATAATGATCAAGGGATCAATCCAAGAGGAAGATATAACAATTCTAAATATTTATACACCCAACATAGGAGCACCTCAAGACATAAGGCAAGTGCTAACAGCCATAAAAGGGGAAATCAAGAGTAACACAATCATAGTAGGGGACATTAACACCCCACTTTCACCAATGGACAGATCATCCAAAATGAAAATAAATAAGGAAACACAAGCTTTAAATGATACATTAAACAAGATGGACTTAATTGATATTTATAGGAAGTTCCATCCAAACACAACAGAATACACTTTCTTCTCAAGTGCTCATGGAACATTCTCCAGGATAGATAATATCTTGGGTCACAAATCAAGCCTTGGTAAATTTAAGAAAACTGAAATCATATCAAGTACCTTTTCTGACCACAATGCTATGAGACTAGATATCAATTACAGGAAAAAATCTGTAAAAAATACAAACACATGGAGGCTAAACAATACACTACTTAATAACCAAGAGATCACTGAAGAAATCAAAGAGGAAATCAAAAAATGATACAAATGACATTGAAACAAAAGACAATGAAACAAATAACAATGAAAACACGATGACCTAAAACCTATGGGATGCAGCAAAAGCAGTTCTAAGAGGGACGTTTATAGCAAAAAAATCCTACCTCAAGAAACAAGAAACATCTCAAATAAACAACCTAACCTTACACCTAAAGCAATTAGAGAAAGAAGAACCAAAAAACCCCAAAGTTAGCAGAAGGAAAGAAATCATAAAGATCAGAGCAGAAATAAATGAAAAAGAAATGAAGGAAACAATAGCAAAGATCAATAAAACTAAAAGCTGGTTTTTTGAGAAGATAAACAAAACTGATAAACCATTAGCCAGATTCATCAAGAAAAAAAGGGAGAAGATTCAAATCAATAGAATTAGAAATGAAAAAGGAGAAGTAACAACTGACACTGCAGAAATACAAAAGATCATGAGAGATTACTACAAGCAACTATATGCCAATACAATGGACAACCTGGAAGAAATGGACAAATTCTTAGAAAAGCACAAACTTCCGACATTGAACCAGGAAGAAGTAGAAAATATAAACAGACCAATCATAAGCACTGCAATTGAGACTGTGATTAAAAATCTTCCAATAAACAAAAGCCCAGGACCAGATGGCTTCACAGGCGAATTCTATCAAACATTTAGAGAAGAGCTAACACCTATCTTTCTCAAACTCTTCCAAAATATAGCAGAGGGAGGAACACTCCCAAACTCATTCTACGAGGCCACCATCACCCTGATACCAAAATCAGACAAAGATGTCACAAAGAAAGAAAACTACAGGCCAATATCACTGATGAACACAGATGCAAAACTCCTCAACAAAATACTAGCAAACAGAATCCAACAGCACATTAAAAGGATCATACATCAAGTATGATCAAGTGGGGTTTATCCCAGGAATGCAAGGATTCTTCAATAAATGCAAATCCATCAATGTGATACACCATATTAACAAACTGAAGGATTAAAACCATATGATCATCTCAATAGATGCAGAAAAAGCTTTCGACAAAATTCAACACCCATTTATGATAAAAACCCTCCAGAAAGTAGGCATAGAGGGAACTTACCTCAACACAATAAAGGCCATATATGACAAAACCACAGCCAACATCGTTCTCAATGGTGAAAACCTGAAACCATTTCCACTAAGATCAGGAACAAGACAAGGTTGCCCACTCTCACCACCATTAGTCAACATAGTTTTGGAAGTGTTAGCCACAGCAATCAGAGAAGAAAAAGAAATAAAAGGAATCCAAATCAGAAAAGAAAAAGTAAAGCTGTCACTGTTTGCAGATGACATGACACTATACATAGAGAATCCCAAAGACACTACCAGAAAACTACTACAGCTAATCAATGAATTTGGTAAAGTAGCAGGATACAAAATTAATGCACAGAAATCTCTTGTATTCCTATACACTAATGATGAAAAATCTGAAGGAGAAATTAAGGAAACACTCCCGTTTACCATTGCAACAAAAAGAATAAAATACCTAGGAATAAACTACCTAAGGAGACAAAAGACCTGTATGCAGAAAAACCATAAGACACTGATGAAAGAAATTAAAGATGATACAAACAGATGGAGAGATATACCATGTCCTTGGATTGGAAGAATCAACACCGTGAAAATGACTATACTACCCAAAGCAATACACAGATTCAATACAATCCCTATAAACTACCAATGGCATTTCTCACAGAACTAGAACAAAAAATTTCACAATTTGTATGGAAACACAAAAGACCCCAAATAGCCAAAGCAATCTTGAGAAAGAAAAACGAAGCTGGAGGAATCAGGCTCCCGGACTTCAGACTATACTACAAAGCTACAGTAATCAAGACACTATGGTACTGGCTCAAACACAGAAATATTGATCAATGGAACAGGATAGAAAGCCCAGAGATAAACCCACGCACATATGGTCACCTTATTTTTGATAAAGGAGGCAAGAATATACAATGGAGAAAAGACAGCCTCTTCAATAAGTGGTGCTGGGAAAGCTGGACAGCTACATGTAAAAGAATGATATTAGAACACTCCCTTACACCATACACAAAAATAAACTCAAAATGGATTAAAGACCTAAATGTTAAGGCCAGACACTATAAAACTCTTAGAGGAAAACATAGGCAGAACATTCTATGACATAAATCACTGCAAGATCCTTTTTGATCCACCTCCTAGAGAAATGGAAATAAAAACAAAAATAAACAAATGGGACCTAATGAAACTTAAAAGCTTTTGCACAGCAAAGGAAACCATAAACAAGTCGAAAAGACAACCCTCAGAATGGGAGAAAATATTTGCAAATGAAGCAACTGACAAAGGATTAATCTCCAAAATTTACAAGCAGCTCATGCAGCTCAGTATCAAAACAACAAACAACCCAATCCAAAAATGGGCAGAAGACCTAAATAGACATTCCTCCAAAGAAGATATACAGATTGCCAACAAACACATGAAAGAATGCTCAACATCACTAATCATTAGAGAAATGTAAATCAAAACTACAATGAGGTATCACCTCACACCAGTCAGAATGGCCATCATTAAAAAAAATCTATAAACAATAAATGCTGGAGAGGGTGTGGAGAAAAGGGACCCCTCTTGCACTGTTGGTGGGAATGTAAATTGATACAGTCACTATGGAGAACAGTATGGAGCTTCCTTAAAAAACTAAAAATAGAACTACCATACGACCCAGCAATCCCACTACTGGGCATATACCCTGAGAAAACCATAATTCAGAAAGAGTCATGTACCATAATGTTCACTGCAGCTCTATTTACAATAACCAGGACATGGAAGCATAGTAGACCACTGTAGGCTATGGAGGCTTTGGCAGCAGCTGGGCTGCAGTCTCAGTGTGGTCAACACCAGGGTTAAGGCCCCTGAGCTTGTGGACACCCAAGTGTCCACTGACGGATGAATGGATAAAGAAGATGTGGCACATATATACAATGGAATATTACTCAGTTATAAAAAAAAACGAATTTGAACTATTTGTAGTGAGGTGGATGGACCTAGAGTCTGTCATACAGAGTGAAGTCAGAAAGAGAAAGACAAATACCGTATGCTAACATATATATGGAATCTAAAAAAAAAAAAAAGTGGTTATGAAGAACCTAGGGGCAGGACACAAATAAAGACGCAGATGTAGAGAATGGATTTGAGGACACAGGGAGGTGGAAGGGTAAGCTGGGACGAAGTGAGAGAGTGGCATGGACATATATACACTGCCAAATGTAAAATAGATAGCTAGTGGGAAGCAGCCGCATAGCACAGGGAGATCAGCTCAGTGCTTTGTGACCACCTAGAGGGGTGGGATAGGGAGGGTGGGAGGGAGACGCAAGAGGGAGAAGATATGGAGATATGTGTATATGTATAGCTGATTCACTTTGTTGTAAAGCAGCAACTAACACACCATTGTAAAGCAATTATACTCCAATAAAGATGTTAAAAAACTAAAAGTATTTAGAGACAGGGAAAAAGGGAAGGAGAGAGCAGGCTGGGCTGTGGCGGATGGGGAAGAGGTTAAGGCAGTCACTTGGAAGAAGCAGGAAAGTCAGGAGTCAGGCCTCAGTGTCACCAGTGGGGAGCCAGAGGCGGGCCGAGGAGAAATGAGAGGGTCCCGCAGGCCTGTCATACAAGGAGGCACGAGATGGCCAGCCCTCCAAGGAGCCACCAAGTGCATGCGGACCCAGACGGGCTTGAGCAGAAGGCTGGCTGGTCCCCACCCTCCAAGAGACCTGCATTTCCCTCCCACTCAGGCCCTGGCCGCCGCCCCCCCCCCCGCCCCCCGGTCCTTAGGGATGCTGCAAGGCTTTGCTGAGATGGCATCGCGTGCACCAAAGCATCCCGCATTCGTCCCCTCCTCCCGCACACGAAGGGCAGGTGTGTGCTGCCCTCGGGCTCACTGTCCCCTTTCACACGGAGATGGTACTGGAGAAGCTAACGGATGTGCCGTTCGCACATATTTCTTGTAACATTTTATGAATCATGATATTACATGACTTAAAAACACAGAAATAACAATATTGGAAGAGGGGTGGGGGAGGGATGGAGTGGGAGTTTGGGGTTGGTAGATGCAAACTAGTATATATAGGATGGATCAACAACAAGGCCCTACTGTATAGCACAGGGAACTATATTCAATATCTTGTGATAAACCATAATGGAAAAGAATATGAAAAAGAATGTATATATATATATATATATATATATATATATTTATATATACGTATATGTATAACTGAATCATTTTGCTGTACAGCAGAAATTAACACAACATTGTAAATCAACTAGACTTCAATAAAATTTTAAAAATAGTAACAATACCCATAATTTTTCTGATATCTATTGTCTGCAACAAGAAAACAGGCAAACTCTTTCCCCTGCACTTATAAAGCAAATTCATTCCCTCTTTCACAGAGCCGACCACACGGTGCTCTTATCAAATCCTGTGTCCCCCCACCATGAGTCATACTGTACACTTGGGATTTCTGTGAATTCCAACCCCACCTTCCTCCCCTTCCCAGCTGCACTTCTGACTCTGAAACATTGCTTGAGGGTTTTTCTCTGCTCTCCTTCTCAACTGGTGCTTTCCCAGCCAGTCTGAGAGCTCCCTCCAACAATAACATAAGATCAAGAAGTTTTTTAAGTTAACATCTGTGTCCAGAAAACAATACGATGACTCCTATCAGAAACACATACACGCCATGGAAGAAATCAAGAGCTGTTCCCTGGTGGCCCCACTGCATTTCCTCCTAAACTGGTCCTGTGTCTGTATCCACAGCACAACAAGAACCAGCTGGAAGGTTAGCAGGTAAAGAATCCAGGTAACTTGAAAAAACATCTATTCAATGAAAACCACTGTTTATTAATGTGCTGGTTAATTTTCTGTGTCAACTTGGCTAGGCCACGGCACACAGTTTTTGGCAAAACACCAGTCTAGATGTTGCTGTAAAGGTATTTTTTAAAGGTGATTTCAAGCAAAGCCCCTCCATAGTGTGGGTGGGCCTCATCCAAGCAGTTGAAGGCCTTAAGAGCAAAGACTAAGGTTTCTTGAAAAAGAAGGAATTTTCCTCAGGAATGCAACACAGAAACCCTACCTGAGTTGCCAGCCTGATGTCCTGCGGAATTCAGACTCAAGGCTGCAGTATCAACTCTTATCTGAATTTCTAGGCTGCCAACCTGTCCTACACATGTTGGATTTTCCAGCCCCACAATCAGGTGAGACAGTTCTTCAGAATAAATCTGTGTGTGTGTGTGTGTGTGTGTGTGTGTGTCCCGTGGGTTCTGTTTCTCTAGAGAACACTAACCTGACTCACACCTCATATAATTCACATTTCCCGGGAAGGAAGACCAGGCAGGACCCACACCAGGCTGAGGTAAGAGGTGTTTCCTCCAGCCCTATGCTCACCACCCAAACTACCATAAGAAAGTCACTTAGTCTCTCTTACTTGCCCATATTTCTAAACGCAGTGAATCCAAACCCACCTCCTTGGATGTTAGACAGTATTAAAATGAGATAATGTGTGTAGAGCATCTTATACAATGCCTGACTTGCACATGATCCTCATTACATTTTTACAGCATTTCATCCTACAGTGAAAGATAAAATGAAAGCCAGGTAGAAAGTACTTAGAATAGCAATGATCATAGACAGTTATATTACAAAAAGTATATCATTTTGAGGACCTGAAGATTTTTTTCACCTCCCTTCACATCACCTGCATACTGATGCCTAAAATTCCAGTAATAAAGATTCATGCTTTTTTTTTTTAATTGAAATGTAGTTGATTTACAATGTTGTGTTAGATTCAGGTATACAGCAAAGTGATTCAGTTATACATACATATTCTTTTTCAGATTCTTTTCCCTTATAGATTTTTATAAGTTACTGAGTATAGTTCCCCATGCTATTGTTGATTATCTATTTTATATATAGTAGTGTGTATCTGCTAACCCCAAACTCCTAATTTATTCCTCCCCCCCCTTTCCTCTTTGGTAACCATAAGTTTGTTTTCTCTGTCTGTAATTCTGTTTCTGTTTTGTAAATAAATTCATTCATATCATTTTTTTAGATTCCACAAATAAGGGATATCATGGGATATTTGTCTTTCTCTGTCTGGCTTACTTCACTTAGTATGATAATCTCTAGGTCCATCCATGTAGCTGCAAATGGCGTTACTTCATTCTTTTTTATGGCTGAGTAATATTCCACTGTATATATACCACATCTTCTTTATCCATTCATCTGTCAATGGACATTTAGGCTGTTTCCATGTCTTGGCTACTGTGAATAGTGCTGCAATGAACATTGGGGTGCATGTGCCTTTTCAAATTATAGTTTTCTCCGAATATATGCCCAGGAGTGGGATTGCATGATCATATGGTAACTCTAAAGACTGTTAAAATAAAGATTCATTCTTTTAGTTTAAAGCTTGTTATTTCTAATCCAGCTTCTCATAGACAGGAAACAGTAAGTGATATCAGTCATTTACCCTTTAGTGTGAATAAGGTCATCAGAGTACATCCTGAAGGATATTTTGATAAAAGGAAGAGGGAACACGGAAGCTCTTAGATGTAAAGCAAGATAAACTCTGTCTGCCTCACCGTTTCCCCTAGAGCCAGTGCTGACTCACAGAGATTCAAGGAGCCGAAGAAGTCTCTGTCCTAACAGAACTGCAGCCTGGTCCTAATTCAGATCACAGCTTAAGAGAAACACTGCCTGAGGTACATGCTTTTAATTCAGATGTGACCGTCCTCTCCTCTGCTTCCCTGGCTCAGAGTTCAGACTCTCGCTCCCACTCTGTTGAGCCACACAGACAGATGGCCTCGTCTTCTCTCCTGCCTTCTGACTGTCCAGGGAGAACACAATCTCTCTCGCAATCTGATGGAGTCAGAAGATCTGCTACCAAACCTGGTGCCACAATGTCTGAAATCCTTCTATTAGGGGCTCATTCTTCAGTGTTCCTCTCCTTGTGATAGGCTTGTAAACGGCACATACTTACAGGAGGGGTTATAAACCACATAAAGGCTCCCTAAGCTATTAGTACCATAGGCAATTTCCCCCAAAAAGAATGGTGTGGATCACCTGAAAGCAATCAAAGCCACAGGGAAAAGTAGAAGGTGAAAAGAGTAAAAATTGTTCACATTTGTAAATTCTCTGCCTTACCATTATGAAGTAGAAGGCCTACAGATCAGGGCTTCGAGTCCCAGTTCGGCCACTTAACTAGTTACGTGGCCTTGTAGGAAGTCTTAAGTCACATCTTCTGTGAACCCTGGACTCCTCGTCTACAGTTGGGAATAACACATACCTCTCAGAGTTGTTACAAAAAAGGAATATACCCAAGGTACTGAGGACCAAATCTAGCCCACAGGTGGACACTCCAAATGACAGCTGTCATTTTAAAGAGCTACACCAAAACTGTCCATTGCATAGAGAGTCCTACAGTCACAGCTGTGCAGCCTTAAGCAAACTTCTAAGCCACTGGGAGCTCTTCACTCCTATCTTAGTTAATAACTTAATTCAACGGGATTTACTGAAAAGATCAGAAGTGACAGATGTAAAGCGCATAGTAGGCAATGAAGAAATGAGAGCCATGCTGTTCTTACCCCAAGTCCCTCAACAGTATATTCCCCACACAGAAGCTAGACTGAGTCTTTAAAAGCACCAGAGTACGCCAGGCCTGTCCTCAAACCCTCCAGAGATGTCCCACTGAGCTCAGGGTGAACCCCAAAGCCTGTGCCCTGGCCCACAAGGTCTCATAGTCTGTCTTTAGCTTTCTACTCAAATGTCATCTTTTTAAAGAAAGTTCTTCCCGAACAATCTGATACGATAACATTACGCCCCCCATCACTCCACACCCCTCAACCTCCTTCAATTTCCCCACAGCACCTGTTACCCGACACGTTGTACACGTCCATGGTAATCTGTGTGCTGTCTGTCTCCCCCGCTGGAAAATGTGCTCCGGGAGTACAGGGGCTTTGTTTTCTTCCTGGTTTGGTCACCAGTTCTTGGCCCAGTGACAAACCCATAGCAGGCGCTCAGACAGTATTTGTGGAATGGAAAAATAATGAGTGGAATTTCCAAAAGCATCTGTCCCGCCCAGCACACAGTAAGTGCTCAGTAAATACTGATTTCCTTCACTAATTATCAGTCCCTTCTCCCTGCTCCCCACAATCATTGCCTGTCAGACTTGCCCTGAAGCTTGTCTTGGAAAAAGAGGTTCAAAGCATCACCTAGTGTCACAACCCACAGTAAACTTTCTAACCACACGGCAGAAGTGAAACCGCTCTCAGCAAGCTCACGGAGGAGGGTCAGAGACCCGAGGTCAGACACAGCCCTGGGGGATGCAGGGCACTGGGCCCCCGCCCGCCTCACCATTCACCTGCCACACGACTGTGGACCAGCCACTGACCTGCTCTGAGCTTTGGTTTCCTAATCTACAAAGAGAATCGACTTCCTAGGGTTGCGGTTGGGATTAAGTGAGCCCAGTGCCCGGCTCCCAGGAAGTGCTTGAGAAATGCCAGCTACTGTTATCATTAACCAGCACCAATAAAAATTCTGTCGACGTGAAAGGTCTCGTGGTCTTGCAGCCTCTTTTTCTTGGACGGTTTCACTTATTTATGGTTATCTCTGGAGCTAATGATGTCCCAAAACAGTTTTTAAGAGGATCTAAAAACGGGAAATAATGATAGTCCTTTGTTCATAAAAAGCAGCACTCTCACTTCAGGAGCCACTTTTCACTTCCCCAGGATCCTGAAACGTCTACATCTCAGACTTCCTGATTCGTAGGCTCTAATAACAAGATGAATTTGCCCGGAGTCATGGTGATTACATGTATTCTTGGAATAAACTTAAGGCATCTGTGCTGTCTGCTTAATACTCTCATAAATACCAAAGATTACTGTAGACTTTTTTTAACGTAAGATGTCTGGGTTTTCTAAATTAATTTCAAACGTGGAGTGGGGGGGTCAGTTTTTTTACAAAACATAATATACATTTTTTAAAATTTATAGATATAAAGAATTTGAAATGTTTAGCTAAACTGGTAATATAAACCGAGAAACAATCCAACACACAAGAGAGTGAGTTCACAGAGGGGTTCTGTTTCCAGTTGTGAGTCTGAAAGTCACAGGATATATGATGTCTGGCATCTCAGGTCACTTTTCTGGGCCTCATTTCCTCAAAGGGGCAACCCAGGCTGGATGATTTTTGAGGTCCCTAAATTGTCCACGAGTGCATCATCTCTAAAGTTTATTTGCTGCCCAAATTCCAATATTTTTAATGTTTTGTCCTCAAATAGAGCCTAAGTGTATATTTATCCTGAACCAAATTTTAAAGCTAATGAATTAGAGCTATCAGGTACTGAGTATCACACGTAAGAAAGAAAACGAAAAATATCCTCTCCTAATCCCATAAATCATCCTCCCCTCTGAAAACGAGTGCCTTTTGGACTACAACATTTTTTTCACAAAGTTGTTCATTACCAAAAACAATGAATAAAAATTAATAAATAAAATAGCTTGACAACCACAATTGCTATTTCATGATTTATCTACATTTTTTTGGTCATAAAAATATTACATCAATATTTTCTCCACTTGAGATTTTTATGTTCAACTCTAAAATATAACAAACACTGTGCCGTTAGGAAGTCGATCTGGCCCAACTGAAATGACAAATCTGTACTGAGATTTGAGGCTTGAAAATAAGTAAGTCCAGAAGTCCTTCTCAATACCCTCTGTAAGCATGAATTCAGCTGCGGGAAATGAAGGTACTGTGTCATCTGCTTTAAGATGAAGAGAGAAGAAGCAAGTGCCTCAACATACTGCCCAGCTGGAAGAGAAATGAAATTATACTGAGAATATAGTAATATATTAGTATATTAGAATATAGTATTTTCATTCTGGAAATGAGAATTAAAAGTCATGCCCTGGGGGCTTCCCTGGTGGCGCAGTGGTAGAGAATCTGCCTGCCAATGCAGGGGACACGGGTTCGAGCCCTGGTTTGGGAAGATCCCACATGCCGCGGAGCAACTGGGCCCGTGAGCCACAACTACTGAGCCTGCGCGTCTGGAGCCTGTGCTCCGCAACAAGAGAGGCCGCGATAGTGAGAGGCCCGCGCACTGTGATGAAGAGTGGCCCCCGCTTGCCGCAGCTAGAGGAAGCCCTCGCACAGAAACGAAGACCCAACACAGCCATAAATTAATTAATTAATTAATTAAAAAAAAAAAAGTCATGCCCTGGTTCCTGGATGGGGGGCAGGGTATACTTGGACATACAAGGATGGCACAACCCAGCTGTAGGGATGGAGGGTAGAACTTTGGGGACATGTAGCTCTGATCTAAGAGACCCATTTAGGGGAATCTCTCTAGTCACACAAAAATAAGACAAGGGTTTCTCAGATTTATTGCAAATATGACATCCTAACAAGCCTTCCCACTACACAATACCTAAAAATTATGGATAAAATAACCATAATATTATGGTTATTTTAATGCATCAGTGAGGTGGCAGGAAAGTTAGGTCAACACTCAAAACCAGAGAGATGAAGCAAAAGCACAATCACAGAGATGATTCACTAATTCCTGTGACCTAAAGCCTCCCTCTGATGGCCAAGCCCCTGGACAGGGGCAGGAGACAAAAGCAAGGAAATCTGGCTGGAACACTCGCAAATAAAGCCAGGGAAAGCACGCATTAGGAAAACAAAACAAAGCACCCTGAGATAGCCAGACAGTGGCCTGTCTCACGTCTGAGACTGGACAGAGTAGGAAAGCACAGGCTGGTTCTCAGGTGTGTTTTGTGGCGAATTACACACCTCCGCAGGATGAAGGGCTTTGATGCTGGGAATTTATTTTTACATTTCTTGGGGTTAATAAAGCTTGGCAGAAATTAAATAAAATCCTCTCTGGAAAAATGTACCTTCAATCCAAGCCTCAAAAATGACCACAAAGTTGCAGCCAAGGAAAGCTTGTGATAAAAAGTTGCAAAACAAAGGTGGGGGTGGGCAAAGTGAGTGAGGGTATCCAGAGGTACAAACTTCCTGTTACAAAAGAAATAAGCCTATTTAGGTCTTCTGCCCATTTTTTGATTGGGTTGTTTGTTTTTTTGATATTGAGCTCCATGAGCTGTTTGTATATTTTGGAGATTAATCCTTTGTCCATTGCTTCATTTGCAAATATTTTCTCCCATTCTGAGGGTTGTCTTTTCATCTTGTTTATGGTTTCCTTTGCTGTGCAAAAGCTTAAATAGACATCTCTCCAAAGAAGACATACAGATGGCCAAGAGGCACATGAAAAGATGCTCAACATCACTAATTATTAGAGAAATGCAAATCAAAACTACAATAAGGTATCACCTCACATCAGTCAGAATGGCCATCATTAAAAACAATCTACAAACAATAAATGCTGGAGAGGATGTGGAGAAAAGGGAACACTCTTGCACTGTTGGTGGGAATGTAAATTGATACAGCCACTGTGGAGAACAGTATGGAGGTTCCTTAAAACACTAAAAATAGAACTACCACACGACCCAGCAATCCCACTACTGGGCATATACCCTGAGAAAACCATAATTCAAAAGGACATAGGTACCCCAATGTTCACTGCAGCACTATTTACAATAGCCAGGACATGGAAACAACCTAAATGTCCAATGACATTTGGATAAAGATGGAATATTACTCAGCCATAAAAAGGAACGAAACTGGGTCATTTGTAGAGATGTGGATGGACCTAGAGTCTGTCATACAAATATAGTATATTAATGCATATATGTGGAATCTAGAAAAATGGTACAGATGAACATATTTGCAGGGCAGGAATAGAGACACAGATGTAGAGAATGGACATGTGGACATGGGGGGGAGGGGAGGGTGGGACTAATTGGGATATTAGGATCGACATACATATACTACCATGTGTAAAGTAGACAGCTAGTGGGAACCTGTTATAAAGCACAGGAAGCTCAGCTCGGTGCTCTGTGATGATCTAGATGGGTGGGATGATAGGGGTGGGAGAGAGGTCCAAGAGAGAGAGAATATATGTATACATATAGCTGATTCACTTCATTGTACAGCAGATACTAACACAACATTGTAAAGCAATTATACTCCAATAAAAAGAAAGAAAAAATGAAGAAATAAGCCACAGGGGTGTCATGTAGAGCATGGGGACTATAGTTAATGATACTGTAGTGCAGATCTGAAAGTTGCTAAGAATACATCTTGAGAGAGAAAAAATTCTTTAACTATGCATGGTGACAGCTGTCAACTAGATTAATGTGGTGATCATTCTGCAATATACACAAATATAAGTCATTATGTCATACACCTGAAACTAAGATATTGGATATCAATTACACCTCATTTTTTACAAAGTTGCAGAACAGATAAGGACACAACTGGTGGGACTATAGAAACAATTGACACAAGCATCTGTAGATTAATTACCAGATATTAAATATAAAATAAATGTATTTTATATTTTTAAAGAAAGAAAAGTGTATCAAAAGTAGGAGTTAAGAAAATGAGATTATCAAAAATAACCAAGCAATGAAAACTATAATTGAAATTCAAACCCAGTGAACAGAAATAAAGAACTCCTACACACCAATAAGAGAAGCACAAACACCAAACGAGGAAAAGGACAAGTGAAATGGACAGACATATTGCAGGAGAGGAAACACATATGGCTAATGAACCTACTAAAAAATGGTATCATTAGTGACCAGAATAAAGCAAATCAAACCCACAATGAGATAACATAGTACCTGTATCCAACTGGCAAAAACTTTTGAAATCTTACATAATGATGTGCTGGAAAGAACGTGGCTCCTCGTGCTTGCCGATATGTGGCTGATGAAGTATTAAGTGGGGCAAGTGCTCCAAGAAACTTGGCATTATTTCCATGTTTCCTCTAGGATCCAGCAATTCCCTTAAGCACAAACCCAAGAAAAACTCTTGCACATGCAGAGTTAAGAGGCACGTACAGAAAACTCAAAGTAGTGCTCAGATGAGTAAAGGCCTGGAAACCAACACCCATACACAAGACAGTGTGAACAAACTGTGGGACCTTCGCACAAAAGTAGAAATGAAGACACTGTTCTCAGAGAGACAGCAATGAACAGTCCTGAAGCAGGATCTTAGTTCCCTGCCCAGGAACTGAACCTGGGTAGCCTGGGTGAAAACTAGGAATCCTAGTTGCTAGTCTACCAGGGGCTAAAGGTTAGAAGCAAAGTGGCCCTGGCTCTTGCACCCATTTGAAAGCAAGAATGTTTCAAGGAGGCAAAAACTGCAAAAACAGGTACAAACTTTATTATTAGAGACACAGCACAACATGTGGGAGAGCACACAGAGAAACAGTTCACTTAAAACAGAAGCAAGGCAGAGACACACACCCAAAGAAGAGTGCGGGCATCCTCCTGAATGAGGAGTGCAATAAAGAGGTGGTTAAATCATTTATATGGGGCAGTTCTTCTGGTTCTTTGTTCTCCTCTGGCCAATTATCTCGCTTCTTTCCCACACCTGACCTGTCCTAGGGCCCTCTCAGATATGTGTGTGCATCTTTTTGCCAAGATGGATTCCAGCGCAGAGGCCTATGGGAAATTGACAACACATATTATGGGATGATGCCCCCTCCCTTTTTAACCCCCGAGGAGCCTTCTTGTGCATGTGCAGTTGGGGAGGCTTCCTTGACTTCAGTAGTGATAGATGTGGTCGTTTTATCTCTTTACTCCCCCTCAGAGCTCAGCTCCTGCCACTAGCTTTGTCCTTGGAGTGTCCAGGGAAAACAAAGCTCCAATTTATTCTGCTTGACGAACTCCAGCTGCTCAGCCCAGGGGCCCATCTACCTCGACCTCAACTCCACAGTGATACACAACGGTATGGGTGAGTATCAGCAATGCAATATTCCTTGGATCCCGTGTCTTTCTCTTTCTTGTATTATTTTACCATTTGAGAGAACACATCATCCATTAATCTTGTGAGAAAGGGTTCACTTGACAGGAATTTGGTGAATCCTTACAAGCCTGAATGAAGATGTTTATCCTCACACTTTATTGACAGCTTGGATATAACATTCTGGGTTGGAAATCATTTTCCCTCAGAATTTCAAGGGCAATGCTCCATCATCTTAAAGCTTCCAGTATTGTTCTGAAGTCCAAGGAAACTATTCTCTCATCCTTGGTGTCCTCTTCTAAATCAACTCTGCTGAGGAATAGTTTATACACAATAAGTGCACCGATTTCAAGTCATTCTTTGTATCTGATGTCCTCTTCCCTCCCCCTTCCTCCCTTACTGTGCCCTGCTTTATCCATCCTTCCTCATCCTCTGTCTTTTTTGCTAAGTTTCTAGGATCTTTTTATTACCCCTAGCATCCAGTAATTATATTAATGTGCCTTGGCATAGGTCTTTGTTTCATTCATTGTTTTAGGCACTCAGTAGTCTTTCTTTTTTTTAAACTGAAGTATAATTGATTTACAATATTGTGTTAGTTTCAGGTATACAGCATAGGGATTCAGTTTTTTTGCAGATTATATTCCATTATAGGTTATTACAAGATATTGGGTATAATTCCCTGTGTTATACAGTAAATCCTTGTTGCTTATCTATTTTACGTATAGTAGTTTGTATCTGTTACTCCCATACCCTTAATTGTCCCTCCCCCTCCTCCCTCAGTCAGTAAATCTATTTAATCTAAAGTTGCATATCCTACAGTTCTGGGAACTTTTGCTGTTGTTTTCTTTCTCTGATAATTTTCTCCTCACTATTTTTCTCTTCTCTCTTCCTTTTTTTCACATGTGGGCTCTCCTGGGGCCATTCTATAATGTTCTTATCTCTTCTCTCCTATTGTCTGTTTTTCTACTTTCTGGAAGATTTCCTCAACTATCACCTGGGGAGGGGATACTATCATTTTTAATTTCCAGAAGCTCTTTTTTTTTTTCTTTTTTGATGACTCCTTATTATTTTTAATTCCATATTGTTTTTCCTTCATGGATGTGTCAGGAAAATGTGCCCAAGACTTGGAAATAAGCAAAAAAGACTATTAGCTGTTCTTTCAATGGAGTGTGGAGCACTGTCCAATGAACACTCTGGGGATTATCTAATTCTGTAGGGATGGGCACCTTTTTTAATGATTTCTTTTGTTTTTTTTTTATTGGCATATAGTTGATTTACAATGTGTTAGTTTCTGCTGTACAGCAAAGTGATTCAGTTATGTACACACACACACACACACACACACACACACACACATTCTTTTTTTTTTTAAAAGTGGGTAAAGCATTTATTAGAAGCCGAGTACATGTGAAAAGGACACATGGGTGGGCTCAGAGAGAGTTGTGCTTTTGGGGTGGCTTAAATTGCTTATATGGGGGCAGCTTTCCAGGTTTCCCCTGGCCAGTCACCTTGCTCATTGCTCATATCTGGTCTGACTCAGGGCCCTATCCGATGTGCACGTGCATCTTTTAGCCAAGATGGATTCCAGCACAGGAGTCTGGGAGGTTGGCAGGACACATTATGGGTTGGTGCCCCCTCCCTTCCCTGACCCCTGAGGATCTTTTCTGCACACGTACACACACATTCTTTTCATATTCTTTTCCATTATCGTTTATCACAGGATACTGAATAGAGTTCCCTGTGCTACACAGTAAGAGCTTGTTGTTTATCTATCCTATATATAATAGTTTGCATCTGCTAATCCCAAACTCCCAATCTATCCCTCCCCCACCCCCTTCCCCCTTGGCAACCATAAGTCTGTTCTCTGTGTCTGTATGTTTCTGTTTCATAGATAGGTTCATTTGTGTCATATTTTAGATTCCACATATAAGTGATACCATATGGATTTGTCTTTCTCTGTCTGACTTACTTCACTTAGTATGATAATCTCTAGTTGCATCCATGTTGCTGCAAATGGCATTATTTCATTCTTATGGCTGAGTAGAATTCCACTGTATATATGTACCACATCTTCTTTATCCATTCATCTGCTGATGAACATTTAGGTTGCTTCCACGTCTTGGCTACTGTAAATAGTGCTGCTATGAACATAGGACTGTATGTACCTTTTTGACTTATAGTTTTGTCCAGATAAATGTCCAGGAGTGGGACTGCTGGATCATATGGCAACTCTATTTTTAGTTTTTTGAGGAACCTCCATACTGTTCTCCATAGCGGCTGCACCAATTTACATTCCCACCAACAGTGTAGGAGGGTTCCTTTTTCTGGAATGGGCACCTCTGATTGACTTCCTGTTGAGTAAACCAGTGGTTGTCCCACTTCGTCATGCATCAGTATCACCTGGAGGGCTTGCCAAAACACAGACTGCTGGACTCCACTCCCAGAATTTCTTAATGCGTAGACAAGAACAAAGAACAAGCTCCCAAGTGATTCTGAGGCTGCTGGACTAGAAACCACATTTTGAGAAGCACTAGACCAGGCTATTTTACTTTACATCCCTGTAAGCGTAAAGTAAAGGACTGAAGTAAAGCAAAGGATTCTTGTCCAAAGCAATGCAAATGAGTTTTGTCCAGTATCTATCTAATGGACTTAATTTCCACCCTGTAAAAATGATAACATCAATATTACACATTATCCCCCTATAGGATATTAACCTGTTTTGCATCTATTACCAGATTCATTTCGGCACTCTTCACTGATTATATATGTCCCTCAGATTCTCCTTTGAATTGATCTTACTATCTGACTGGCTCCCCCATTAATTAATGAGTTGAATAAAATCTTTAATGCATGCTCATTTTATATTTGTATAAAGGTCATGTTTTAATTTTTTGAAAATTATACTTTAATAGATGCAATATCTTCTCTTACCCTTTTCAGGACATTAAGAATGGTTAGGAATTTCCTTCAGCTCCCCATATCATCACTCTTTCCTCTGAGTTCCTCTTTTTTTCCTCTTTTAATAAAGTCGGGATTTTTGTTGTTCTTCTCTCCTTTTTTTTTTTTTTTAATTTTAATTTTAATTTTTTTAATTTTTTTTTTTGGCTGCATTGGGTCTTTGTTGCTGTGCGCGGTCTTTCTCTAGTTGTGGCAAGCGGGGGCTACTCTTCGTTGCGGTGTGCAGGCTTCTCATTGCGGTGGCTTCCCTTGTTGCAGAGCACAGGCTCTAGGCGCGCAGGTTTCAGTAGTTGTGGCACGCAGCCTCAGTAGTTGTGGCTCACGGGTTCTAGAGCACAGGATCAGTAGTTGTGGCGCATGGGTTTAGTTGCTCCATGGCATATGGGATCATTCGAACCCGCATCCCCTGCATTGGCAGGTGGATTCTTAACCACTGCGCCACCGGGGAAGTCCCTTCCCTCTCCTTTATGTTGGAGGCTTTCTCCAATTTCTGGTGATGCTTAGCTGTCCATTCACACTCAGGACTGAAGTTTTTGTCAACCAGGGGATTCATGACCAGGAGACTAGGTGGCAGTTGGCCTTTTCATAAGAGACCCACTCATCTCTGTGTCTTCCAGTCCCCTCCTAGGAAGGATAAGCCTGGAGGCCAGCGTCTGGGGTGTGGGAGTTGGATGGGGGTAAAGGGGCAGAAGCCCTATCAGATTTACTCATGCCCACAATTCACTCCCGCCTTCCTCAGTGCATGTTTTCGAGTCCACAGCCTCTCTGACTCAATTTATTCAGAAAATACACTTCTCGTCCCCTGCGGGAATGAGGAAGAAGGTGTCTGACTGAGTCATGAAGGTGCCTGGTGACAATGTTCCTTGTGGAGACTTTTCGACAATTCCTATCTGCAGGCCCCACCTCACTTCCACCTGCAACAAAGCCTGATGATTCCTACTCCTGACGGGTCTGGGGTGCTGGGAGGGCTGATGGTTGGATTCCCTGTGAACAAGTCCTCTTCTTGGCGAAGTCGTTCACCTTCTCCATTCTCTTTTATCTTCACCTGTTGTGGTTCAAGATTACAAGTGTCTCTCAGGCTCGTCAAACACTGACTTTGTCTCAGTGTCCTGCTGTCATTGTTGTTTGGAGTGATTTTGCAGGAAGAATCAGATGGTTTTCACTTGCTGTCTTGAAATCAAAAGTCCTGTGTATTCTAACCCACTGAAATACAACTAAAATTTCCTCCTCGCAAAACACACAAGTCCTCTTTGTGGCTTAAATTCAGAGCACAAATTCATTCTTCACCCTTCTTAACAATAATGTTACTGTTAATTAAAAATATAAATTAAATTTTAGTATTTTAATATTTTCTATCATTACCACTTTTTTCCTGGAATTCACTCTTCTCTTGGTCCCCATGATACCATTCTCCTTGGTTTTCTTCTCTGGTTGCTTCTTCTGTTTGTTTCATCCTGATGACTTTCTCTTCCACCATTGAACCCTCGTGTATACCCTCATATATTATTACATGGAATCTCAGCATAGTATCTGGGATCTCACCTCCTTTTCTCACTCTACAGCCCTGATTAATCTATTCACTCTCAGCTTTAACAACAAGTGACTATGTAATC